>NC_138661.1:68322240-68810804 GCF_964273445.1 Streptopelia decaocto
AGCCGCCTTACGACGAAGATGATGCCGCAGACCGCCAGCCAGCGGCGCAGGCTGGACGCCGGCTTCCACTCGAACTTCACCCAGCTGTACGGCGTGAACTGGAACACGATCCTCTTCATCTTGCCCCTGCAGAAGAGCAGAGCACGCGCTTGTCCTTTCCACAAACAGCACACGAGACACAGCTACCAACGTTCCCGTTTGAGACACCAATTCAAAATGCCTCCATTTGCCCCGTAAAAATCACTACTAAACGAGATGAACATTCTGAGTTAAAGAGAAGCCCGTTGTTGGGACTGTCACTCGCACTTTGATATTCCCAGCCGGTATGGTAAGCAGTTTGCAGCTCTGCTTTGCTCAGCAGACACAGCGCGCAACAGGACGGTTCATTACTGGTGCAAGACTACAGGGCTTCATGAAACGGTAAGTTTTGGTGTCCCAATTACTAACAACGTTCTGATTACCAGGGGAATGATTACTGGCACAAGGACCAAACAGATCCTTGCTGTGGATGGCAGAGCACAATCCTGACTTAGATTCCTGCCCCTCCCTTAGCAATTTCACTAAATAAGCTCATTTCCACAAGCCACTCTCATTGTTAGACACCAGGCAATGCTCGTGACAGGTACGAATTCTTTAATTCACGTGAATTCTAACAGAGCAACCCTTTGACAATCAAGGTCTTTGCCCTTTGCCTCTGGAGCTCCCTTCCCCACCGACTCACTTGTATGTAGGAATGTTCCAGAGCCCCTGCCACTTGTAGGTCTTCAGAGACAGCCACGACAGGGTCTTCATCCCGCAGTAGATTCCCAGCCCGTTGCACAAGATCACATCCATGATCCACTGGAAGGAGAAAACCGCAGTGAGGCTGGGGAAGAAACCCCGGAGCGCGTGGAGGGGAGATGTGCAGGCACACGGACAGACAGACAGACAGAACACCCCGCAGGAGCAGCCTCGGCCGCCCGAGGCTCCCGAGCAGCCGTGTCCAGAGCCGGCAGCTGCAGGTCCTGAGCACAGCAGACCTGCTCCCAGCCCCCGCCTGCTGGGAACAACCTGAGACACCAACAACCCCACAAAACCCCCCAGGAAGTGGAACTGCCCCTCCAGCCTGGACCGTGCTGTGCCCAGAACCGCCGCGCTCACTGCCCACCTCCTCAGGCTGCCTCCGAACCCAACGCTTGTCTCCAGGCTCAAAAGGCGAGAACAACGCCGTGATTTCTCCCCGTGCTCCGAGCGCCACGAGAGGGAGCTCTGGGGCTGCAGAACCCCTGGCTGTCCTCTGCATTCTAACCCAAAGAGCCTTAATTTGAGAAGGGTTTTTGAAGGCAAACAGCTTTGTTTGATGTCTTTATACATAATGCATTAATTTTGATGAATACAACCATGTAGAAAATCATTACAAGCTTGGGAAAGAGCTTGTACTGTAAGAATAAAGACAAGCCCAGGTAACAGAAGAAGCAGAGCTGTGTGCCCTGAACACAGATAATTTGATTGCTCTGGTAACAAATTTACATTTCATAGGGAAATAAAAAGTAACTTTTGAAGAGTGTGTCCCATGAAGCGATAGAGCTTGTTCTTCCACAGGGAAACGGGACCACAGCCGTGTCTCTGGCTTGAAAAACCACCCACGAGCAGGATTTTAGGATAAGGATGGTTACAGACCGTCACGTGCAAAGGCCATACAGCTTTTCAGCAAGGCCAACACCGAGCTTTTAACAGCTTTTCTAAATAAACCACTCCAGCAACTCGAAACACAGAAATACTCGCTGTTTTCAGCAAACACTGAAGATGGGCTTGCGCAGAGGGAAGAGCTGGACGCGAACTGCACTGAGCCCGGTGGGGGCTGCTTTGTTGGTTTGTTTGTGCTTTTTTCTGTTTGGTTGGTTGGTTTGTTTTAAACAGGCAAGAAAAACCACCATCTGAAACCTCACACACAACGTCTTGACCTTCCTCTTCATTTCAGATTTCCCAGTTTGTACCAGCACCAAACATTGGAAAATTATCAGGTAAGGCTTCAGATTCTCCCTCTGATGCGAAAGGAACTAAAGCCCATATTGAACCATGTGCAACAGTTTGAAAGCCCACGGGATGACAGCAGCAGTGCCAGCGGTCCCACAGACTCCTGCGGAGAGCAGCAGCGCTGCTGAGCTGCAGTCACCTCTCTGGCCACACGCACGTGACACCGTTTAGTTCCCAGCACTTCCACCCCCCCCTTTAGAACAGCCCTGCATTTAGACACAGACACGCTGCCCTGTGCCGTACGTACGTGATCCCACCAGCACTCGCTGAAGTTGGGAAGCTGGTGCTCCAGGCTGTACTCCAGGAACTCAAACATCACGCTGATGATCATACACATCCACCAGTCCCGAATCATCAGCGTCTGCAAAAAGGCAGGAAAAAGCGTTTCAAATATCCACCACGCTTCGCACCACACTGAACCCCGCTACAAACAGGGCCACGCTGAGAACCAGGCACCGCTTACACCAACGCCCTTCAGACACCTAAACCCAGAGGAGCTCCAGAAGCACCGTGAAGCCCGCCCGGGTAGCAATAGCTCGCACTGCACTCCCCACACGCCACATCCAAAGGCCATTCGAACATTTATCCTGCTACAGGAGGAAAGGTTTTTACTTTCATTGACGGGAGCTCAGAATGACTCCCGCTGGAGGAGGGAGCTCGTCAATGTAACGTCACTTTGGAAAGAAATGAGGTGACCTAACGTGGTCCAGAGCAAAAACCCAGCCTTTCCTCTATTACAGACACTGTGTCTAGTTCACAGATGACACCTAATGTCACTGATCCCAGAGGCTGCTGTCACTGAGACAGAAGCAGCCAGGCTCTAAAGCAGAACGGTACTGGAACAGGGATGTACTGTAACACAAGAGTCATTCTTACCTTCAGGTACCAGCCAAAGAAGTGAGCAGGAACAAATCCATCCAGTTTGTCCTACAAAGCAAGACGAGAGTGTGGGTCACTTTGCACTACAAACAATAACCCATTAAAGCTCAGTTTTTTTCCAGGACAAATGCAGCAATTAACTTCAGTTGTGTCACATATAAATACTGGATGCACTTCATGAGACTCCCAGTTCTGGAGTACAAACCAGCCATCTGCAAAGCACAGACACTGTTCTGAGGGGCAGGAACCGGCTCTGGGACTGCCCAGCTCCTAATGCCGAGTGCCACGTTCCCTGCCTTCCAAGGGACAGAAGCAGAATATATCCAAGCCAGGGCAAGAACGTGCATTTCTCCATCAGATCCCCACCTTGTATCTAGCGGAGCTTCCTAAACCTACCAGCCCACATCTCCATCTGGGCAATGGGGAAGGTCGAGAGAAAACAGAAAGCTGAAGAACCATGGCCTGCTCACCCAGCGCCCAAACGACTCAGGAGCACACTTGAATAGTTCAATGAAGCATCGTTTTACCAAAACACGGTCAGGGTCAGCGCGCAGCGACTCCGCGCGTGTCTCACCCAGATGTTGTGGAACGGGTCGGTGCCGTTGCCGGGATCGTACACCAGGCAGTTTCCCCCGTAGTCTCTCTCTGGCAAAGGAACGCCCAGGTGCGGGTCGATGTACTTCATGAACTGCCGCCCGTCCTGCACCGTCTGCAAAGCAACACAGCCGCGTCCCCTCGCCACCAGTTCAACGCACACAAAGGACAAAGGCGATTAAGGCCAACGCTGCAGCCTCAAATGGGTGGCTTTTTTAAAATGTGTTGGAGAATATATGTGGACCTCAAAGCATCGCACAGCATAGACACCTGACTGTCTGGGCCTCTTTCGCTAAAGATTAAGGACAAAATGACTCCAGAATGAATTTAGGGTTTCTCAGAGATGAGGAATCGGTCAGTTTAGCTCCGTTTCCGAGCGGCTGTGCCCCCGCTGTCCGCCCAGCCTGGCGAGGGGCGGGAGGAAGCGGCTGCGACTCAGAAGCTCATCTAACACTGCGGCTCCCGGCACAAAACACACAGTGCAGCTTGCTGAATAAACAGCCGTTTCAAACAAGGGCCCGCTAGCAGCACAGGCAATAAACCTGCAGCAAACAGCAAGGGAGGAATGATCAAAATATTAGTTATAAGCAGTGACCGAAACTTGAGCTACCGCACTAGTAGCTCACATACACGTCCGCTGAGTATTTCCCAATGAAATTGCTCACGGTTGTGGATGCTGTTTTACACCACAAGTCGTGTAACTTCTATGAGAGAGCAGCAGACAGCGAAAGCAGGGCAAGGCCAGAATTAGTTAACGGCAGTAATAACAATTACAGAAGAAAACCACTGAAGTCACATCGACTGTACAACAACCACGAGCGAGCCCGTGTTTGCTTTTCAGGAAGCCAAGTCACTCACGGACTCAGCGCCACCTTAACCTTGTCTAAAGCTCTGCAAAGCGGGGCTGGATTTTTAGGAGCCCAGCAGCAGCCGGGGCGCTGGGCACAGAACGGACTGCTCAGCTTCCCTGCTGGAACCTCAACTACAGCCGGGCGATCAAAGGAAAATTACATGCATTATTCGCTCCGAAACAAACAAAAACGGACAGTTGAGTGTTCTTGAGAGCTCGGCACTGACTTGTGGGGAGGCTCAGGAAAGCCAAGCACAACGAGAAGTGCTGGAGCCAAAGGAAATCTGGGATTAGCTGGAAAGGCTTTGATCAACATCAGAAACTTGTTTGCAAAGCACATGTCCTATTCCACCAGGTGACAGGTCCTGACACCAGGAACTGCTTCCCCAGCTCACTTGGCCTCTAGAGGCAAAGGAAGAAAACTGCTCATCCCTCTGTCATCTCAAATGATTTCTAAAGCGACCTGACGAGCGTGTGCTGCTCCTTGCACAACAGGTTTAAAATACAGCGCACCAAAGGTTCCTAAGATGCCAGCAAGAAGGACCCGTCTGGAAATGAACAACTGGGGACTCAGATTGGAACCCAAGCCTGAAAAGCAGGCGGGGTCTGACGGAACAGGACCGTTACCTCCATGGTTCGGTATCGCGACACTGGCGTTTGGCTTCAGATCAGGCTGAGATGATCCAGTCGTTGGTGCGAGGAAACCGGAGTCTCCTCCGGGACCTCAAGCTCTTCCTTGGCACTCAAATGTGATTTGCAGTGGTGTAAGTGCACATACAGCAACACCATGGTTGGGTGACAGTGCTGGTTCACTGTCCTCACCTACCAAAATATCCTACTGCACTTCTGAGAAGTCATAGAATCAAGCTCAGTTTACTAAAGGATGACGCTATGGTAAGAAATAACATGCTTGATCTGGAAGTACCAATAGCTCCTAGAAAACACATCATCCTCAGTTTGCTGCCGCTACACAAAGTCGTGTAAGAGGTTTCGGTTTATTGCAAAACCAAAAGCTCAAAGCACTTAGCATGCCAGGTAAAGAGTATCTGAAAGAGCAGAGGAGCGGCCAGGCTGCAGGACACGGCCGGGGAGCCGCCCCAGAGCCCGACACGGCCGGGGAGCCGCCCCGGAGCCCGACACGGCCGGGGAGCCGCCCCGGAGCCCGACACGGCCGGGGAGCCGCCCCGGAGCCCGACACGGCCGGGGAGCCGCCCCGGAGCCCGACACGGCCGGGGAGCCGCCCCGGAGCCCGACACGGCCGGGGAGCCGCCCCGGAGCCCGACACGGCCGGGGAGCCGCCCTGGAGCCCGACACGGCCGGGGCGCGCAGCAGGGCCGCCAGCCCCCTCCGCTCCCGCCAAACCGCTCCGACCCGTCAGCGCCCGTCTGACAGCTCCTGCTGCGGCGCGACCCGGGCTGAGCCGCACGGCACACGGCCAGGGAAACACTGTACAGTGTTACGGTCTGTCCTCAGTCTACAAGTCTCATTAAATAGCACAATGATGGGACGTCACAAAAATGTGAAATGCATCTCCCGCAGTCAGTGAGAAGCCTCAAGAACACCACACAGGATTTTACATCCACATTAGACTGGCATTCAGCAACCAGAGGTCGAAGTGACTTACCTGGAAGAGTATGAAGATGAGGAAGAGCTCGTAGACAACGCTGACACACAGCCAAAACCTCCAGTAAGCTACAGAAACAAATGGGACGTTAGTGAGCCTTCAGCAACAACCGCAGCCAACTGTGCAGTCACCGTAACATCACTGACGCTGCTCAAAGGGACGCTCCCACATGGCATTGTAAACCCAGCATTTGTGTGTTCACCATTCTTCCTAAGGAGCAAGTTTGTAAATGTGCCAGAGCTGCTTGGACAATGATCTGATCGGTGACAATGGGCCAGGATCTGCTAGAAAGCGTCTCCAGCTGGTGAAGTGGAAAAGATCCATCAGTGGACTATGGAGCTGCTGATTACTGTTTAGTGCCTGCACACCGGTGATGCCATGGAGGCAAAAACTGACCAGCCCCACCTCTGAAGAGACTAAACGCACACCAAGGAACTCAGCAAGGTTCCAAGGGGATGTCTACATCTCTCAGTAATGTCACGTACTGATCACTGTGGAATGATTTTGATGGACTTTCCTCCCGGTGTTCCCTGTTTACACCAATAAACCAGAGCTCTCCTTCCACAGGCACATCCAGGGGACAGAACGGCATTGGGAAAGCGGAATGGAGACAGCGGCTCCCGCGGCCGAGCGTGGACAGCGAGCGGCTCCCCCCCGGCGCTGGAGCCAAGAGCCTCCATCCGACCGTGTGTCCCAGCTCCGTGGCAGCTCAGGTGTGTCACTGCTGGAGAGCAGGACCGCGACACCAACAGCGCAAGAACTAAACACAAACTCCAGGCCTGCAAACACACCTGCCAGCTCCGCACCTGACACCAATCACCCGTGGTGCTGCGGAGCTTCCCAAAGGCTCGCTCGCCCCCGAAACAACACGAAACGTTGTCTTTGCCAATTCAGACTCAAGTAGCAAAAAAAGTTCCACATTTTCCAAGCTGTCTCTACCAGCCTGGGCCTGACACCATCATTAAAACAGACAATGGGAGAAGGGCTGGCTTCTTTCAGCAAAACTGCTGAATTCATGTCACCGAAATGGCCCACTTTACACTGCCAGGAAAAAGAGACAAGGAGTGGGGCCTGAGTTCAGAGCTCTAACAGCTTCCATGGGAAATTTGGAAGTTTTAAGAATGTCACTTCAAGTCTACAAATGTAATTGTAATTTCTTAATCATGCAATACAATGAAGCATCTTCTTACAGGTCAGTCGTTAGATAAAGAAGCAAACCCTGCTGTCTTTCTAGAATGCAGCTCAGGAAAAACAAGCAAAAGCCCTCTGTTGGTCACAGGACTGATTGAAGAGAACGGCTCCCCAAACCGGCACCACTGCGCTGCCGAAAAATTGTTCAGCTTTTCCAACGCGAGTCTGCAGGATACAAACACGGTGGTGGCTTTTTTTAAAGTGATTATAAAGAATCAGTTTGGTTTGATAAGGTGCTGTCTGTCCTTGAAGGATAAGCACCGCGCTGGAGGCAGAGCTGAGCGTTCATTAACGCGATCCTTCATTAACGCGATCCTCTCAGAGAGCAGAGCAGCTCCGGCAGCCCTCAGAGCAGCCCGTGTGACCGGTCACACTGCTCACAGCCACCAGTGCGCCGCAGCAGCTCTGCAGCGACGCACACGCTCAAACGCGCAGAGCCCTAATCCTAAGGTGAGCCTCCCCTTCCCGTGTGCGCAGGGCCCTGGGGCCGCGCAGCTGCCGAGCGGGCTCAGCGACACCTCATCGGAACGAAAGATCTGCTTATAACGGAGCGTGCTTTCCTCCTGGCTGAGTACCCAAGAGGTTTTGGAGACCACTTCACACATGTACACGTACACCAGGAACAAGATGTTTCCCAAGCTGTACAAACACTGTGCTCTCTCCTCCTGGCCTGGCCCCAGCTCTAGCTATAGTGATTTTTGGCAAGCCTCTAATATTTGTTTTCCTTACATGCACTTGTCACCACGAGCCTCCCTCAAACTAGGTCTATCTTCCTGATTCAGTAGACTTCAACTGATCATTTACACACCGTACAGGGCAGCGATTACCGAGCCGCTGCAGGAGGCTGTGAGCCCCCGATGAACACGTCACAGGCGCTGCCTGCCCGAGCGCAACCGGCGCCGGCCCGCCTGTGCGCAGAGCTGCCGCCCGCCCCGCGCCCGCACAGCCTCCGTGAGCCACGCAGAGAAACCTCCGCTATCGGCCCAAGCAAGGCGCTTATCTGACAGGGACTAAGCGTGTGGAAGCCGCGAAGGGCTGGCGGGAGCGGCGGGCCGGGCGGGAGAGCTGTCTGCTCAGCGAACGCTGCGCCGGGGCTGCGCCGGCACGCGGCTCACGCGGCAAGTTCAGGTTCAAAGGCAGCGCTGGGACACGACAGGCAAGCCCTGCACACCCCTCCCGGCTCTGCGGGGCGGTCCTGTGCTTCTGACCCGTGCCAGGAGCGGGGGGCAGGGGCAGAGCGTGCCGGCCCTGGACACAGCCCTACGGGAGCATTTCTCCTCTAGAGCGACAAGCCGCTCCTCAGAACCTCACCCTCCGCTCCCCAGGCGCCTCATGCTCCATTCTGTCGAGTCAAAATAACTGCTGGCACAGCTGGGAATATTAGAATCTGTTTCTCAGGGCATTAATAACTGTCATGGAAAATGTCTTTAAAATTGCAATGTGGGCATGTTATCTTGACAAAGACAATAAAGCATCATTAAGCTCTTACAACACTGGGCCGTTTGCACGTTCCAGGCTCCATAAAAGGAGCTGGCAATAAGAATGAGGAACGTCTTTTATTGCAAACACTAAAAAGTCATCGTGTTGACACTGACTCGATCCACGATTAATTTTATGATGAAATGCATTACACCCCCCAAAGCTGGGTGTTCCCCACCAATGAACAGACCCTCAAGCTGAGTTGAAGGTTCATCCCCTGTACAGGGCTGCTCCCTGGCTCCAAGCACTCTCCTCCTTTGCTAGGAGGTTCGGATGGAACCACAGGCCTTGAAGCCAACGGTTTACAGGAAGGAAATGGAAAATGGGATAAAAAAACAGCTTAAGTTTGTAAAGAAGCTCCTGTGAAGCTGCGGCTTGAGGAGCCGATGTAGGATGGGACGTGACCGCGGTGACCCTCGGCCTCCTCCTGCCCTATAACTGGCAGCGGCCTGCGCCGCGGTGCCTTCCCGGTGAGAGCTGCTCCTGAGCGGCACCGCTCGGCCAGGGTCAGGGGCTCGCTGCCCACGTGCCCTGTAACGGGAGCGCGGGCGGGAGCTCCCGGCTGTGCTGCCAAGAGCCGCGGGACAGGGGGAGGAGGACGGACCCGAATACCACTGGTGTCCTTAGAAGGAGGAATTTGTTGTACAAGAGGAACCAGAATTGACGGTAACAGCAGGGAAAGGCTAAAAACTGCTATTTCATGAAATGCAAACTTGTGCATAAAGCCCTAGGGTTGCAGAGGTGTGCTGTGGGCACTGCTCCAGAACACAGCCTGCTCTATTGAGGCTCCTCATGCAGAACAGCATCTCTAAACTGGAATGTTAAGGTTTTGGCATAAGAAATACCTGGAGCTTTATCTGACTGCAGGAGAGCTTAATGCTTTCAGGAATATTATGTAAGCCTATACAAATTTGCTTAATTCTTTCCCAGTGATCCACATCTAAAAATAAGCCAAACGATCCAAGATATTAAAATATCTGGGTGGAAGCTGGGAGGCTGTGCAGTAAGTGTGCAGTGTTAATTAAGCTATACTATTATTATTTAAATTACCACTTACCTTCTCTACAAGTAACCCAAATATTTAGGCTCACCATAAACCATTTACCCAAAATATCTGAGTGACTTAAGTGACTGAAATTACCTGGATGAGGTCTTGAAAATGGTCCATCTTTAGCTTGTGTAACTCCGAAACACAGGAAAACCAAAATACTGGCAACGATCCCTCTGAAAGGGAAAACAGAACAAAGTGATTTGTTGCTCCAACTTCCTCTCGAAGTCACGGATCCTACTCCCCTGCTCGAGCGCCGGCCCAGGTGAGCAGAGGCCCCGCGGGTCCGGGGCGCCCTTCACCCCGAACGGTGCAACTCTGGACTGCAAATAAACGGGCTGTCTGCAGGAGCCACCGACACCTACCATTTTGCTTTCATTGAGAACGTGCTCCATAGCAGAAGCAACAGCAGACCATTCGTGTGTCAAACACTTCAAAACAGAACACAAAAGGCTTTACGAAAACTATTTTGCAACAGTCACCTCTTAGTACAAAACGCTGGTGCTTCCTGAAAATGAAAATGGCTTTTATTTGACAGATGTAACTCAGTTATTTTGGTTGCTGGGAAGGAACAGAAACAGCTACGGAATGAAAACAGCGAATAGATAGTTCTGTCATGATTTTCAAAGATGAAAACACTAAAAGAGTTTTCAGCCGATCTCAAATAAGGAGAATATTTGGCGTTTTGAGTCACTAGTCTGTGTTTGGAAACAGCAGGGCTACAACTGTACAGAAAGGCTGCACTCTGAGCCGTGGTACAGCACGGACGGCCCTGGTGCTGTCACCACGCTCAGCCATCAACTACGGTGTCCAAGGTGATGGCTTCAGGCCTCCTGAGGGCCATTAACTTCCTGAACCTGCATCCTCTGCAGTCACGCTCCTCTTCTAAAACGCACCCTTGGCCACAGCAGATGCAGCGGCTGCGCTGAAAGAAGCTGCTGTTTTATTTCAGGTTTTGAAGAAAATCACAGATTTGCATGGCAACCCTGCCGGCTCCGTTATCGCTTTCCCTGCGGTAAGCAGGTTTGTCCCCTAGCGGCACGGCACGGCACGGCACGGCACGGCACGGCCTCCTGGGGGCCCGGCCAGAGCCGCGGCGGCAGCGCCACGGCCGGTCCCGCGGGGGTCCTGCACACCACCCGGCAGCCCCAACGGACACGGCCAGCGCACCTTCCGGAGCGGCACTTCAGGCGGACGCGCCATAGGAAACGCGCCTACCGAAATCATCTTAGCACTTAACCAAGCAAGAATGGGAGAACACCGCAACAGTTTCGTTAGCACAAACAGCTATTGTGTGCGTTATTTTGAGAGCTGATTCAGAGCCACAAGACAATGAAGCTTGTCTGTGTCTGTACGTCACCCTTTGTTCCAGGCTCTTAACGTGACATCTCCCTGTCCCTTCCCTGTCCCACCTCCAGCGCTGTGACTGGTACAATCCCCTCGGTGGCACCTCCAGCTGCAGAACCGGTAGATCACACATATCAATATCTGTGTGCACAGTCCTAGTGACCGTGGACTAGATTTACACATAAAACATTTCTATAAATCTTACCTTGACAAAAATGTCCCCCTCCCATATTGCCCTAACGTGTTGCAGGAAGAAAAACAGCACTGAAATGTCAGTGCACAACCAAACGCAAACACAAATCTCAGCTACACACACCACACCCTGTGATCCCACAGGCTCACGCTCTGCTTCGTGTCCATCATTTCTCCTGACGGTTCATCCCGAGCCCGCCCCTCACCTGCCCGCGGCTGCCTCTGCGGCCACGGGAGGAACCACTTTCACATGGGAGAAGATGGGACGTGGTGACAAGCTCCTGCTGGCACCCCTCGGCAAGTGGGGAACAGCGCGGGCCGAGCGCCGGCGAGCGCGGGCTGAGCCTTCGCAGCCAAGCAGCACAACACTGCTCCACTGTCGGTGTGCAGCGCTTGGAAATAAAGGAACACGACAGCCAGGGACGCTGCTCAGCGTAACACGACGGCTTCTGCTCATTAAGAGGACAAGTGTTCCCGGGAAATATTTGCACACAGTGACAGCCTCATGCAGGCCAAAATTGTACATCAAAACACACAATAGCTCCATGTTAAGACTGAAAAAGATCTCAGGGTAGGATAAGGTATTTTAAGTTATGGGATAAAAAAAGAGAAAATTTGGGATACAGATATATTTATGCATGTTGTGACCACCTCACCTCTGCTCTGAAATGCCTCTTTTTGTTCAAATAGACACTTAGAGAGCCACGTAGAATTGGTTGGGATCAATGAGATGTAAGAAAGCAGCAGACACATGGATGCTAGAGAAGGTAAGAACAACGGCTGGGACGTGATTTGAGCTGGGATCCTTCAAGCTTAGTGGTGCTAAACTTGGCCTAGTGCTTACCGCAAAGACCTCAGGAAAGAGGTTTAACTGAGCCCCGGCGGGAGCTCGCGGAGCACGGACGGGCCGGGGAAGGTGCCGATCACCAGACCCCTCCGTCCGCTGTCAGCGGGCCGGGGAAGGTGCCGATCACCAGACCCCTCCGTCCGCTGTCAGCGGGCCGGGGAAGGTGCCCATCACCAGACCCCTCCGTCCACTGTCACCGGGCCGGGGAAGGTGCCCATCACCAGACCCCTCCGTCCGCTGTCAGCGGGCCGGGGAAGGTGCCGATCACCAGACCCCTCCGTCCGCTGTCAGCGGGCCGGGGAAGGTGCCGATCACCAGACCCATCTGTCCGCTGTCAGCGGGCCGGGGAAGGTGCCGATCACCAGACCCCTCCGTCCGCTGTCAGAGGGCCGGGGAAGCGGTGAGGCTCAGGAAAGGCCAGGGGCTCGTGCGCTCTGTCTGCGCCGATCTTCGGTCGGCAGGAGCCATGATTTGGCAGATAACTACCATCTCAGAGCTCCGCACGTACCTGGAGCGACTGTGGCAACAGCACCAGGATGCAGTGTGTGAGCAGAGAGAGATGAGTCCTCCAACACCAACACCAAACCCCATGTCCGGAGGACTGTAACCATTCTCAGGATGCTGCTCATCAAGGGCTGCTACAGTCAGAGATGCAGAAGGGAGCAGAGAACATTCGCTACTCGTTGCCGGTATGATGCTGTTCAATTGATTTTACCAACTGGACACATTATTCCCTGCACTGAATACACAGAAAGCAACCTCTGTTTCACGAAAGAAAGGTTACTCTGCTGGTTAATCTTCTCTGGTTTGGTTTATGAAAGCAGTAGAGGCTCTAATCTCGATAATAAGATGTGGCGCTGGGTGACCTCAGATCTGTATTACTGCCCGGTGATGTGTCAGCACTTCTCTTTCAGCTCCTCCCCTGTCCCCTGCCCTGTCACTGCAGAGGGTGTCCCCTCTGTCCACTCCCCGCACGCGCCCACTGAACGGGGAATGAACCGGCATTTGTTCACACCAAGCCGTGCAGAAACCCCCCAGCTCCACCACGTTCCGCCCGTTCCATCCCACCCATCCAAACACAAACCCTCAGCCTGGCACACGGCTGAGGGGGAGTTACATTAACTCCAGTTGTTGGGCACCTGACAGGAGAACAACCAGGATTAACCCAGGAAACACCCTCACTCCTGCATCTCCACACCAATGAATACTACATCCTGAGTCACCTAGAGCCTTAATGGCAAGGGGAAAAAACCACCATGATATTTAAGAAACCAGACTGGGAGAAACCAGAACTGTTTCCATGCTCACAGCAAGGATGCTTCGCACTCTGTAAGCACGTTTAACTTTTAAAATATCCTTACATTTTTAAAAGACCACTTTTCTTCCCCCTTTTTGCTCCCTAACGTAATTCTTTAAAAAGAGGAGAAATTCAACTACATTTAATCAGTTTAAATTACGGTAGAAACGGATCACACAGGTAAGACATCTCATTCCGAGTTTCAAAGAGCTCCCCTTTGGGCTACAAGTTCTCCTGTTGATTTGCAATGAGTAATGATCTGTATTGAAATCTGGAACATCATTTTACAAAATGGGCTTAAGTCAGACAAATTCAGTCACAGCTGACATCATTCAGAAAGTGAAGTCGTTTTAGAAAAGAGCAGCAGAATCACTGCCAGACAAACAGGCAGTTCTGCAGGCCTTAGGGCGAGCTTTGTGTTGGGTTTTAAACCACACACGGCAGGCACCGGCTATGACACAGAGTGATGCTAAACTGATTAGAAATTAAATTCCAGGACCAGCATCAAAAGAGCTTATAGACTTATGCCTGGGTTTGTCATTTTGCGAGGGCTCGGGCGTCTAAAGGAGTTAACGCAAAGGTCATTTGAGGTACCTTGTCCACAAGGTAAAAGCACGTATGGTAACGTTCATATCGCGACCCTGTTCTTATATTCACCATACGGAAACGCTGTGTCACACACTTGGTGTTGCAGGCTGTGTGCTGGGGGGTATGTCACACACCTCTTGGTGTTGTAGGCTGTGTGCTGGGGGTTATGTCACACACACACACCTCTTGGTGTTGTAGGCTGTGTGCTGGGGGGTATGTCACACACACACACCTCTTGGTGTTGTAGGCTGTGTGCTGGGGGGTATGTCACACACTCACCTCTTGGTGTTGCAGGCTGTGTGCTGGGGGGTATGTCACACACTCACCTCTTGGTGTTGTAGGCTGTGTGCTGGGGGGTATGTCACACACACACCTCTTGGTGTTGTAGGCTGTGTGCTGGGGGGTATGTCACACACGCACCTCTTGGTGTTGTAGGCTGTGTGCTGGGGGGTATGTCACACACTCACCTCTTGGTGTTGCAGGCTGTGTGCTGGGGGGTATGTCACACACTCACCTCTTGGTGTTCTGGGCTGTGTGCTGGGGGGTATGTCACACACTCACCTCTTGGTGTTGTAGGCTGTGTGCTGGGGGGTATGTCACACACTCACCTCTTGGTGTTGCAGGCTGTGTGCTGGGGGGTATGTCACACACTCACCTCTTGGTGTTGTAGGCTGTGTGCTGGGGGGTATGTCACACACTCACCTCTTGGTGTTGCAGGCTGTGTGCTGGGGGGTATGTCACACACTCACCTCTTGGTGTTCTGGGCTGTGTGCTGGGGGGTATGTCACACACTCACCTCTTGGTGTTGTAGGCTGTGTGCTGGGGGTTATGTCACACACTCACCTCTTGGTGTTCTGGGCTGTGTGCTGGGGGGTATGTCACACACTCACCTCTTGGTGTTGCAGGCTGTGTGCTGGGGGGTATGTCACACACTCACCTCTTGGTGTTCTGGGCTGTGTGCTGGGGGGTATGTCACACACTCACCTCTTGGTGTTCTGGGCTGTGTGCTGGGGGGTATGTCACACACTCACCTCTTGGTGTTGTAGGCTGTGTGCTGGGGGGTATGTCACACACTCACCTCTTGGTGTTGTAGGCTGTGTGCTGGGGGGTATGTCACACACTCACCTCTTGGTGTTGTAGGCTGTGTGCTGGGGGTTATGTCACACACTCACCTCTTGGTGTTGCAGGCTGTGTGCTGGGGGGTATGTCACACACTCACCTCTTGGTGTTGTAGGCTGTGTCCTGGGGGGTTTCT
Source organism: Streptopelia decaocto (assembly GCF_964273445.1). Taxonomy (NCBI): domain Eukaryota; kingdom Metazoa; phylum Chordata; class Aves; order Columbiformes; family Columbidae; genus Streptopelia; species Streptopelia decaocto. The sequence continues at coordinate 68,337,448 of NC_138661.1, forward strand.
TCAAGCAAGGTTACGTAGCCCAGCGCACACGTGAGGATGAACAAGACTGTTAAGGTGTGAGCTCTCCTGCGATTTAGAAGAGAGAAAATGGAATCAGGAAGCAGAACAGCTCACATCTTCACCCGCGGCGAAGGCGCAGTACGGCTGCCCAGCGGTCGGTGATAGTACGGAAGGTTTTGTGGTGTACAGCACAGAAATCAGAGTTCTGGCGGGCGCTGGTGTGGCTCCCAGCCCCACAGAGCAGCTGGCACCAGAACGGGCCCGGCTCACCTCCCCGCGCCCGGGGTTAAGGAATGTTCGGGCAAACACCTGCCGGGGAGCAGGAGCAACTGGAGAAAAACCAGCACCAATATCTAGTTCTAAAATCCTGCAGGTTTCCCTCCTGGTTTGGCAGGTACAGCCGCACAGCTCTGTTTCAAAGCCTCTGAACAAAAACTGCAGCAGACTGAGAAGACTAAATGGAAGGGAATTCACTCTATAGACATGGGAATTACACACTGCAAGCAAAACCAGTCATTTAAAAGGAAAAAAATCTGAAAGAGAACAGTCGCGGTTGTCAGAATGATGATGCTGCCTCCAGACGCCTCATTTCCAGTAACTCGTACAGCTCCATCTCAGCCCCGAGGAGCCGGCCAGGCTGACGGCCAGAGAGCACTGCCAGGTTACTGCCCGCAGAGCCACCCACGGCCGGTTCTGTGCCAGCGGTTTCCACTGAACCCCCGGTGCAGCCGGTGCTGGTGCGGGGTTCCACTGAACCCCCCGGTGCAGCCGGTGCTGGTGCGGGGTTTCCACTGAACCCCCGGTGCAGCCGGTTCTGGTGCAGGGTTCCACTGAACCCCCCGGTGCAGCCGGTGCTGGTGCGGGGTTCCACTGAACCCCCGGTGCAGCCGGTGCTGGTGCGGGGGTTCCACTGAACCCCCGGTGCAGCCGGTGCTGGTGCGGGGGTTCCACTGAACCCCCGGTGCAGCCGGTGCTGGTGCGGGGGTTCCACTGAACCCCCGGTGCAGCCGGTTCTGGTGCGGGGTTTCACCGCAGCCCCGGTACAGCCGGTTCTGGTGCGGGGTTCCGCCGAAGCCCCGGTGCAGCTGGTGCGGGGTTCCACCGAAGCCCCGGTGCAGCCGGTGCTGGCGCGGGGTTCCGCCGAAGCCCCGGTGCAGCCGGTGCTGGCGCGGGGTTCCGCCGAAGCCCCGGTGCAGCCGGTGCTGGCGCGGGGTTCCGCCGAAGCCCCGGTGCAGCCGGTGCTGGCGCGGGGTTCCGCCGAAGCCCCGGTGCAGCCGGTGCTGGCGCGGGGTTCCGCCGAAGCCCCGGTGCAGCCGGTGCTGGCGCGGGGTTCCGCCGAAGCCCCGGTGCAGCCGGTGCTGGCGCGGGGTTCCGCCGAAGCCCCGGTGCAGCCGGTGCTGGCGCGGGGTTCCGCCGAAGCCCCGGTGCAGCCGGTGCGGGGTTCCGCCGAAGCCCCGGTGCAGCCGGTGCGGGGTTCCGCCGAAGCCCCGGTGCAGCCGGTGCGGGGTTCCGCCGAAGCCCCGGTGCAGCCGGTGCGGGGTTCCGCCGAAGCCCCGGTGCAGCCGGTGCGGGGTTCCGCCGAAGCCCCGGTGCAGCCGGTGCGGGGTTCCGCCGAAGCCCCGGTGCAGCCGGTGCGGGGTTCCGCCGAAGCCCCGGTGCAGCCGGTGCGGGGTTCCGCCGAAGCCCCGGTGCAGCCGGTGCGGGGTTCCGCCGAAGCCCCGGTGCAGCCGGTGCTGGCGCGGGGTTCCGCCGAAGCCCCGGTGCAGCCGGTGCTGGCGCGGGGTTCCGCCGAAGCCCCGGTGCAGCCGGTGCTGGCGCGGGGTTCCGCCGAAGCCCCGGTGCAGCTGGTGCGGGGTTCCGCCGAAGCCCCGGTGCAGCCGTTCCGCAGTGGCTGACTGCAACACGTGTGCCTCCTGATGGTGACCCATCCAGGATATTCTCACCTTGCACTGCCTGCTCTCTTTTAATTTACAGTTGCACGTTCCTTTCCTGCTGAGCACCATTTCCTGCTGTCAGTGGGAACCGGCCAGTTAAGCACAGGTCACAAGGCACGAGTTCTGTGTTCAAGGACTGCACAACATCCCTTTACACCAACTATTGAAATGACACAGGTATAAAGCATGAAGCTTAGAGAAAAGAAAAACTGTGAATGAAAAGAACTGTTTGACAAGTATTTGTATGTACCTGCTCTTACATTTTCTTTCTATATCATTTTGTAACAGAAGCTAGCATTACATTTTGGGTTTTTTGCCAGAAGACCAAAGTCTCTATGTATTCAAGTTGTACCGCGTGATAAACCAGAGATCAGCCGGGATTTCTGAGAAGCCCCCTGGTTTCCCTTCGAACACGCCAGTGACCTGTGAAACTGCTCAGCAGGTTAAGGTGAGCGTTACTCTGCACCGCAGCTCCAGCCTAAGCCGACCCAGGCACGTCTCCCGGCAGCCCTGTAATCCCGCCGGAGACACATGCGACACCCCGTAAGCAGATCAAGCCTCTTCTGCCGCTGCTAAAAAGGTGCTCGGCATTTATCGCTAACCTTCTGTGCGCCCAGAGGACACGGGCTGAGCGGCGCCAGAACGAAAACAAAACCCCCCAAAACACAACGAAACCAGCCGGCAAAAATCCCACCGCAAACAGAAACACAAAACAAAGAGAACCCAAGAATGTCTGCAAAAGCAGCAAGGAATCAACGTGTAAAAAGAAATGGATCTAGCTATGGAATGGCAGGCGACCCGGCCACCGAACGGCAGGCGACCCGGCCACCGAATGGCAGGCGACCCGGCCACCGAACGGCAGGCGACCCGGCCACCGAACGGCAGGCGACCCGGCCACCGAACGGCAGGCGACCCGGCCACCGAACGGCAGGCGACCCGGCCACCGAACGGCAGGCGACCCGGCCACCGCACACTTGATGTTCATTGAACGAGCACGAGACTCGGGGCCTGTTTTGTCATCTACAGTAGCGTATCAACCTAAACACTCAAAGGGGCAGCAGAGCCGGGGACTGAATTCAGCGCTCCGACTCACTTAAATCAGAGCATGGTCTTGTTAGCTGCGTTTATATCTGGACATAATTAATACAAAACCAACCTGCATTTTGCCCACTGACGAAGGTTCCGTTAACTGCAAGACTATGCCTTGTTTTATTGTTTTCTGAAACTATTGCGTAAGAGGCTCCTCAGCTAACCCCAGAAAAGATAGATGTCCCCTCTCCGCAGCCCCGTGCAAAGCCAATGGCTTTGTCAACGCGCTGGGTGCCCCGGGAGCTGCCGAAAAATCAGTTATTGGCGCCTCCTCGTTCAGACAAACCCATCAACGACTGTTCTATTTCATTTCTTGCTGGGGGGTTTGTACCGAAGGAAACCATGGGGGTTTCAGAGCCTCCTGCCCCTGCTTTGGGTTTAGTTTTGGTGCCACAACCGTCAATTTCCCCGCTCAATGACAAACTAGAGGCCAGTATCTCCTCATTTCCCTTCAGCTCAGGTTCCACGTGCAGCCCGAGCCAGATCCTCTTGTAGCAAGTTCTGAAGGCGGCGAGCCGTGGAAACACGCTTTCCGTGTCGCATGGAGTCCAGGAACCAGGAGCAAGATGCTCTAGACGGGTCTGTGTGTGCAAGGAGCGAGCTGGCGGCTCGGGACAGAAACGGCACACGGTGACGAAGCACCGACAGCCGCCCAGCCTCACACAAACCCCCGGCACAACACCACGCGCACCCACCCTTCCAGGCTCCACAGCTGAAACCGTCACATAGAAATCCACAGAGACTGCACAAAACAACACGCTGAGCGTTTGCAGCAGCCAGAAAAGTGAACTGCGTACAGATAAACGCTTGTGCGAGCGGAGGCAGGACGGATTAAACCGCATCCCAAGGGGTTGTTTCCATCTCCACGTACGCTTTAACACGGCACGAGGAAGGCGGCACAGCCCGGAGCATCCCCAGCCAGGGGGCAGGAATTACACCAACGGGTTCGTGTTCCGCAAGGCCGGCGCTCCCAGAGCGACAAGAGGGGCTCCATGGAGCTGCACCCGAGCGCGGGCAAGGCAGCCAGGAGCCTTCACTCGGAAACCAGAGACAGCGGCGCCTGCAGTGCCTGCACACGGAAACGGCTGGGGCCGGGGAGGCAGAGCTCACAACAAATCCCAGCTACTAAAACGCTGGAACATTAAGGAGCTCGTTTTTCTGCTCTGTATCTTTCTGTACCTCACATCTAGCTCTTTCCCATTCACACACGGGGGCATTTCGGTGACATAATTCCGTTTGTTTTCATAACAACACTTGTCCTGCTCACTGAGCTGAACACTAAGGGAGCTCGTCAGGGCACAGGGGTAACTGATTCCAACCTCTGCTTTTCACGGCCATTCATTCTTCTGTCACATCCACAAACCACAGGTTTTTCCAATGAAATCGCTATCAAAGCTTTTGTTTTCCAATTAAAGAATATGACTAAAATGACCTAAGGAAATTCCATCTCCAGCACAGCCTAAAATCATGTCAGTGAAGGGGACCGCACCCTGATTACCCACCGGGGTTCCTGTTTGTCACAGATGATGCAATAACACCAAACACAATGGCGGTGGCTGAGAACACCCTGCAAAGGGTTTGTTCGTTCACCTCTTTGTCAGTCGCTCACTGAACAGGGGCGCAGCCGCTCCAGCCTGCTCTCTGCCCTAGAGCCGTGGGGCAGCCACCGCCAGAGCACACCCGCCAGCAGCCCCGCTGCGCCCGGCCCGGCCGCAGCTCCGGCAACACAAGCTCTCTCTTGATTCCAAATAATGAGAAGGTCAGAAAAGCATTTCTAGAAGAGATTTTATAAGATGAATGAATATCAAAGCTCTCTGCCCTCCACATGCCAACGCATCATCTGACATGCTGGGAATCCTGAGCAAACTTGACAAACGGACAGTACGATAAATCTATTGCTTCAACAGCAGAATAGCGTTTAAGTTATGGTGAAGGATAAGGTATGGAAAACACATCAAAATAACTCTAAACTGACCGATATTTTGACATTCAATATCAAAATTGTAACTAACAGAGAAACAACCCTGTTTGGATACAGAGAGGTTTTTGAAACCTTCAACAAAAATTCAACCTTGGTCATAATCTTGATAACGCACTCAAAATTGGGGACAGCACAGCGAGCTGCTCACGTTGCGCAGGCCAGAGCAATCGGCCCGGTGTCAGCACGGCGAGAATCGGGTTAACGGCAGCTTGAGACACTCTCCTGTCCACCTACATCACAACAAACAACCAGCGGCAGCCAACCCGGAGTCTCAGAGGTACAAAAAAGTGCCTATTCTTAGCCCAGCAGCAAGTCTTGCGCACATCTACAAAGGCACACAGCGCCGATTAAATTTCTTTATGTACTTGTGACACTCCAAAATAGTAACGTTCATTTTCCCTGCCATAAAACGCTCGCTCGGAGTGCGAGACGCCAGCTCGCTCTTCTGCGGGTTACAGACACGAAGCTGTAGAAAGCTCTGCGTGGGGACGTTAAAAAACAAACCACCAAACCAAACAGTGGTTTTTCATGCTAGCTCAGTAAAAATATCAATCTACTGTGCTTCCCACTGTACAGAAAACAAAAGTGCAAACCTCGGCCACAAAGAGCCCTTTGTCTGCATTCAGAAAGGCAATTCAGTGAGCAGACAGGCAAGAAACAATCAAAGGTACTGGAAACATGAACATTTTAGCCCAGGACGGCGGCTTGCCAGGCAAGCTGAGCGCTTCCAGCTCTCTGCTGCTAGTAATAGATGTTCTGAAATGAGTTCAGGGATAACTGCAGTTACAGCCTTGAATTTAGGGTGATAACCCCGTAGCAGTGGCAGCCTTCAACCCCACAGCAGGGAAAAGGTGCACCACAGCGACATTATACAATAAAAACAGCACGGGTGTTTTCAAAGCATCGCAAAGCACCTGGCAAGAGTCACCTTCGCTAGACAGGAAGAAAATGAGAGTTTTACCCATTTTCCATCTATATGACGGCACCTCTCCGCAGGATCCAGTTATTCAGCCCACATGTGGCAGCACCAGGGTGGTCCCCGAGGCAGGTGCTCCCCAGGAAGGTCCCCTTGCCCTGCGGACGACGTCCCTCGGTGACAGCTGCACGTGTCAGGCTCCCGCGCAGACCATCCTGCGACCCAGCGGCACCTACGTGGTTCTTCGTAGTCTGGACTGGCAGAAATATCACCCAGAACTGGGGGCTTCACTGAGGCCGGCACCCTGCGCCCCAGCGCTGCCCAGACTGGCAGGGCCGGAGCCAAGCGCCCTCCTCCTCCTCCTCCCTGTCACACGGCAGCCAAACCACATCACCCTCAGCTCTGTGCCCAACTAGGAGCTCCAGTGCCGCTGGGTTCCTTAGTCACAGAGAACACGCATTTAATACACATGGAAAAACTACGGACATGCAGGTACGTGTGCTGAAGTGGATTTTGAGAACTCCAGCAAAGACAGAATTTAGAAGCGCTTTTGTAGGTACAAACAGATCTCCTCCTACAAGGACCGAATTTTAAGAAATTGCCACATCTGGCCTAACACAGACAGCTGGGGTTTTCCGCACCGATTTTCTGGACCGAGCATGTGACAAAACCACACAAAACACCCAATAAGCAGAACCTCGGGACAACAACTTCAGCCTGCTAGCAGGAGTAGAGGAAACAGCCCGGACACAAGAGGCCTCGTCCGAGACTGCGGGAGGGCGGAGAAGCAGCTGGGGTTCACAGCAACGATGCTGATAGAACCACCAGAATCAAGCATGAATGTCTGCCCACGGCCCGTGGGCTCCCCAGGTGCCGGGGACACCCCGAGGGCTCCCCGGGTGCCGGGGGACACCCCGAGGGCTCCCCGGGTCCCGGAGGACACCCCGAGGGCTCCCCGGGTGCCGGAGGACACCCCGAGGGCTCCCCGGGTGCCGGAGGACACCCCGAGGGCTCCCCGGGTGCCGGGGGACACCCCGAGGGCTCCCCGGGTCCCGGGGGACACCCCGAGGGCTCCCCGGGTCCCGGGGGACACCCCGAGGGCTCCCCGGGTGCCGGAGGACACCCCGAGGGCTCCCCGGGTCCCGGGGGACACCCCGAGGGCTCCCCGGGTGCCGGAGGACACCCCGAGGGCTCCCCGGGTGCCAGGGACACCCCGAGCGCTCCCCGGGTCCCGGAGGACACCCCGAGGGCTCCCCGGGTGCCGGGGGACACCCCGAGGGCTCCCCGGCAAGAGGAGCCGTCCTGGTGAGCTGAGAGGCTCCGCGACCAGCGCTGAGAAAGGAGCAGCCGCTGCCGAACAGCCCCAAATCACTGCTGAATCGCCAGGAAACAGTAATTAATCGCACCACAATACCAGGAAAAGCATCTTTAGCCGCAGCCCGCGGTTTCTCGGCTTTAGCGCCGGGACCTGTTGCGGTCGGAGCGGCCGCCGCCGCAGATAACGGGCGGGACCGTCCGTTCCCCCGGTCACCGTTCCCTCCGCAGCCCCGCACGGCCCTGCCAGCCGCGGCGCGCAACGGGAACCAACGGGCACCGCCCGGGCAGCGGGAGCCGCGGCCGGGAGAGCGGAGCCGGGCGGGGCTCTCACCAGAAGAAGGTGTTGGTGCCGTCGTCGTACACCTCGGACTCGGTGCTGCGGCGCAGGCCGGGGCCCTCCCGCTCGGCTCCGGGCGGCGGCGGCCGCTCAGCCGCGGCGGAGGGGGCGCCGCCGTTGGGCTGCGGGGGCTGCTGCTCCTCCAGGGCCGCCTTGCCCAGCGCCCCGCCGGGGCCGCGCCGCTCCCCGCGCCTCATGGCGGCCCCGGCCGCGGAACGGCCGCTCACCGGCGCGGGGCTCCCAGGGCGCCCGGGACACGCCCCCCACGCACGCGCGGCGCGCGCGGCCGGCGCAGGCGCAGCGCGCCGCACAGGGAAGGGGCGGGGCCAAGCGGGGGTGGGGCCTGTTGCCGCGGCAACCGCCCGCCCCGGATTTAAAGCGCCCCAGGAATCCAAACGCGTTGACCTTGACATTGGGGTTATGTCGCCCCCTTGACATCGGGGTTATGTCCCGCCCAAGGCCGTCAGGATCCCCCATGGCGTGTTTGGTGAATGTGCTTGAGGCTGCGAGCCCGGAGCGGCCGCACAGGGGGGTGTTGTGTCCGAGGGGCAGGGGGACGCTGGTTCCTCTCTCAAATAAAACATGAAGGGGGCGAAAAATGAACAAAGAAAACAGCCCGTCTAGCTGCAACAGAGCAGTGCTATGCTGCGGGTGCATAAAATCGCCATTTGCAAACTGTAGCACTATTTGTTGCTAAAATTCCTTATATTCTGGCAAAAGTAAACAAATAATGCTAATTAAAGAAAATGGCGTAATACGCACTCACTTGAATTATTCAGGGACAAGTGCTCTTTGCTCTCAAGTACCCCAGCCGGTGCCTTCCAGCTGGGCCCGTCCCGGTACCGCGGCTGTCCGAACTCCTGCTTCCTGTGCGATAAAGCATTGACTGCCTGGCCAAACGCGAATGCTTGCTGGCAGAGGGCTGTGTGTGCACACCGAGGCACGTCCGGAGGGTGCTGTGCCCCCCCGCTGTGTCCTTACAGCTCCTCTGCTGGGAGGAACGTCCCAAAAGGTTCTTTGGGATCGGCACAAAGCGAGGGGATGCGGGAGCCCTGGGGGGGATGCTCCGGCCCCGCAGGAACCAAACCGGGAGAAACGAGAGGAACCGCGGATGTGCTGCACATGCGGCGGCTGGCCACGGGATGGCAGCGCCGGCCGGGCTGGGACACCCGGCTGGGGACCCGAGCGCCAGCTCCGAACCCGCGGAGCCATGAGAACATGCTGGCACAGCCACCCCCTGCTCCTTTCGGTTGGCGAAGGTGCAGCTGGCACCCTGAGCGAGAGGATTTAACCAAACAGCCCCCGAGAAAGGGGAACGGTCCTGGGAAACGGTCCTGGTTTGGGAAAAACCAACCCGCAGGTCTGTGAGGACACTTGGGGCGGCTGCTCGGTCCCCTCCGACCCGAAATGCTCTCCTGGCCACCCTGCTGTGTTTTCTGAGACCCGAAGGCACTTGGCTTGCTCAAGAGATGCCACCAGCACCTTGCTCTGCACAAGCAAAGCCTGAGGTCATAGAACCATAGAATCACTTCAGCTGGAAAAGACCCCCAAGATCACGGCACAGGGAGGAGCATCCACCACGTCTCACAAAGGAAATGTGAATAAACCCTTTCAGGTGTCCCTTTCCCCCCACCCTATAGCCACAACATGTGTGGAACATCAAATTAAAACCACACGCTACTCACGGGGCAGCTGACAATCCCGGTTTCTGGGGTCACGGCAAGCGGTGGGTCAGGTCCTGGTCACCCACGGCCTCTTGTCCCCCCGTGCCTGTTGACGTGAGCCCATGGCCGCTGCTTTGGACCTGCAGGACGAGGGGGATTCACCGGCGGCAGCGCCAGGGACAGCGATGGCCTCACCGGGGCGGGTTTGGCAGCGAATGGCAGCTGTGCTGCCGCTCGGCTCTGCGGCACAATGGCCTTTGGCACGGCAGGACGGGGAATGTCCGTCGATGGAGCCCGTCCTGGCTGCTGGCAGCTCGCCCTTGTGCAGGAGGGTGGGATGGATCTCTCCAGGGCCCTTCCACAGCAATCCCACCTTTTTCCACCCAAAACCGCTCCTGCTGAGCTCTCCCCAGAGCAGCCGGTGGTGCCAGACAGTGGCTCCATGCTCAGACACCACGTCGTGTTTCTGGCCAGTTTGCTCATTAGCATTGTTTCTAATCGGATTCTTATGAGCTGGCAGGTCCAGCAGGCACCAGTCAGGTCCGAGCGCGGGCTCAGCATCCCCTGCGTGTGGAGCTGCTCCTCCCCGTCCCCTCCCCGCGGCAGGCAGGATCCCAGCCTGCTCTCCAGCCCACCGCAGGCAGTGGTTTCCCAGACACTTGTATCTGGCCTTAGACTGATGTCTGCAAAACAAAAGTGTCTTTTTTAAAAGACTCATTGCACAGCCTGAACTGCCATTTCTCGTAGTAGCTGAGGAGCCCTCCAGTGCCGGGCTCTCATCTGAACCATCGTCCTGGGCAGGATGAGAACCCTGCCGGGCTCAGCTCCCGAGGGCCAGAGAGGCCTCTGGGGAAACACGGCCCCTCAGCAGAAAGGTGCAGATTGGTGCTGAAGAAACAAGCTCTTCTGAAGGATCTTTCTGCTTTCGTCTTCTCTAGCCAGATACACAGGAAGGCAACATCTGAAAAAAAAAAAAATATATATATATATATGTATATACTATATATAAGACCCTGGAGATTGAAAAGAGCAAATAAACATTTCAGCAGCATCCTAAGTTAGGTTGTTGCACGCAGGACAGCCTTTGTGCGCCCAGAGAGGAGCTGGCTGTCAGAAAGCAGCCCTGCCAGGCGGGATGCAGACACGTCCTCTGTCCAGCTGAAGCGCTTTTGGACATGAAAGCCCTCAGCAATTTGTTACCAGTCATACCTCCAATTCCAGGATCATGCAGTTGCAATACCTCAGCACACGTATGAGCCAGAGCTCCACAACCCTTCACATCTTACGCAGATCTTTCAGCAGCACACTGGAAGGTGCACCCTCTGCCTCTGCCGGGGAAGAAAAGTGCTGGCAGCAGAACACCATCAGTTTGGTCGCCTGCCTTGCTGCAGAAGGAGCTAAGTCTCGCCTAGGCAAAGCCAGACCCCTCCTAACCAGAAGCAAAAGCATGCTGTCTGCTCCGAGCGCTGCGGGAGGGTCGGACACCTCGGACAAAGCCGAGCTGCAGGCGCGGACTCACCGTCCCACGGCGGGTAAAGCCGGGGGCGCTGGGGCTGTGGCGGGACGCTCGGGGAGCACAGTCCTCCTGGTGCCGCTTGGCAAAGTCTGCGGAGGAGCAGCAGCGGGTGACACAGCCGTCCTGCAAGGCCGCCGGCCCGTCCCCTGACACGGCGCCGCCGTTCTGTTCAACCAGGGGTGCTCAGGCTGCTGGGGAAGCTCCATCGCTCGTCTCAGCGGCTCCACTCTCCCTGGGTAAACACACACGCTCCCCACGCCCGCGGAGCTGCTGCGATAAGGACACCTTTCCCTGCGACTGTCCCTGCGGGGTGAAGGTCCACCCGCCCCTCCCTGCCCCGCTCCTCACTCACACACACCAGGAAATCTGGAATACAACTTTTGCTTTTCCTCCTCCTTTTTATTTTCTTCTTTTTGCCTCCCTTTTTTAAAAAATCCTCTTGCCTGGCTCAGTCTGCCCCGGGCGCTCGGCAGAGCCGCGCTGTGACGGGACCGCTTTGCTCCAGCGACCCCAGCAGAGCCGCTGGAGAGCACAGGGCATCCACTCCAGCTATCCACCCTCCTGCTCTGTCCAGGAAACCAAAGCAACAAAACCCCAGAGAACAGCTGTAAGGAGAGCTGTCACACTGCCTTACACGGGGCAACCTTTCCACTCACCCTTCTCGTAAAAACAGAGTTATGCCCCGCTCCAAGCCAGGTGGATAAAACCAGTGATTTGGTCACATTCCTAGCGGGCCAGGGCTGAGCATCCAGTACAAACGGCAGCAGGAAAGCAGAGGCCACCGCACCCCAGAAAACCGGATCTCCCCAGTGCCGGATCTCCCCAGTGCCATCTGGGAGCAGGGTCGGGAGCCTCCCGGGAATCCAGATGTTCTCCGAGCTCACAGAAGGGTTTCACACAGGGAAACTGAAGTGATGGAGAGCACACAGGAGCACCGGCCGAGGCCGGGAGGAAGGGGCTGCGTTCGGGTGGATAAACCAGAGCAGAGTCTCCCCATCGCCCTGGAAGCTCCTGCTTCACCTCTTGTCCCTGTCTTGGGTGTTAATAAACCTGCCCCGGCCCTTCTGCTCCCGTCCCGACCTCACGCCCTGTCTGTCCTGCAGAGCCCAGCCTTCACCCCAGAAATGCCGCAGGTCATGCACAGCTCAGCTTTATTTCCTCTTTTTAGGTTTGTTTTGGTTTTCTTCCTTGTAAGAAATACTCTAATGCTTTCTAGAGCTTCCGCTAACACCTCCTTCCTCCTTTCAGCCCATGCTAGGGACATCTCTCTGGGGACAGCCACAGGACATGCGGGCGACACGGGCAGCGAGGGGCGGAGGAGGAGGGGGTGACAGAGGAGGAGGCGGGGGGGGTGACAGAGGAGGAGAGGGGTGACAGAGGAGGAGAGGGGTGACAGAGGAGGAGGAGGGGGGGGGTGACAGAGGAGGAGGAGGGGGTGACAGAGGAGGAGGCGGGGGGGGTGACAGAGGAGGAGGCGGAGGGGTGACAGAGGAGGAGAGGGGTGACAGAGGAGGAGAGGGGTGACAGAGGAGGAGGAGGGGTGACAGAGGAGGAGGAGGGGTGACAGAGGAGGAGGAGGGGGGTGACAGGGCGGGAGGCGGGGGGGTGACAGGGCGGGAGGCGGGGGGTGACAGAGGAGGAGGAGGGGGGTGACAGAGGAGGAGGAGGCTGGGGGTGACAGAGGAGGAGGGGCGGGGTGACAGAGGAGGAGGAGGGGGGGGTGACAGAGGAGGAGGAGGGGGGGGTGACAGAGGAGGAGGAGGGGGGGGTGACAGAGGAGGAGGAGGGGGGGGTGACAGAGGAGGAGGAGGAGGGGGGTGACAGAGGAGGAGGAGGGGGGGTGACAGAGGAGGAGGAGGGGGGGGTGACAGAGGAGGAGGAGGGGGGGGTGACAGAGGAGGAGGAGGAGGGGGGGTGACAGAGGAGGAGGAGGGGGGGTGACAGAGGAGGAGGAGGGGGGGTGACAGAGGAGGAGGAGGGGGGTGACAGAGGAGGAGGAGGGGGGGGTGACAGAGGAGGAGGAGGGGGGGGTGACAGGGCGGCAGGTGGCAGGAGGGACCCGGCCGCGTTCCGCTGGGTGGCACCGGGCTCACCGTTCCTCGGGGCGAGGGTGAAGGGCAGATTCGCTGCCTCCTCCTCCTCTCCCGTGCCCGCCGCTCCCTCCCACACGGAAGTCGAGTCCCGCCGGGCTCACACGGGACGCGGGGCCAGGGGAGGGGAAGCGCGGCCAGGACACCCGGAGCATCGCGGCCCGTCCCGCCCGCCCCACGGACCCGCCGGGGGCTGTGCGGACACGGAACGGCTCCGCGGTCACCATGCAGGTAGGAAACAGAAACTGCTTGGCTGTTCCCCAGAAATTGCTTCTCAGCACCTGAGCCACCTGCTGCCTGGGGACACGGGACACGCGGAGCTCCGGGCTCTGCCGCTCCTGTGCTTTCACCCTCTAAAGTACTCAAAGTACCGCAGAGCTCCCCTTTCCCATGAGCAAGCTCATTCTTACCACGGCGGGGGGTGTCACACGTGTCCCCAGACGCTGGCACCAGAGTTCAGAGGTGCCGGAGCACCCATCGCAGGAGGAGGGTTCAGACTTTCTGTGCTATAAGCCCAGAAAGCACTGGGTATAGCAGCAGAGGTGACAGCCCCAGGTGTCTCAGGAGCCCCTGAAATAAAGCAAGGGGAGAGGGCAGCTCTGAGGTTTTGTTTATCTAGTTGGAAAGAAGAAATATTAGTTTCTTTTATTCGGGAAGCCAGGCAAAGGCTGGATGCCGGGACAGCCGGTGAACGTGCAGGCGCGGGCTCTGCCTGCTCAGTTAAAGATGGTCACATTTCTTGGGAAACTGAGGCGAGGTGGACGTGCTCAAAGGGAAACGTCTGCAAGAAACATCCCTGAGATCTGATCGCCTCAGTGTGGGTGACGGGAACCACCCAAACCCTCCCGACTGGGAGGAGAGAGGAAAACACGGATGCGGGATCCCACGCGGGTCCTGCGCCCAGGTCACCCACAGGCACTGCGCCCCCACCCCGCGGTGCTGCTGCCGGTTCTCCGCAGTGTCCAGAACCTGGCACGGGCAGCGACAAAGGGACAAGGACATACTGAGACAGCTGAAGGGAGACCAGGCACGGTTCAGGGCATGCGGACCTTTTCCAACCCTGAAATCGCTGCCGCTCGTTGTGCGGGTTGCTGCTCTGCACCTTTGCACCGCGCAGCTCCAAACGCAGGGCTGGGCAAACACAGGAAGGAGCAAAGCAGACACCACGTCCTCGATAGCAGGGATGAGAGTCCAGGGCTCGCAGGCAGCTCGGAGCCCCGCGCCCTTGTGCCGATCCGGCGCCTGGTGCTGCCAGAGCAGAGCCATAACCAACACGTGCCCGGTCCCGGGACAAGAGCACAGGCGTGGGAGCAGCAGCGGTGCGGACGCTGGCACCAGCCGTGCCCGGCCCCACGCGCGGGCTGGGCTCCCGCACGGCGCCCAGGCTTAACGCGGCTTGGCCTGGCGGCAAATTAAACCCGCCCAAACGCCGCTCTGCCGTCATCGCAGGTCTGCAAATCCCCCTCTGCGGCTGAATGCAGCTTCTATCTGTCACGGACCCGGAGGTGGGTACTGGGATTGTCTCTGCTAATCCGCAAATAATTCGCAGATTCCTCCCCATTTTTCAGTCCTGCAGAGCGGGTACCCAGCAGTAAATCCTGTTGCTATGGGAACAGAGAGACCAGCCAGCCCCCACTGCCACCGCATCCCTGGTGCCCAGAGTGCCATGTGAGGAGCATCCCCAACGGTTCTTTGGGTTTAACTGGAAAATTAAAAAGCAACACTTCCCTCATGGGATTAAACCCAGTGCTTGCTATTTTTGGGAGCACGGAGAGGCAGGGACAGGGTCTGGCTGTGTCGGGTCCGAGAGCCCAGCGATGTTACAACCGGGAGCGCTGGTGGAGGGAGGATGCTCGGCTGCAAGTGCGAGGGCTCGGCCCCGATGCTCCCCCCATGGCACAGGCAGGGCTGGCAGCACCCCCGGGACCTGGGGCAAGCACTCCCGCACCGCAGCCCCCAGCGCAGAGCGAGCCCCATGGCTGGGGATGTCCTGCCTGTGACCTACCTCAGCAATCCCACCTTGGGGCTCTCGTCAGCATCTTTCCTGGGAGGCAACTGCGCTGCTCAGGATGTGGTTGTGCTGCTCAGGCCACTTCGCCCCCATGCAGGGGACCACGTAGGGACAGCAGGGCTGGCGGCCACCTGGCTGTAATGCCAGCAAGTCCCTTCATCTCGTCCTGAGCTCCGCTGGGGTCAGCAGCAGCAGGACAGCCAGACAGAGGTGCTGACCCCAGTGGCACCTGGAAAGCCCCATCCCCAAGGGGTGGCCTCCCCTCCACACGGCAGGGACCACTGGTGGAGCTGCAGGCTGGTGCCCCCAGCCCACAGCCTGTGCTGGGTGGGCTGACAGAAACCAGCCGGGCAGGAACGGGACAATCCGACCTGCAGAGAGGTGGTGCCAGTGGGATCTGTGCTGACATTGGAGCATCAGCAACGGGGCAGAGCCCCAATGGGACCCCCGCTCCCTCCCTGCGCCCAGAGGGGGCTCTCGGCTGGGGACAGGGACAGCTGCCACCCCAGCCCACTGGGGACACCAACCCCAGCCAGACACCCACAGCCCCCATCGGCACTGGTGCTTCGGGGAAGCCAGGGGAGGCTTTAGGGGAAGCTGCAAGGAGAGAGGACCTGCCGGAGCGGTCCAGCCCTGTCCTCATCCCGGTCCCTCATTCCTCGGTGAAAGTTTGGGATCCAGATCTTACATCAGGGCACGGTTGCACCACCAGCACCACTCTGCTCCCACGATTACAGCTGGAGGAACCCGTCTGCCCGGCCGCTGTTCTGGGTCACAACGCCTTTGGTGGCAGCACTGGCTGCCAATGTCCCCATCCCCTGGCAGCTCCTTCCCGCTCCGGTGCTGCATCACCGTGCCCTGCGGAACAGCAGCATGACTGTTTGTGGGGCTGCACCGTGAGTCACACCAGAGAACTGCAAAGAGCTCCAAAAGTGCTAGTTTTGTGCTGGTTTTGAGGCAGCACCCATTCGCTGCCCCATCACAGAGCGTGTCTCTATTAAACCCGTGTGAGCACCGGGACCCAAAGCCCAGTGCTTGTGTCCCAGTGCAGGAGGTGTCAGCCCAGCTCCCACGCTGCTCCCCGCACATCCCTCCGGCTGCGGGGACACGAAAACTGGGCCACACAGACCTCGATCTTACCTTCCAAAGCAATTTTTTGGTGTTGTACAAGCTGCCGTGCCCATGCTACACGCGGCAGCGTTTGCAGAGGTTTGCTCTGTGCCCCAACACGGGAACCTGCTGAAGCGGTCGCTGTTTTCTCTTCCGCAGGACGAAATCCTCTTGACTCCATGGAGGGATTTTCCCGTGGAAGACGTGGAGCCCTTTGCGCCACCGGTAGGCTTTGCTCCCAGTGCACGGCTCCGAGAGGGGAGCGCGCCAGGGCCGAGGCAGCAGCTGCCTCAGTTTCCCCATCCCCACTCTGCTCTCCCCCAGTTCCCCACGACACCATCGTGATGAAGGTCCAGACCTCAGAGAGGCTGGTGCTGACAGGGAGAGCTCTTGGTTTGCCATCCCCGTCAATTTCCTGCTGTTTTCTGTGGGCAGGATGAAGAGAAGTGGGATTTTGTCCTGGTGAGCGACATCCACGAGATGGGCAGCGAGAAGGAGATCAAGAGGAAGAAGTTCCTGGACGAGCTGAGCAAGAAGGGCTTCACCATCAAGGTGGGGGCTGCAGGAGGGACGGACGGCAGGTACCTGTCTGTCCTGTAGTGCCCAGGAGCCACGGCTGGGCCGGGCTCTGCGCCCAGGGGCTGGGGAGACCCGAACCACTGAGTGATCCTACACCAGTGCTGGATAATGAGCCACTTGTTCGGCCAGGGGCCCCCAGGGCTGCCCCAGCTCTGCCCCATCCCCGCTGCATCCTTCTCACAGCCTTTCTCTTCCACCCACTAGAAAATTGAGGATGAGAAGCTGTTTTATGGCGTCCGTGCCCCCAAACACATCTTCCAGAAGTACCAGTGGCTCCTGGGGAACCCCGACAAGCGGCTGCAGAGCCTCGATGTCCACCACGCCGTACCGGTGACCACCAGGTGGGGCCGAGGGGCTGCTGGGTTCAGCACCGCGCACTCCCGCCCCGGCGCCAGCATCGCCTCCCTGCTCACGCACGGTCACGCCACCAGCATCGCCTCCCTGCTCACGCACGGTCACGCCACCAGCATCGCCTCCCTGCTCACGCACGGTCACGCCACCAGCATCGCCTCCCTGCTCACGCACGGTCACGCCAGGCTTCTCCTTTCCCACCGAAAGCCACCTGCCATGGTGGCTTCTCAGTGTCCACAGCAGCTCCCCGTTTCTTCCCCGGATTTCCGTGCACGCTGTGTCCCTTCCCTCCCGTTTCCCAGGGCCACACGGGTCCATGTCCCAGGGCAGCCGTTAACCACCCTTTCTCCTTGCTCAGGATACGGCTCGTGAACTTCATCCTGCAGAACACCGTGACACCCGACCTCGGTGAGGGAACCGGGCAGGCACCCCTGGGTCCCTTATCACCCCCAGGGGGAGACAGGACAGGCACCCCCAGCTCCCTCATCACCCCCAGGGGGAGACAGGACAGGCACCCCCAGCTCCCTCATCACCCCCGGGGGGGACAGGACAGGCACCCCTGGGTCCCTCATCACCCCCGGGGGGGCAGGACAGGCAGCCCCAGCTCCCTCATCACCCCCGGGGGGGCAGGACAGGCACCCCTGGGTCCCTCATCACCCCCGGGGGGGACAGGACAGGCACCCCCAGCTCCCTCATCACCCCCGGGGGGGACAGGCACCCCCAGCTCCCTCATCACCCCCGGGGGGGACAGGACAGGCACCCCCAGCTCCCTCATCACCCCCGGGGGGGACAGGACAGGCACCCCCAGCTCCCTCATCACCCCCGGGGGGGACAGGACAGGCACCCCCAGCTCCCTCATCACCCCCGGGGGGGTAGGACAGGCACCCCCAGCTCCCTCATCACCCCCGTGGGGACAGGGCAGGCACCCCTGGGTCCCTCATCACCCCCGGGGGGGCAGGACAGGCACCCCCAGCTCCCTCATCACCCCCGGGGGGGACAGGACAGGCACCCCTGGGTCCCTCATCACCCCCGGGGGGGACAGGCAGCCCCAGCTCCCTCATCACCCCCGGGGGGAACAGGCAGCCCCAGCTCCCTCATCACCCCTGGGGGGACAGGGCAGGCACCCCCAGCTCCCTCATCACCCCTGGGAAGATGCGGAAACGGGGAGCCGGGGTGCAGCTGACACAGATCAATTTGCTGCTGCACCCAGGGGCTGGGAGGTCTGGGCTGCAAGAACCAGCACCAAGCCCTCCTCTCCTTCTCCCCAAACCTGACCGCAGCCCCTGCTGTCCCATGTCCCCAGAAGGGCTCGTTACCCCCGGGCACCCCAAGGTGCCGTCTCTAAGGACCCAGAGCCAGCCACAACACAGCCCGCGGCACCCGGCAAAGTCATGAAACCGCAGGATTAGGGCTGATCCCTTCTGAATAGCGCAGCCTCTCCCGGGCACGTTTGCTTTGGCTTTGGGGAAGGTTTGGGCTGATCCTGCCTGGCGGGAGCGCGGGGCCAGGGCAAAGCTTCACTGGCCCTCCCTGCTCTGCTGCAGAGAAGCTGTGCGACCTGATGAAGAAGAAGGTCTTTGAGGCGACGTTTCCCCTGCACGAGGTGAGTCTGGGGAAGAGAAGCCATGAGCGGTGGGGTCACCCGTGGGGAACGGGGCTGCATCCGGACCGCTGGGGACAAAGGGACAAAGCTCCCGCTGGGGTTCGGGTCACCCCGGTATTCCTGCGTCTGACCAGCTGCTCTGCTCTCCAGAAAGAAGAGGTGAGGGAGTTCCTGAAGGAGAAGTGGGCTCGCTGGAGGGACATCTTCTGCCAGCAGCCCCTAGAGAAGATCAGGTAACGCCGGCAGGTTCTTTCCCACCTGGAACGCAGAGACCTCCGTGCCCTCCAGCAGGCTCCTGCCGGCTCTTTCAAACCGTTAGTTTGAGCCTGGCTCTTCTGGCAAGAATTGGCTTGTTCTAAAGCCTGCAGAGTTCTGAGCCCAAGGGGCGTCCCTGCACCACCCAGCTCCATCTGCTCATTGTGCAGCATGAAACAGCCCCCACATCTGCATGGCTTTTAATTAGCCCGTTTCATTCTCAACCATGCACCGCCTGTTCCAAAGGAAGGCGAGAGGGGAGCGAGCATCAGCGCACCCAGCCCGGGGCAGAGCCTGGGCATCAAAGGCAGCCAGGGGCTCCTACAGCCACAGGAAAGCTCGGGAGGAGCACAGCTTTTATTTTTCAAAAGGGAAGCAAGCTGCCGCTCCACGGGCGCAGGAAGGAGGGCAGAAGGAGCGCGCTGCTTCCCAGAGCTGACGGGGCTCTGCCGGGAGAGGCGATGAGAACGGATATGTGCTCTGCTGCCCTAAGCGTTCACCGCTGTCACAGCCCCGGCAGGGACACCAGGGACTCCCGGTGCCTCCCTGCTGCATTTCCAAGGTCAATGCATCACAACTTGGTGCTGTCACGGCAGGATTAAGGGGCTGAGTATGAAATGGAGTGACTGTCCCAACCCCAACAACCCGCAGCCAGCACAGCTCCTCCCGGAGCGCAGACCCCTCCGGGGTGGGACGGCGTCTTCTGGTGTCCCCTGCCAGCGTGGCCCCTTCACTGGGCACAGACCGCCCCTCCCTTGCCCCCAGGTGCTACTTTGGCGAGAAGGTGGCCCTGTACTTCGCGTGGCTGGGCTGGTACACCTACCTGCTGGGCATCGCGGCCGTGGCGGGACTGCTGGTGTTCGTGGCGGGGATCACCGTGTTCAGCTCCAGCCAGGTGAGGTAAGGCGGGGGGCGCCAGCACGGCCCTCCCACCAGCCCCAGCCGTGCAGGGCTCCCCTTGGCTTCCCTCTGCGCCTCTCCCCGCAGCAAGGAGATCTGCGAGGCCAACGACACCGTCATGTGCCCGCTCTGCGACCAGAAGTGCCCGTTCTGGCTCCTCTCCGACACCTGCACCTATGCCAAGGTAGGCGGCCCCTTCCAAGTGGGGATGGGAAGACACCCCGGTTCAGGCTGTCCCCACGTCACTGGGAGGGAAAGCCACCCCAGCAAAGTGGCCACAACACGCAGGAGCCCTCCAGCAACCCCTGCAATGAGCCAGGTCGTGGTCTCCGTCACACCATGGGAGGGTTCACCACCACCAAATCCCCGTGTCCATCCCTCCCTGCACATCATCCCCCTATGGCACCATCACCTGTCTCAGGGGGACTGGGGACAAGAGGACCCCTGGACACAGAGGTGTACCCCCCCGCACCATCACACTCCTCCTCCATCTTCTCCAGGTCACTCACATGATTGACAACGAAGGGACAGTTCTGTTTGCCATGTTCATGGCCATCTGGGGTAGGTGACAATGTCTGGGTGCCAAGCACACATGGCACGGAGGAGGGGACAGGCACTGGGGCACAGGGGGCGAGGAGCTGCAGGAAGATGGGACACAACACGGTGTCACCATGCAGGGGCTTTCCAATGGGACACAACACGGTGTCACCATGCAAGGGCTCTCTAGTCCTCATCTCCTCCACTCCCAGGGCCACCAGCTCCCCCTGCAGACAGGGCAAGGGGCACAATCACCCCAGCGTTTTCCTTCAGCTCCCCAAACACTCCTTACCTGTCCCCCTGGAGAGCTGTTTGTCCTTCCCCACCACAACCTCCTGGAAAGCCCCAGCAGCCCCTCCCTGGGCTTTTCTATCAGCTGTGGAGGGAGGGGCCACCCGGTGCCTCACCAACCTGCCCAGGTGATCTGGGCTCTGAGCTGATGGGACCCCAGCACCACGTTAGCTCCACATCTCACCTGGCTTTACCACAGCCCTTCCAGCTGCAAACATTGCTGCAGGTGTGGGCCGGGCATGTCACCGGTGACACCATGGGCTGAGCAGGTCACAGACGTGGTCCCGCGTGTCATTGTGTGCTGGGTGACATGGGGACACGCTGAGGAAGGTCAGTGCAGGTGGCTGTGGATGGATGTGCGCAGGTGCAGCCATGCTGGGGTGCACACAGGGTCCCTGTTCCACAGTGCATTTGTCATTAGTCCAGAGTAACGTGTCCGGCTGGTGCCCTGTAACCGTGCTCACCGCAGCAGAACAGCCCCGCTGCTGCTCTGGTTCGTGCCAAACGCCCTACAGACACCAGAGCTGGCCTGGATCCCAGGGACAGCCCAGCCCCGCGTCCCCATCCCCGGGGCTGAGCCCCCACGGCTGCACGTCCAGGTCCTCCCGGTCCCTGATGTGCAGAGGAGCTGCCTGCAGCCCATGGCCGGGCTGGTCTGCCCCAGCCTGGCTGGAACCGTGACAATCCACCCGCTCTGTGGGACAGGGGGTGGCTTTGTCCCCAGAGCCACCCCCAGTGTCACAGCGCTCCCTGCTCCCCCACAGCCACCGTGTTCCTGGAGCTGTGGAAGCGGCAGAGAGCCACAGTGGTCACCGACTGGGACCTGTACCGGTGGGACGAGGACGAGGTGAGGACGTCACCTTCCTGCTCGGTGCGTCCCTGTGCGGGACCGGAGCTGCCGAAAACGGCTCACAGGGACCCCGGCCCAGCTGGGTTCTGCAGACGTGAACAACTATAGGGAG
Source organism: Streptopelia decaocto (assembly GCF_964273445.1). Taxonomy (NCBI): domain Eukaryota; kingdom Metazoa; phylum Chordata; class Aves; order Columbiformes; family Columbidae; genus Streptopelia; species Streptopelia decaocto. The sequence continues at coordinate 68,358,891 of NC_138661.1, forward strand.
ACACACAAACAGACACACAAAGCAACGCTGCCGGTCCTGGGGACACTGAGCCCTCCAGAGTGCAGCAGATGCTGTCACCTCTGCACTGGTGTCACCTCCCTGCGCTGCTGTCACCTCCCTGCGCTGCTGTCACCTCTGCATTGCTGTCACCTCCCTGCACTGCTGTCACCTCCCTGCGCTGCTGTCACCTCTGCATTGCTGTCACCTCCCTGCGCTGCTGTCACCTCCCTGCGCTGCTGTCACCTCTGCATTGCTGTCACCTCCAGCTGCCCAAGGGCTTGGCCTTGGCCAGGATGATGGGCTGGGCTGGGTGTCCATCCCCGTGCTCCTCTGGTGCTGCTCATCCCACATGTCGGTGACCAGCCCCGGGACCTCCCGCCCCTGCACGGCTCAGCCGGCTCCTTCCTTCCCCGTGTTCTCATGGTGCTGTTTTCTCAGGAGGAGCTGGCTATGGAGCTGATCAACAACCTGCAGCACGAGCCCCGGCGGTACCGGCACTCCTACTTCCGCAGCACCGTGGTGCTCCTGCTGGCGCTGCTGATGGTATGTGCCGGGGTGACCGGGATCTGCTCCGGTACACGCGCGCTCTCCTCCTCCCGTCCCCGCGGACGGCTCTGCTCCGGCAGCAGGGGGGACGAGCCCTCGATGTCCTCGTTTCTCCTCACGGGCCAATGGAGAGAGTCTAGAGGAGTAGCTGAGGTGGAGACCTGTGCCTCGGGAGCCTCTCGTCCCTGACCGGAGAGCACGGGCTGCAGCTGCGGCCACGGCCAGAGCTCTGGCGAAGGGACGGGGCTGGAGGGGCTGCTGGCGCTCGGGTGGATGGGCACACGTCCCCCACGCACGGCTCTCACCGCGCGCCCCTCCGGCACAGATCGCCGTGCTGATCGGCATCGCCCACGCGCTCGTCATCTACCGCGTGGTGGCCGTGGCGCTGTTCACCCAGAGCAGCCTGGAGCTGCTCCGCGAGCAGGCCAACACCGCGGCCGTGGTCACCGGCGCCGTGCTGCACTACCTCACCATCGTCATCATGACCAAGGTGGGACGGCCACGGGGTGGCCAGCGGGTCTTCTCCTCGCTTTGCCACCACCCACCTGTTCTTGTCCCTGTGTCCTGCAGGTCAACAGGCGCATGGCTCTGTACCTGTGTGACCTGGGTAAGGGCAGCCGGGGGCTGAGCTGGAGGGCAGGGCGGGCTCCGGGGGGCAGGGACACCCTGCCGACCTGCAAGAGCTGCGGGGCGCCGGAGGGGGAGCAGGGCGCAGTCCCACCGCTCCGCCACCTGGGTCCCGCTCCCTTCTCCAGAGAAGCCACGGACCTTCTCCCAGCGGGAGAACAACTTCACCGTGAAGATCTTCACCTTCCAGTTCTTCACAAACTTCTCTTCGCTCATCTACATCGCCTTCTTCCTGGGACGGTGAGCGGTGCATGGGGGACCAGACGGGAGCCTGGGGCTGGGGGAACATCCCAAACTGTCCCCAGCCCCTCTGCCCTCCCCGCCAGGCACAGGGACCCCATGCGGGACCTCGGGAGAGCCGTGACTCCTGCCACGGGCACGGTGGGTGCGTGGGGAAGCCCCCTGCCTGGAGGATGGTGCTCTCCATGACACTCTCCATGACACTCCCCATGACACTCTCCATGACGCTCTCCATCCCACACCCGGGTGCTCACCCAGCGGGGTCAGCACCACTCAGACCTCACTGCTGGTGCTTCCGTATGCAGGATCAACGGCCACCCAGGGAACTACGTGCGCGTCGCTGGCAGGTGGAGGCTGGAGGAGGTGAGGGCCAGGCCGGGAGGCTCTCTGACCCTGCACCGCAGTCCCGCTCTCCCTCCCCTGCTGCCCAGCCAGCCTGGGGATCCCCCGCTCCCCACCGCGGCACCGGCCTCGGCCAAACAGCCCCCGGGCCGGGCTGCCCCGCTGGAGGGACACAACCCTCTGTCCTTCGCAGTGCCACCCCAGCGGCTGCATCACCGACCTCTTCATCCAGATGGCCATCATCATGCTGCTCAAGCAGAGCATCAGCAACGTCATGGAGTTCCTCGTCCCGTAAGCGGCACACAGGACGGCTCCCCGGCTCCTGCAGGGAGCGCTCCTGCTCACTGGGCCAAGGTTTCCCCCTTGTCGCCCCTCGGGTCCCCAGGGCTGCGGCGGGCAGCAGGTCAGCCCCGCAACCCGCTCTCCCTCGCAGCTGGATACGCCACAAGCTGCGCAAGAGGCGGCAGCGTCCCAAGAAGAGGAGGAGGATGCTGGGAGAGGAGGACGAGCCCGAGGACCCCTGCAAAAGGCAGTGGAGGAGGAACTACGACCTCAACGAGGTCAACATCTTCAGCTTGTTTGACGAGTTCTTGGAGATGGGTAGGTAGGGCGGGGGGAGGTGAGGAGCGATGCAAAGCCCCTCTGACACAAGCCACAAAGCAGGACCAACCCAGACAGCGGTGGGGACCCTCGGGGACGTCCCCTCTGCGATGGCTTCACACCAGCACCCGGCATTCCCCCGCAGTGATCCAGTACAGCTTCACCACCATCTTCGTGGCCGCCTTCCCGCTGGCCCCGCTGCTGGCCTTCTGCAACAACCTCTTCGAGATCCGCCTGGATGCCATCAAGATGATGCGGCTGTGCCGGCGCATGGTGCCCAGGAAGGCCAACGACATCGGTGAGACGGGGCGCGAGGAGAACCCGCTGCCATGCGAACGGCGCCGACACTGAGCCCTTCCCCGAGCTGGGGTCTCGCAGTCCCGGCAGAGCGGCACTGAGCTGTTGGGGCTCACCGACCCTTCCTCCTGCAGGGATCTGGCTGCAGGTCCTGGAGGCCATTGGCATCCTGGCTGTCATCGGGAACGGGCTGGTGATCGCCATCACCTCCGACTTCATCCCGCTGCAGGTCTACAAGTACACGTACAGCCCCTGCATGCTGGGCAACCGCACCGGCCTGGAGTGAGTGCTGCCCGGCCGCAGTCCGTGTCCCTGCCGTGTTCCTGCCATGTCCCTGCCATGTCCCCACTGTGTCCCCACCATGTCCCTGCCGTGTCCCTGCCATGTCCCCACTGTGTCCCCACCATGTCCCCGCCATGTCTCCGCCTGCCCTGGTGTCACCGGCACAGGAACACGAGGCAGCCTGAGGGGTCCCTCGCGGCGGGGTGGGGGAAAAAGGGAGCAGGTGAGGGTTTTCCAGTTGTCACCGTCTCCAGCAGCCCAACCAGCCTCCTGCTCGCACCATCCCCGTGGTGGGCAGACTGGTACCCAGGCTGGGCAGAGCCCTGCAGCCATCGGGGCCTTCGAGTCCTCGAGGAGACAGGAGAGCTGTGGCTCTTGGTTGGGACACGGCACAGTCCTGGCGTGGCCACGACCCAGGACCAGACATGATTTCCCCCCCGCAGCTGCTCCACCGGCTACATCAACCACAGCCTCTCCGTCTTCCGCGTCCAGGACTTCGAGCCCCACACGGAGGTGCCCAAAACACTACCAGGCTTTGTCAGCGGCGAGATCAGGGAGTGCAGGTACCAGCAGCATCCCCCTCCCCGAGCCCCAAGCCCTGGCACCAGCCTGAGCCCATGTGCTGCCCTGGGACCCGCCGGCACAGCCCCTGGCACCGGGGACCCCCCCGGCACAGCCCCTGGCACCGGGGACCCCGGGCTGGCACCGACGGGGCTGTGCCGCAGGTACCGGGACTACAGGAACGCCGATGACTACAGCTACACCGTCCAGTTCTGGCACATCTTCGCAGCCCGGCTCGCCTTCCTCATCCTCTTCGAGGTGAGCAGAGGTCGGGGCCGTGGCGGGACAGTGCAGGGGACACGGCTGTGTCCGTGTCACTCGCCCCGGGGGGGTTGACACCCCGGGCAGCTCCTCAGCACCGGCTGCTGTGCTGCCTGCAGCACGTGGCTCTATGCGTCAAACTGATCGCATCCTGGTACGTCCCCGACGTCCCCCAGTCCGTGAAGAACACGTTTCTGGACAGAAAACACAAGAACCTGCGTAAGGAGCTGAGGTGGGTGATGCCCAGCGGTGCCTGTCAGGGCAGCTTCTCCCCCAGCCTCTGCTACCCGGGACCTGCAGCCAAAAATGTTCTTTATAAGATGAGCTGCATTACCTGTACGTGAGGATCCATCCCCCTGTGCCTGTGCTCTCGCTCACCAGCCTGGTGCTGGGCTTGTTGGTGCTCAGGGGCACTGAAATGGGTCCCACGGGGGCAATTCAGCCCTAGAGCTCCCCAGAGGAAGGGCTGCTGGGCTTTGGCATTTCCTTTGGAAAAAAGGAAAGCTCCAAGTTGAAACAAGGAGCAATTTTGCCCAAATTTCCCATTTTAAAAAACCCCAAAATTTAAATATTTCAGCTAGAAACAGACCAAATGTAGCTGAGAGCCACAGGCTGGGCTGCCCTGGTGCTGCTGTCCTGCCTGGACTGAGCCTGGCTCTGGTGGGCTCAGCCTGGCTCTGCAGGGTTCAGCCCGGCTCTGGTGGGCTCAGCCCGGCTCTGGTGGGCTCAGCCTGGCTCTGGTGGGCTCAGCCTGGCTCTGCAGGGCTCAGCCTGGCTCTGGTGGGCTCAGCCTGGCTCTGCAGGGCTCAGCCTGGCTCTGGTGGGCTCAGGCTGGCCCTGGTCACCAGCACCTGTCCCAGCTGCCACCCAAAAGCCAAGCGGAAGCAGGGGTGAGGGGCTCAGGAACCACTGCCAGGGCTCAGCTCCCTGGCTCTGGCTGGGATTTCCCACAAAAATAGAGGTTTCCCACACACAGGGGTTTCCCACAATCAGCCTATAGTTCTTCCTCTGTTGATTTTTGGCACAACGTCGTGTTCCCACTTGGAATGTCCCTCCACTCCTCCCTGTTGCCCCCGATTCGGCCAGTCCCCCCCCCCACCATCTCTCCTCTCCCTCTCCCTCTCCTCTCCAGTATGATGGAGTACTCCACCGAGGTGTAGCCGCCGCTCTGCGAGGACAGTGACAACCACGGGGGAGCCACCGCGGCACCGCCACCGTGTCCCGGCTGTGACCAACCTGGGGCTTTCACTGGGGAGTGACGAGGTGACGGTGGCTCCGCGGGAGCAGGACATTTCTGACGGGGGCGTGAGGAGGAGGAGGCAGCGGCGACCGCGGCTGGTGCCATCCCAGCGCGGGGAAGCTTTGGCACAAACCGCGGTGCTGCACGACGACAGTGACACCGGTGGCGGGAGATGCCCTGGTGGCCTCACCACTTGTGGCCTTAATGTGCAATTTGGCACCCCAGAAAAAGCCAGTTCCGTCCTTACGGGGCCCCTCACCAGCTCTTTTTTTTACACTTTGGCCTGTTTTTCCTTTGCCTTTGGTGACCCCCCTGCTCTTGCGCCGCCAAAACGCAAGTCCTTCCTCCTTCACTGGCGCCAGCAGAGTTCTCTCGGCACAACTACCGCGTGGCTGCGGCTCCAACCTGCAGATTTCACGGCAAAAACGCCGTTGTTATCCCCACGGTGCCAGCTGCGGGCTCAGCCAAGCCCGTCCCTGCCCCGAGCACCCAGACCCGCGCCCGGCTCAGCAAACGGGAAATGGCCGTAACGGCGCAGGGACACGCTCTCCCCCGCGCTCCCGCGGGCGTGCCCGCCTCCCCCTGCCATCCACGCCGCACAAACAAATCCTGCCCGGCCCGCGCTCTGTCTGCACACGGACGACCAGCAGAACCGAAGCGCAGCCCGCACGGGGCTGGCTGGGAGCTGCCAGGGGACGCCTGGAACAAACCGGCACTTTGGGCACACAGAGCGGGAAAAGCGCCGGTTAAACGTGCCGGGGTACCAGGAGCACTGAGGCACACGGGAAATCCCGGGGGACGGGGCTGGGGAGGGTTATCTGTGCTAGGGGAACAGTCTTTGTTGTCGCTGCCGGGGGACGGTGACGTGACCGCACACGTGGCTGCTCCCTTGGGCGCACAAACAGCCCGTGATGTCCCCAAGGGTCCCCACGCGTCACACCCGGGTGGGGGTGCAGATGCGCAGGGGAGAAGCTCCTCTCTCTGCGTGTCCTGGTGTGGGTTAACGGCGGCAGCAGGGGCCGGGGGCCGCCGCTCCATTGCCACCTGCCCTGCCGTCCTTGTAGACCCCGGGGCAAACCCACCGGAGCACTGCAAAGCTTGGCAGCCTCTTTTCTTTACCAGAACCGGGAACTTTTAAGTGGTTTGTGAGTTTAACCTCGAGCTCCACCCCTCCATCCCCTCCCCTGTAAAACAGCAACAGCTGCCTCCCTGCAATAGAGGTAAATTTGGGGGATAAAGTGACCCAAATGTGGGAACTCTGAGGGTGACACAGCACGACCGCGCGTGTAAGAGCTGTGACAGCCGCGGGTATGAGCACCACGGGTCAGGAACAGGCGTTTCATCAGGGCTCGTCTGTCGCTTTCTGTAATTAAAGCCAACGCTGTGCCGGAGCCGCGGTGCAGCAGCGGTGAGCGCTGCTCTCCCGCAATCACAGCGGTTCTGGTTCAGCGGCCGCGTCGCTCTGGGCTGTTCGCAGGGTCAGAGCAGCCCCGGCTCAAAGCGAAGAGCCAAACCCACGGCGCTGGGACCAGGTGCCAGCCTGTCCCGCAGCGAAATTCGCAGTTCTGGGACGTGGAGGTGAACCCCTGGAACACAGTCACCTGGCAGCTCCAAGCAGCTTAAATTTAATTACCTTCCAGCCGCTAAATGCATCAAGAATTGACTATTGGGGAGCACACCCGACACAGGAACGTCGGCTCATTCCCTGCGCACTCACCTGGGGACGGCGGATGGGGTGACTGTCCCTGCCATGGCGCAGGGTCTGGGGTGGCACCGTAATCAGGAGGTTTGGGGGCATTGAGCTCAGCCCCAAACTTTGCTCCCAGGAGCCTGCGGTTCACGAGCAGCCAGCGCCAGCCCCACGAGCCACCCCCGGGACTGGTTTAACTCGCAATGAGGCTTTTGAAATCCCGGAGCAGGGCACAGGAGACCAGGGACACCCGCGGGCACAGCCCCAGCGACCGGCCCCCCCACCTCCCTCCATCAGCAACTCACCTTGGCAAAGCCCGAGAACACCGAGTTTGCTGGTGCTCAGCAAAGCAAAATGCAGGTTGTGCCCTGGGGTGCACCGAGCACACACCCCAGACCCCGGGAGCTGGTGTCACTGGGGCTGGTGTCACTGGGGCTGGGTGCGGGTTTCGCTGCTCCCCGGCACGCCCGTGGGCTGGTCCAGCCCTGGGAGCCCCGTGCAGCCGCCCTGTGCCCGGCTGCCTTCTTTTCCTCCGTTCTTTCCTTCCCTTGTCCCCTCCCCTAGAGCCGGCTGGTTCGCTCTCCCGCAGGTTCCGGCGCAGGAGGTGGAGCGGCGGGAGCGGGGCGGCCGAGCCCTCCCGCGGGTCGGGGCGCGGAGCGGGCGGGGCGGCGGCGGAGCGGGACGGGAATAAACACGGCGTTTCGAGAACAGGGAAAACCAAGCACCGGGCCGGCGGGTCGGGTCGGGTCGGGTCGGGTCGGCCGGAGCGGCGCGGGAGGAGGCGGCTGCTGGGGGGCCCGTGGCGCCGGGGGCGCTCCGCAGGTAACGCGGTTCTGCTCCGCTCCCCATTCCACTCCATGCCGCTTCGGGCTCGCAGGGTTCCGGCAGGGTTCCGGCAGGGTTTCGGCAGGGTTCCCGCAGGGTTCCAGCAGGGTTCCACAGGGTTCCGGCAGGGTTCCGGCCTCTCCCCACACGCATGCTGCTCCCCTCTGCTCCCCAGCCCCACTCAGCCCCCCAGAACCCCAACCTGCACCCCCCCTGCTCTCCCCACCATTCCCATCCCCGGGGATGCTGCAGCCAAACCGTCACCCACCACCGCCTGGTATCTGCACCATCCTCTGCTGCACTCGGAGCGACACAACCAGGGTGTCCCCAGCCCTGACATGTAGAAAGCGATACCCTCGGGTGCCCATCACCCTTTTGTGCCCCGGCGCCTGCCCATGGCCAGGCTGTTGGGGCTTCCTTATTTCCAGCTATCCAAATGAAAGTACCTATGAGCAACCCACCCGGCAGGACCAAATGTCCGAGAACTGAGGACAGCATGTCCCCATGGGCACAGGCCCCTCACCACCCCAGTGTCGCGTCTCCCACCCCTTCCCCTGTGAACGCTGTCTCATCCCCATCCCCTGCTCTCCCGTCCCTGCTGGGAGAAACCCAGTTAATACTTCAGGTATAAATCCTTTCCAGCTGCTCAAGCGGAACGTGCTGTCAGCGTCCCCGCGTACCTTGACCCACAGTGTCACCCCACGCCTGGCACCGGGCGGCCGTGCCGAAGGGAGCGGCGTGTCCCTGCAGCCCAGCAGCGCTGGGACGTCCCTCCCGGTCACAGCAGCACCAGCGCGGCTCCTGCAGGGCCCGGCCGGCCCCAGCAGCTCCGCACCCACCCAAAACCAGTTTGCAGCGCAGAGCGCCAAGAGGCAGCCGGAGAGGCTTTGAGCCTGGCCCAGCCGCTCTGCTGGATGTGGTCATGGTGGTGCACCGGGACCGTGACGTCCTTGTTGTTCCCACACCGAGGGCTCTGTCCGTGTGCTCCCGCTGCCCCTTTCCACGCTGTGGTTCACCGGTGGGGTGCGGTGTCCTCCCAGGACCCCTCTTCCCACGGGGTGTCACGGTGGCACGGCCGATGGCACAACGCCAGCGGGGGAACAGTGCCGCCGGTCCCTCACACCGTCCCCACGCTGAGTGTCCCAGCACGGAGCCCCACACCCCCACACCAGCCTGTGTCACTATAAATAATCCACCCCACTGCTTAATTAGCGATGTCCAGGGCCAGGTGAGGCTGGGGGCAGCCCCGCAGCCCCCACGGGTGCTGGCAGCTTGAGGGGTCCCACTGAGCCCCCATGGGTGCTCACTGCAGTGTCACCGGGAGCTGTCGCTCCAAAACCCCCACAGCTGAGCGGTGACCGCAGCTCGTGTCCCCTCGCTGGCCGCTGGCTTGAGCCGAAGCCGCGTTCTTAATGTCCTACAGATTCAGTTGGTCATTAATCGCCTTCTGCTCATAAATTCAAGGTGGGGACAGCCAGGCTGTGAGCCGGTGCTTTGTGGGGAGGGCAGGTGACACAGTGCCACCGAGCACGAGCAGGACACAGTGCCACCGAGCACGAGCAGGACACGCAGGACACGGTGTGGCTTTGCCCGGAGCAGCACCTGCTGTCCCCCAACCCGAGCGGCTGGGGGGTGCGATGGGGAGCGGTGGGGACCCCGGGGCGCCCGTGCCAGCCCAGCCGGGGCTCACAGCGCCGCCTGTGCCCTGTCCCAGGCCCAGCCCCGTGCAGAGGCGGGCGGACTTTGTCCCCGGAAGGCGCCGGGACGCGGGGCCCTCCCCGGTGCCCACGGTGATGCCGGCAGCTCCCCGCGCACGCCAGAGCCCGCCATGGCAGGTAAGCTGAAAACCAAACTTTCACCGTTCCCAGCTGGGAAGGACCCAAAGCTCCAGCTCGCCCCGCAGGGCGGGCGAGGGTCCGTCCCAGCCCCCAAAACCAGCTCAGCCTGTTGAGATCGGCCGCTCGCTGCCAAACCCCCCGCAGAGCTCGTTTTTCCGGGGAAGCCCGTCCAGCCCGGAGCTGGATCAGCTGCCCCAGCCGCCCCCCTTCCCGCTGTGCCCCCAGACCTCTGCAGCGTGTCCCCCACGTTCCTCGCCCCGGCCACCAACGAGACGCGGGAGCTGGCGCTGGGGACGCGGGTGACGCTGAACTGCACGGTGCGCTGGGCCGGCGCCGAGCCCTGCGAGCCCGTCCCCGCCTGGAGCAAGGACGGGCAGTGGCTGGGCAGCGGCAGCAGCCAGGACAGCACCTGGTGAGGAGCCTGGTGAATGTCTGTCTGTCCGTCTGTCTGTCCGTCGAGGCAGATCACGGCATGGCCCGACCCATGGCCACCCCATCTCCCCACAGGCTTGGCCAAAACGCCTCAGAGCGGCTCCTGGCCAGCGTGCTGCAGCTCAACCTCACGCAGGACAGCGACTTCGGGGTGTTTGCCTGCTGGGTCAGCAACGCCACGGCCACCTTCACCCTGCGGCGAGCGGGTAGGGACGCGCTGGGGACAGAGACGGGACACCCGCTGCCTGGGGCACGAGTAGCAGCTCCGTGGGGACCGTCACTGCCTCCGGGCAGCGCATCGCGGTGCAACCCTACCCCAAACCCCTGAAACCTGTGCCAGGGCCACGGGCCACACTCACCGTCCCGCCGCGGTCCCGCAGAGCTGGCCGGGCACGTGTCGGCGGTGCTGGCCGCGCTCCTGGTCCTGGCGCTCCTGGTGCTCCTGGCCGGGCTCTACGTGCGGTGCCGCCTGAGCGTGCGGCTCTGGTACCGCAACCGCTACGGCGAGCTGGAGCTCAACGGTGAGCAGCCGAGGGGGCTCAGAGGGGCGTCCCCCTCGGGAGCAGCCTCCTCCCGGTGTCACAGCCCTGTCCCCACGGCTGTCCCCAGACGGGAAGCTGTACGATGCCTACGTGTCCCACGCCGGCGCCCCGGATGACCGCAAGTTCGTCCACTTCATCATGAAGCCGCAGCTGGAGAACCGCTACGGCTACAAGCTGTTCCTGGACGAGCAAACCATCCTGCCCAATGCAGGTGGGGCTGGACCCAGGGGGTCGGACGGGGCGTGACACCAAATCCCTGACACCCCTTTGCTTGCAGAGCCCTCGGCAGACCTGATCATGAACGTGAGCCGGTGCCGGCGCCTGATCGTCGTCCTCTCGGTCGCGTACCTGGAGCAGGACTGGTGCAACAGCAGCTTCAGGTGGGCGCAGCTCCCGCCCGCACCGGGGAGAGGGGCCGCGGGGCCAGCGCCCGCCCACCGTGTCCCTCCCTCGCAGGGAAGGGCTCTGGAGGCTGCTGGAGCTCTCCAGGAAACCCATCTTCATCGTCTTCGAGAGCCAGTACCGGGAGATCGCCCACCCCGCCATCAGCCTGCTGCGGCAGCACCGCGGCGCCGTGACCCTGCTGGTGTGGCGAGCCGGCTCCATGGTGAGAGCTGAGCAAACCCTGTCCCGCTGGCACCCCCTTTCCATCCCCGGCACCCCCTTTCCATCTCAGCACCTCCATTTCCATCCCCAGTACCCCAGGTTGTGTCAGCCTCCCTGCAATGCGCTGGGGCTGCTCCTCATGCTCCTACAAAGCAGGCTGGGGCACTTGTCTTTAGGAGGCACTATTCTCAACAATCCAACCAAAGCAGCCCTGGCTTGGGGTGTTCGCTCCCCAAACCCGCATGCCTGGGAGCCCCAGCCGAGCGGCGAAGCCTTGGCCCGTGGCTGCTCCGGCCATTTTGGGGCCGGGCGGGGAGCCGGAGCTCGGGAGCGTCCCGGCAGGTCGAGCCGGTTCCTGTGCCGGTGCACGGGCACGTTGCCATGCCGGGAGCGCTGCCATGCCGGGAGCGCAGCCTGAGCCTTGGCCCAGAGCCCGGCGCTGGGGAGGGTCGGCTGAGACCCACAGAGCGCCCCCAGCCCCACAGAGCCCCCCCAGCCCCACTCGGCTGCCCAGGGTCCCCACGCAGCTCCTCGCCCCGGCAGACGCCCTCGTCAGACTTCTGGAAGGAGCTGTGCCTGGCCCTGCCGCGCAAGGTGTCCTTCCCGGGGACCGTGGGGGACCCGCAGACGCAGCTGCAGGAGGACAAGGACCCCATGCTGATCCTGCACAGCAGCTACCTGGACAGCGCTGGGGACCTGCACCCAGACGGAGACCTCGGCACAGGTCCTTGTCCCCTGCACCTTCTCCGGATGTGCGCGGGAGGTCACCTCTGGGCTCCGCGTCACCCTCCTGTGGCAGGCGGGACGGGTTCGGCCCCTTCCCCGCCACTCACACCCGCCTCCCTGCTCCCCGCAGGCCTCCGAGGGTGGGGGTTCAGGAGCCCCAAGCCCCCCCGCATCGGTGGCCCCGGCGCTGCAGTGGCCGCGGGCCCCGGCGCGGTGGAGGACACGCAGCCCAGCGACAGGCAGAGACCCGAGATCGACGTCTCGGACCTGGGATCACGCAACTACGGCGCCCGCACAGACTTCTACTGCCTGGTGACGGAGGATGACATCTGAGGGGGCCAGGAAGGGCAGCGTCCCCTCCCCGCGGGGCCGCAGGGACACGGGGCACGGCCAGAGGAGCCCGGGCTGTGCGCTGGGACCAAAGCCAAGCTCTCGGTGGAAGGACAGGAGCGGGCTCCTTCAGGCAGCTCGCTCTGCGCTGGAAAACCATCACCAGGGGCAGCCCGGCCCCTAGTGCCAGGGCACCCTTGGGTGCTGGCCCCCTCCCTCACCGTGGGCGGCAGGGACACGTGTCCCATCTGACGGACACACGCTGGGATGGGGGAGGCTTCCTGAGAAGCACCATGTTCCTGCCCCATCCCAGGGGCTGGGAAACAGCCGGCGGGGCGGCTGCGGCACGCTCTGCCCCCAGAGCCCCCGCAATAAAACGCTGCTGCACCCAGCGAGCCTGGTCCAGCTGCAGGGACCTGGGTGCCACCGGTGGGTCCATCTCCACCCTGGGCAGGGGGGCTGGCAGCGCCCTGCTGTGTCCTGTCCCCGGACAGGTGTCCCTGCGCCAGCGTCCCCGCCGTGCTGGCCCGGAGCAGCGCCCGGTCACGGCGAGCGCGGTGTCACCGCAGCGTGAGCCCCACTGCACACCCGTGTCCCCTCCCGTGTGCCAGTCGAGCACAGGGACAGGTGGGCACGTTCAAGGCCTTTATTTCGGGGATGCTCAGGGAATTTGTACACGGAGAGCTGGGGACAAACACACCATGACACCCCCGTGCCGTCACACTGCGGGGGCCGCCCCAGCCCTGGCTGCGGCCCCTCTGCCAGCGCTGCCTGGCGTCCCCCCCACCCCCTGAAACTACTCAACCTCAATTCCCAAAAGGGGCGCGATGCCCCCAAGCACAGGGACGCCCCCAGCACCAAACCCGCTGGCAAAGCGAAGCCACCCGCAGCGCCCCAGCCCCGCTGCTGCCGTGCAGGGAGAGCACCGGGCACCAGGGACATCGTGCCACACGCCGGTGACACCGCCCAGCACACACCAGCGCTGCCCTGCCCCAATCCTGCCCATGCAGCACTGTGGTCCCAGCCTGAGCCCCCCAACCGGGCTGTACAGGGACAATCCCCGCGGGGTGCAGGGTTGGGGACAGTCCCACGGGGCGCACGGCTGGGGACAGTCCTGGGGGGCGCACGGCTGGGGACAGTGCAGCTCCGAGGTCCCCCGGCCCTGGCAGCGGGGGCACAGCCTCAGCCACCCCCTCACAGCCACCCGCAAAACCCTGGGCAGCCTCCCCTGAGCTCCGCGCAGCCCTGTCCCCCCACCCGGGGCAGAGCAGGGACAGCCCACGGCGCACCCTGCACCCCCCGCACCCCATGTGCGCAGTTCGGGGTGTCCCCAGCAGCACAGCTTTGCAGGACCCCCCAATGCTCCTGCCCCGCCCCGAGACAAGCCGAGCTTTGCAGCAGCTTCTAGGAAGCCCTGAGTGCCACAGGGCTGTCCTCACCAAGCAGGGTCCCAGCGGGGCCCCTGGCAGAGCCAAAGCCGTTGCTGCGGCAGGAGCGTCCCCAGCAGGGAAGGGGACGTGGCGCAGCGGGAGGCACAGGGGACGCGGTGAGGACTACGCTATGGAGCGGGTTGGGCGACGAGCGGTGTCCTGGGCACGGCCGGCAGCAGGTGCGCCCGGGGTCAGGGTGGGCGGCCGGGGGTGTCCTCACAGGCCCAGGAAGTCCTCCTTGCGGTACCCCTTCTGCAGGGACACAGGTCACCGTCACGCCAGGGACACCTGCCCTGGCTCTCCCGCCCGAGGACACCCCCACCATGCTGGGCACTGGCAATGCCAACCCAAACCCGCGCCGGTACAGACAGGGCCACGCTGTCCCCATTTTGGGCACATGACTGTCCCCACCCCACTGGCACAGGTGTCATCGGAGGGATGATGCTCTGGGGACATCCCCAGCCCTCCAGGAGCGGGGCGTGTGGACTCGGGGCATTTCTGGCAGCACTTGGGCGATGTGGCTGGCGGGGTGAAGCCCCTGGCCCTGACTCCGCTGGGATCCACCCTCGGGATCTAGCCCAGGATCCACCCCCGGGTCCCAGCGGCAGGGGGCTCGGGGTACGTACCATCTTGAAGTCGCGGTGCAGCTTGGTGTACTGCCACATGTTGCCCAGGAGGCTGGCCGCCGCTCTGGAGGACTTCTCGTTGTCTGAGCTGGGACAGGCACGGCACAGTGAGTTCCAGGTGCCGCTGGGTGTGGGGGCTGCCCAAGGATGTCACCCAGAGGGGCCGGGAGGGTACACAGAGAGCTCCCACCTGTCCCTTCTCTTCTTGATGTAGAAGAGCTTCCTCAGGCCATCAAAGTAGACGATGTCGCGGGCGGCCATGGGACTCTCCACCACCAGGTTGTTGAGCACCGCGATGATGTTGACGATGACATCGGCAGGCGGTGCCTTGTCCCCCACGCTCCCCGGCAGCTTCTCGATCAAGTGGCTGACCACCTTGGTGGCTGGGGGGCAAAGGCATCACATCAGGGCTGGTGGCCAGAGCCAGGGGACAGGCAGCAGCCTGGGGATGAACCTCACAGCCTCCTGGGGCAATGGGGGGACAGAGGGTGCCCCCGGCGCTGCCCCGCAGTCCCGGTCCCCCGGCACTCACACATCTCGTCCTTGTTGCGTGCGTGGCGGGACAGGTTGCGGATGAGCCCGGTGAGGGAGCGGAGCTGGTGGTGGTCGGCGGTGCGGACGCGGTCCAGCACGGGGTTCAGGATGCGCTCCTGCTCCAGCGCCAGCCGGCTCAGCACACCTGCCCACTGCCGGGAGAAACCCGCTTGGGGACACTGCTGGGACCACAGGCCACCTCCTCCCTCCCCATCCACCTCCTGCTCCTGGTCAGGGTGACCCAAGCCCATGACAGAGCCCAGGGAACGGCAGCAGATGTGCCAGGGGGGTCAGTGGGACATTCAGAAAAGGTTCTTCCTCCAGAGGTGCTGGACACTGAACAGGCTCCCAGGGAGGGGTCACGGCCCCAGACTGACAGGGTTCAAGAAGTATTTGCACAGCACCCTCAGACACACGGTGTGAACTGTGGGGTGTCCTGTGCAGGGACAGGAGTTGAACTCCATGACCCTTGTGGGTCCCTTCCAACTCAAGGCTCTCTATGACTCTCTGCCCAGGTGGGGAGCAGCACAGTGGCCACATCCCCGCCCAGGGCAGGTTGGGACCAGCCCCCCCGGCGCGGCTGTGCCTGCCCAGCTGGTGGGACACCCCGGAGGACAGGCCCAGGCCAGGGACGCCCCTCACCCTGCGGTCCCCGGCGGTGATGTTCTGCAGGGCGCCCGAGGCCGCCTCGGTGGTGTGCTTGTTGAGCTCGCAGCGCTGCAGCAGCCGGTTGTAGATGCCGACGATCTGCGGGTTCCAGAGCCACTCCATGCCCTTGGGGTCCTTGGAGACCTCCGTGAAGGTGACGATGTCCGCGTTCAGGTAGTGCTGGGGTGCAGACAGCACGGTTAGGCTGGTCAGGGATGTCCCCTCTGCAGCACCCTTCGTTGCTGGTGTCCCCTCGTCCCCCCGTCCCTAGGCTCAGCGCTGGGCAGCTCCAGGCAGGTCACCCCGGCTGCGTCACACCCCGTGGCACAGCAAAGTGGGGTTCAGCACCCTGATTCACCCTCCGCTGAGCTCACCCGTGTGTCTCACCCATCAGCCAGGGCCGGTGTCCACCTCCGCCCCAGCGTCACCTCCGCGCCAGCCGCTGCCCAGCGCCAGCCCCACCCCGGTGACACGGTCATGACGGTGCCCACCGCTCCCAGCGGCTCACCTCCCGCGCTTTCTTGCTCTGGGGGCTGAAGCAGCCCACCAGCTCGCCGGTCACCGTGCCGCCGTTGCGCCGGTGGCCCTCCAGCCGCTGCAGGGAGGACGGGGGCATCTCGTCGTACAGGCGGTACGAGAGGTTGCGCAGGACGCAGACGGCGTTCTCCACGCTCTGCGGGGACACGTGGGGCAGGGGGTCAGTCCCTGTGCCGCCTGCCAGGGCATCTCCAGCCGGCGCGTCCCCTGGGGCTCCGCGGCCAGAGCCACCCCGGTGACACCGGCAGTGGGTGCCCCACTGTGCCAGTAAGCCCAGAAGGAGCCAGACTGGTTTTCCCACCGTCACCTCGAGATGTGCCTTTGCACCACGATGCTGCGGGAGGGAGGGAGCAGCACACAGACCCCCGGGCTCACCTTGTCCTCGGACTTGCCCACCTCCAGGGAGCTGTTGACATAGTGGATCATGGCGTCCACCAGCCCGTGGCACTCGCGCATCTTCTGCCGGGTCTGCTGGCTGGCAGAGCTGAGGTTCCTGCGCGGGGAACGCGGGCACATTATGGTGAGAAGGGGCTGCCCCACAGCCACCCCCCACCCCTGGGCACCGCCATGGGGAACCCCTGTCCCGTGGGGCCAACCAGGCTTTGCCTCGGTGCACGAGCGCTGCAAGGGATGGGGACCCCAGAAACGAGCCCTGGGACCTCACTCCCCACATCTGCAGCACAGGGTGGGGTCTCTTCCTCCCCCCAAAACTTCACCCACAGCAGGAGGGCTGGTGCTGGCCCAGAGCAGGTACCTGAGGAAGCCCGTGGAGTTGTAGAAGATCTCCGCCTCCGAGGGGTTCTGCTGGATGACACCCGAGCCCCCCAGCCCAGAGAGGGGCACCAGGACCGTGTCCGTGAGCTGCTCCAGCGTGTCCCGGGCCAGGCGGTCCTTCAGGTTGTCACTGGAGGAGAGGTTCCACAGGATCCCTGCGCAGAGGGGACCCTCAGGCCCGGCATGGCTGGGGGCACATCCACCCCACCCACCTCACGGGGGGCTCGTGCCGACCCCCGCAGCCAGGAGCAGCCACGGGACAGGGTGAGTAACGATGGCACAAAACGCTCACCCCGTGGAGCGCCACCCCAGCTTTACTCATGGGGCGGGGGGACCACCGTGCCCCTCCTGGGGGAGGAGGACCCCTGCCCAGCCCGCCACCGTCCCCGACCTGTGACATTCTTGCGGAGCTCGTCATCGGGCTCCCGCAGCGTCCTCATGAGCTCGTAGATGCCGTTCTCCTCCACCAGCGCCAGCTTGTTCTCGGCGTTGTCATAGATGAGGTTGCGCATGGCGCCGGTGGCATGGCGCTGCACCTCCTGGTTGGGGCTGTTGAACAGCTTCACCAGCTTGGGCATGGCCTGGAGGCTGCGGGCCTGGGGGGACAGCCCGGCGCGGTGGGAACCCGCTGGGGCTCCCGCGCCTCCCCCGCCCCCCGGTGTTCCCCACGGCAGGGGTGCTGGGGCAGCCCTTGCCCTCGCTCCGGTGCTCACCTGCTTCTTGGCGTTGCCGTCGCTGTAGCACTTGTGCTGGAGGTATGCGGCACCGAGGACCTGCAGGTTGGGGTCGCTGGCGATCAGGTACTTCACCGCAGAGGGCAGGTCGATGTCGTCGAACCTGGGAGCCAGGGGAGGTGAGGGACAGCCCAGGCAGAGCCCCCCAGGGCTCCTCCACCACGTCCTGCCTCTTGAGGGGACCCCCCAACCTGCCTTCCTCCCCACCAGCACCCCTGGGCCACGGGACAACAGACCCAGCTGAATCTTCTGCCCTTGTGCTCCAGGATGTGCCACAGGCCACATGCAGGACACGCTTGGGGGTCAACCCACACCATGGTCCATCGCTATGGGGCCAAATTGTGCCCACTGTCTCACCCCTCCTCCCGCACCCCTTGCAGCAAGGGAACGCCAGACAAGAGATGGGGGTTCTGCCCTCAAACCGGCCAAGTGACCTGGGTGGGGACAAGGCCAGGCGGTGGCCGAGCAGCCCGGTGGCACTCACCCCCCCGCGTGGCGGCCGAGCAGCGTGCCGTGCCCGTTGTACAGCTCCATGGCGCGCTGGTCCTGCAGCCGCTGGCCCGACTCGGCCAGGCTGCGCACGGAGGGGGCGCGGGAGCTGCCGTGCTCCCCCAGCCCCAGGTAGGAGCCCCCCATGCCCGCCGCGGCGCTGCCGAAGGAGCCGGCGCTCAGCCGCGAGCGGTTGTTGCTCTGGAAGCGCTGCAGCGTGCGCATGGCGGGCGCGCGGATGGTGCGGCTCTGCGCCACCTCGCCGCCCTCCAGCCACTCGGACGGGGCCTTGGCGGCCGAGCCGGCGCTCAGCTGCCTCTCGAAGGTGTAGGAGCGGGCGAAGCCGCCGTTGCCTTGGCTTTTGTAGAGGGGCCGGTGCCCCAGCGGGTCCAGCTGCTCCGAGATGACGCTGTAGCGGTCGTCGGCCATGGCGGGGGGCGGCAGCGGCCCATCGGCCAGGCGCAGCGAGCGCAGCGAGAGCGTGTCGAAGTTCTGCCGGGGCCGGTAGTTGCGCTCGTGGAAGGAGCTGGGCCGCGGGGAGGTGCTGGTGGCCAGGGGCACGGCGTAGCTGGGGCCGTAGCCGCGGCCCTGTGCCAGGCCCCCGTTGCTGATGGTCGCCACCCGCTTGTGCGAGGTGAGGTCCACGGCCGAGCGCGAGGACCAGCCGCCGCCCTTCAGGGTGCCAAAATCCTTCTTGGGCAGCGGCTGGTACAGCTGGGGGGAGAACACTGGGTTATGGGGTGCCCACAGCCCTGTTCCCGCTCCCCACTGCAGGGAGAGGGATGGACGGAGCCAAGAGCCTCCCCTGGCGCAACCAAGGCTGCAGCCAGCGGCCGCATCCCCGGCTGCCGCGGCGACGGGCGCTGGGGTGGGGGACAGCCCCCAGTACGTACCGAGGCTTTAGGGTCCAGGCCGTTGCTCTGGGAGCGGGAGCTGAAGGAGGAGTGCAGGGCTGTGCCATACTGACTGCCTGCGGGACCGAGACGGGGTCAGCGTGAGACCGGGGGGCAAGGGAACCCCTGACTCATGCCCAGGGACCTGCTTTGGGAGCCACGGTGGCGTCAGCGGCACCGAGGCGACGAGGGAGCGGGAGGACGCTGCCTTCGCCTGCCCGCTGCCCGCGGGAGCAGGAGCGGCGGCGGCCGAGCTGAGCAGTGGCCTCCCTGCCTTTCATCGTGCCCTGGCGGCGAGGCCACTAATTGCCCCCTGGGTGGGGAGGTGGCGGCTCAGCCCGGTCCCCTCCGCCACAGCCGGATCGGCAGCCCAGGCACCCCCAGAACCCGACCCAGTTCCACCACCCGGGGACGGGAGCCCGGCAGGGACCCGGCCACCCCGCTGCGCCCCACGCCACCCTCCCGGGGCCACCGACGGGCACAGGGAGGACGAGGACAGGGAGCGCGACCCACACCCGGGCAGCCGGGGGTGCCGGGGTCTGTCAGCCCCGGCCGGGGGAGCGGCGCCGCAGCGGGTGAAGCGGCAGGGCGGAGGCCGTGAGCGCAGACGTTAAATGGAGGCGCTTGGAGCCCGGCCAGCGGCACCGCTCAAAGGCCGGGGAGACGGGGAGGGATCCGCCAGGCGGGAAAAACCTCCCCCAGCCCAAAGCGGGGTGCAGGGACCCCATAGTGCAAATCACCCCAGGGGCAGGTGGGGAAACTGAGGCATGACCCCTGAGCGGGGAGAAACGAGCCCCCGATGGGGCCGTGCCGCCCCATCCCCGGCGCTGGGGGTGCAGCAGGGGGCTCGGGGTCTCAGCCAGGGTGGGGTGACCCCCCGGCCCCAAGCTGGGGCATAACCCAAACCTTGGTGCCAACCAAGGGCTCCCTCCGCCCGTCCCGACACACGTGCCCGGGGCGCGGGGCGCTCACCTCTGGTGCCGTCGGCGTGGTCGGGGCCGTCGGGGCGGGCGGCCGCCTGTCCCCGCAGCATCATGCGGATGCGGACCTGCTCCTGGACGCGGGCGCTGCGCAGACGCTGGGCCTCGGCCGCCTCCCGGCCCCGGCCGTCCAGCTGCCGGTCCGAGGGCAGGGCCAGCGAGCAGACGCCGGCCTCGGGCTGCAGGGCCGACAGCAGGAAGGGGTTGGCGGCGGGGGGCTCCTGCATGGCTGCGGTGCGGCCCAGCCGGCGCGCCCGCCCTGCGCAGGTGAGCGGCGGCGGCTCCCTCGGCCCCAGGGAGGCTCCCGGCACGCCCCGCCGCCGCCACGCCTCGCCGGGAGGGAGGGGACCACACCGAGCACCCGCCGGCACCGTCACCGACACCGACACCGTGACCGACACCGTGACCGACACGGGCACCCGGGGGCGACCTCGCAGGGACAAGGGTGCGGGGGAGGCGGATGGCCCGGGGGGAGCGGGGTGGTCGTACCTGCGGTGAGAGGCACCCCCAGGCAGCCTCCCCATTGCCCCCCAGAACCCCTGACAACCCCAGCAGTGAGCCCCAGACCTATACATGGCCACAGCAAAGAGCCCCAGACCCCATGTTGTCCCTATGGCAAGACCTGGACCCCCACATGGTCCCCCAGAGCAGCCTTCTCATTGAGCCCTGACCTCCACATTGTCCCTTCAATGAGCCCAAGACCCCCAAGCAACCTCCCAGGAGAGCCCCAGACCCCCACACTGACCGTCTGGCAAGCCCTAGACCCCCGCATAGCCGCCTGGACCCCCACATTGTCCCTCTGGCTAGAACTGGATCCCCACATGGTCCCCCAGACCTCAACATTGTCTCTCTGGCAAGTCCCAGACCCCCGCATGGGCTCCCAGGAGAGCCCCGGACCCCCAGGTGGCCCCACCACTGACCCCAGCCCCGGCAAACCATCCCGGCACAGGGGGCCAGGCTGCCCAGGGGCCGGAGTGGGGGCTAATTGACGGTAATTACTGGCCTGGCCTTCCCTGCTTTGCTTTTCAAATTAGCCGGGGAATTAAAAAACAACAACAGTAATAAGAAAGAAAAGGGGGTGGCTGAGCGCCGGCAGGAAGGAACGCGGTGACTCAGCCCTGCCGTGGCACAGGTACTAATTAGGCTCGCCCCGCCCGCCCAGCCACCCCGGGCGACCCCGGCACGGCCGCGGCGGGGGACACCGCGTCCCCCAGCCCGCCGTGCCCGGGCCCGGCTGCCGCCGTCCCCGCGGCGCCGTCCGCACCGCTCCCTCAGCCCGGCTGGCCGGCCGAGCCGCTGGCTGCTGCGCCGAGCTGCGCCGTCCCAGCGCTGCCGTGCCCAGCGCTTCCCCGGCCGTGCCCGCGGCTCGCACCGCGACCGGCCGCGCCAGCCGGTGCCGCCGTTTGAAGGCCAGCGTGGCGACGCGGCCCAGGCAGCGCGACCGGGCTCAGCGCCCGGCGTCACCGCTCGGGACCCGCCTGGCAGCCGCGTCACGGGCTTTGCCGGATGGGGTTTACAACACCCGGCGATGACAACGCCGGGATGGTGTTGACAGTGCCGGGACGTTGATGACAACGCCAGGATGACTTTTGTGCTTGGATAGGAGGTGAAAAGGGCGGCTGTCCCCGCGGAATGTGCCGCCGTCAGCAGGAGCAGCGGCTGATGCCAGGGCGGGGTGGCAAGAGCTGCGGGCGAGCGTTCTGGGGTGACCGTCCCCGCTTTGCTGGCCTCCCGGAACCCCAGCGGGCTGCAGCGGGTGCCACCATCCCACCGCGCCTGGGGACCGATGCGGGGGGGGACCCACCTCCCCAGTTCTAGGGGTGTTCAAGGACATCGCAGGTTTACCAGGAGCACCCACTTCGCTTGGGGGTCACACCTGACCCTTTTGGGGTGCAGCACCCAGGGGTAACCCCAAGGCCGCCCCTCTTCTCCCGCTCAGCACCACCCCCCGGGCGCGTCGGCGGGTGCCCGAGTTTGGCAGCGCTGAGCGGGGCGCTCCCAGCCCGCGTGAATCACGGGTCCCGCAGGAGCAGGCGGGAGGGCGGGTCGCTCCCCATGCAAGCCCGTGCCTGCCCCTTGTCCCCGTGCCAGGCACCAAGGGGTGCAGGGACGGCCCCAGGAGCCCCTCTGCCCCCTCCGGGGTCCCCAGGCCTGCTGGCAGCCCCGCTCCCCAGGATCTGCCTCCCTTCCAAGCCCGCGTCCCCCAGAACAACACCACCCTGCAGCTTACAGGTGAAAACTGGGGGGTCTTAGCAGAGTTTGGAGGGGTTCAGGCAGGTTTGAGGCTGAAACCGGCAGGACTTGCCTTCTACGTGGGTTGTTAATAGGGGAAGGGGTTGGGTGGGAGCAGGGATGCGCCAGAATGCTTAAAACCCAGCAAAGCGGCACACACAAAAAAACCCACAAACATCTGCAGCAAAACAGGGGGATTCCCGAGGGATCTGGCCAGTCAGGGCGACGCAGGGTTAAACAAACTCGGCCTGGGGGTCCGTAACGTAGTCACTGACCCCCCATCTCCTTCTGGGGTGACAGAGCCATGTCCCCAGGGAGACCCCCAACTCCTGGCTGCATGCTGTCCCCTCCCGCCCCTGCGCACCACCGAGTGCCCGTCCCCAAAACCGGGTCCCCAGGGGAGCCCGCGGCTGCCGGTGCCACCAGCGGTTCAAGTGGGGAGTGGCCGCGGCGGCACCGCGCAGCCCGGCCACGGCGCACGTGTGCCAAGAGCCACGCCGGGGAAACTGAGGCACGAGGAGAAACAGAGCTTTGGACAAAGCTGCCGGACCCGCCGCCCGCGCTGTCCCTCCCCACGCTGCACGGGGATTGGTGGCAGTTCAGGGACCCGCGCTGGGGACAGCCCCCGATGGGCACATACCTGGCTGGGCGGCCCTGGGGGGCCGTTGCCCTGCAGCATCTCCAGGCAGGCGGGTGCACCCCTGGGTGCCGGCGGGTGCACCCCTGGGTGCCAGCGGTGCCCGGCGCGGGGTGGGCGCTGGCGGCGGGGCGGGCGTGGGACCCGCCCCGGGACCTCGCCCCACCCGTCTCCTCCCCGGGGTGCGATGTGCGCTCCAACCCGCTCCCTCGCAGCCACGCTCGGGATTTCGGGGCTCGGGGCGACCCCGCCAAGCGCCTCAGCACGGCTGGGGTGCCACGGGGGCCCGGGGGTCCTGCTGCCCCGCCCCGGGCAGCGCAGACGCGTCCCAGCCACCTCTGTGATGCTCAAAAACCCCATCGGTCCCACCACCCCCACAGCCACAGCCCAACATGTCCCTCCCACTGCATCCTCTGAGCCCCCCAGCACCCATGGGTGCAGCACGGAGGGTCTGGGGCTGCCGAAAGGAGCCGGCGGAGGGGAGGCAGAGCTGGGGGGGCAGGGATTTTGGAGCACGGGGGCTGCCCCGGGGGTTTGCAGGGAGCGTGTTTGGGTGCGTGGGACGGAGCAGGAGCCCTTTGAAGCCAGATAAGCTGAGAGGGAGCGTTTGGAACGGGCCAAACCAGTTTGGGGGCCGTTGCTTCCACCAGCACTGCAGCCCGGGCCCCACAGCACACCCAGGGCTGGGGGGGCTGCCGGGAGGGGACCCCCACGGGAGGTGACCCCCCAGCAGAGCCCAGCGTAGGGCAGGAGGCTGCCCAGGACCTGCTGCTCTGAACGAGGGGACCTGCCTGCACCCCCTGCCACTGGGGGCTCCAACACCCGGCCCGAAGAGGGTCCTTGTGGTCCCCGCATAGTCCCTGTGGTCCCCACGCAGTCCCCATGTGGTCCAACAACCACAGCTCAGCCGCTGCCAAAGAAACGAAACCCTCCGGCATTTTGCTGCCAGTGCTGCCCCAAGAGCCACCATCAGCCGCCTCCAAATTGTCCCCCGGGTTTTGCAAGAAACCCCACCTGCCCATGCTGGAGCAGCGTCCCCGGTGGGGACAGCGCCGGCGGCAGCAGCTCCAGCAGTCCTGCCAGCAGCAGCTCTGGCTGCGGCCGAGCCCGGCGCCCGCACCGGTGCCAGTGCTGTGCCAGCTCACCGGCTGGAAGCTGCCGGACACGCGGCGCCTGAGGAGCGGCGGCTGCCGGGGTCCCAGCGCTGGCCCTGGGGACCGCGGGGCCACCCGTCCTGCCCGGCTCCGCCGCAGCCCAGCGCCAGCACAGCCCTCGCCCACAACAAAGCCATTCCGAAGTGCTGGAAATGACAGGCAGCGGGGCGAGGAGAGGAAAACCGCGCTGCCTGCCCTAAACTGTCCCCTCCCGGCAAATCCCGCGGCCAGAAGTACCAAATTTGGGGTAAAAAAATTGCCTGGAGCTGCAGATTATGGCTGTTCTCTGGTGACAAGCAGGCTGCTGAGCCTAGCAGCTCCATCTGCACCCCGCCAGCTCCATCTGCACCCCGCCAGGTCCTCCCGCACCCCGCCAGGTCCTCCCGCACCCCAGCACCCGGGGGATGCTCAGACCGAGCCTGGCTGGTGTGGTCGGGGATAAAAAAGGATTCCTCAAGAGGAATCCCCGGGGCTGCTTCTGCTCCCTGTGCAGGGCAGCAAGGACGCGGTGGCGGCAGCCTGGGGGGTCGCAGGGACAAGGTGACAGCTCACGGCTCCCTGGCCCCAGGGGGTGTCAGGACGACGCCCCCGCAGCGCGTGGGGCGCAGCAGCTGCAGCTCAGCCAGCTGTGGGGCGGAGGCTCAGCATCGCCTGCAAGCCCAGACCTGCATCTGCGCGTCAAACATCTGCCGCCTGCTCCTCGCCGCACGGAGCGGCCAAGGGGCCCTTGCGACAGCCAGGAGAGCGGGTCCTCGTCCCGGCCCGTCCTCCTGCTCGGTCCCACGGGGCTCTGACCTTCCCGCCCCGCTCACGGGGAGCAGAACCGCGTCCTGCCAGCCCGCACGGCCACCGCCACCCAGGGACACAGGCCGACCCGGCTCGCCGCGCCTGTGCTGCTGGGGACCGCGGCCCTGCCACGGCACGAGGTGATGGAGGGGGAGCGAATCCCAGCCAAGACATCAATTTTATTTTTTAAGAATTAAAAAAAATCCCCAAACAGACAAAACTTCCTGAAAACAGCTTCCTACCTCATAATTTCACAGAAATTAGCTTGGAAACATCGTTTGCTCTCACCTGCTCCCGTACCGGCTCCGGGCTCTGCCCTTTCCCAGCCCAGCCCAGTTTCCCTGGGCACAGGCAATGCCAGCCCGTCCCGCCATGGGGCCCACGGGGTCACGGCAGCGTGTCCCCATGTCCCCGCAGGGTCACAGCAGCATGTCCCCATGTCCCCGCGGGGTCACAGCAGCGTGTCCCCATGTCCCCGCGGGGTCACAGCAGCGTGTCCCCATGTCCCCGCGGGGTCACAGCAGCATGTCCCCATGTCCCCGCGGGGTCACAGCAGCGTGTCCCCATGTCCCTGTGGGGTCACGGCAGCGTGTCCCCACGTCCCCGCGGGGCAGGGCAGAGCTGAACCCCTGCTCCCATCCGCAGGAGCTGCCTGGGAGGGGGCAGGAGCGTTTGGGCAGCCCCAGGGGCTCACACCCCCAAAAAGGGCTCAGCTCCCGGCCTGGCGCGGGGACAGGGTGTGTTTTGGGGGGTGAGCCAACAGAAGGGCTGCAGAGCCAGCAGAAGGCAGGCACCCCCAGCTCTGGGACCACCACAGAGGCCTTAGCCTCCAACTGCAGGATGCCCCTTGCCCTGCTGCTAATGAGTTAATAAATTCATTTCTGACTAAGAAATTAGACCCTTAAGAAAAAAATCACCACCCACTTTCACCCTCCCCACTCCCCCCTCCCAAAATGACCGCGGTTTGCGTACGGGCGCCCTCCGTGCCGGCACCGAGCGTGGCGGCGGAGGCTGGGGACAAGCGAGGACCGCGGTGACCTGGCTCCGGGCGCGGGGCGGTCGGTGGCCGGGCTCGGGGCGCTAGTCCTTGGGGGGCTTCTTGCTGCGGGCGTTCCACATGCCGCGCTTGGAGTGGTAGTAATGGTAGAAGTTCCTGAGACGCAAGCGCTCCACCTCCAGCCCGCTCTGCAGCACCCTGCGGCCAGATGGGGACATGCTCAGGGGGACACGCTTTGGGGGACACGCTCGGGGGGCAGATGTGGGCCTCCTAAAGTCCCCCCTCCTAAAGGGGCTTTGCCCCTTCGCCGCCCCAGCCATAAGCCAGCTGAAGGGAGGGGACAATGGCTGTCCCAAGGGATGTTCCCAAATCCACAGGGCCTGCCGGGGGGTTGGTGGTGCCAGGACCCCCAGCCTCACCCATCCAGGAGCTCCCAGTCCTCCCAGCCTCACCCATCCAGGAGCTCCCAGTCCTCCCAGCCTCACCTGTCCAGGAGCTCCCAGTCCTCCCAGCCTCACCTGTCCAGGAGCTCCCAGTCCTCCCCGCCCCAGCGGTCCCGGAACTCCTCCGTGTTCATCCCTCCCACACGGTCAAAGTCCGACTTGTAGATGCCGAAGAGGCCAAAGCCATTCACCTCCCAGTAGCCTGGGGGAAAGAGCGATGAGGTGAGGGGTGCAGGGGGACCCCAAGTCCCCAGGGTGTCCCCTCTGCCACAGGGGAGCCACAGGAACGCCCTGTCCCCACCCCAGTCCCATCATGGCTCCATGGGGGTGCACCAGGTGACAGCCCAGTTTTGGGGACATCGCACCCACCGCGCCTCAATCGCTTTTGGGCTCAAATCCCACCTCAGAGCAAACCCGACCCACCCTCATCCTCCTCCCTGCACGGCTGTGAACCAAACCACAGCCCCCTGGGGCAAGTGGGGACATTTCCAGCGGGACGGGCGTCGCGGCGAGGGGACGGACTCACCGTTGGGCTCCCTCGGGGAGCTGCCGCAGCCCAGGCGCATGACGATGGGCGCGTAGGCCAGCCGGCCCTCCACGCAGTGCTTGCGGATGCTGTCCAGGATGTTGGCGGGGAAGTGGATGTGCAGGTCGCAGAGGAACACGATGCTGTGCCCGTCCTGCGCGAGGGGACAGACACCGGCGGGGGGTCAGGGGGACGGGAGAGCCGCCGCGGCCAGGGCCGGGTCCTGCCCGCTCACCTCCACCGTGTCCACGCCAGCCTGCAGCCCGGCCGAGCGCTCGAAGTTCCCCGTGCGCCGCAGGTACTGGTACCTGGGGAGGGGACAGGGCGGTCGGTGCTGGTGACTGAGAGGGACACGGCCAAGGGGACAGGGACACCAGCGAGGACGGGAGACCTCCTCGGGAAGGGGTCAGGTGCCTACAGCTCCTGCCAAGGAGGTTTCTGCATCCCCGGCTCCTCCGTGTAGGAAACACATTTAAATCCCCAAAAAGAGGAGGAGAGGCGTGGTGAGGTAGAGCTCACAGCGGGTTGTGTGAGCACCACGAGGATGGCACATCCCGCCACGAGGATGGCACATCCCGCCACGAGGAGCCCTGCAGACCCCCGGGGGGAGCAGGGTGAGACCAGAGCTCATGGAGGGGTTACCGGGGCAGCCTGGCATCCCGTAGGGCCTTCTCAACGTCCATGTCGTCGCTGTCAAAGTCCACCAGGATGACGTTGAAGTTGGCATCCTTGGTGGCCCCGTACAGGTGGGCCATGTCGGAGATGAACTGCTGGACCCAGCGGGCCTGGTTCTTCACTGCCGGACACAGCCAGAAATGTCCCTCAGGTCGCCGCGGGGTCCCAGAGCAGCCCCGTCCCCACCCAAACCAACACCCCTCTGAGGAGAGAGAACCTCAGCATCTCAGACCATCACAGAATCGTTTTGGTTGGAAGAGACCCTCAAGGTCATTGAGTCCAACCGTTAACACCACCAAGGCCACCTATAAAGCATGTCCCTGAAACCTCATCTCCACGTAAAACCCCTCCAGGGATGGTGACTCCACCACTGCCCTGGGCAGCCTGTTCCAGTGCTTCACAACCCTCTGCAGGAAGAAATTTCTCATATCCAACCTAAACCTCCCCTGGCACAACTTGAGGCCATTTCCCCACGTCCTTATGAGAAGAGAGAACCTCACGCCCCAGGCCAGCCCAGGATCACCCTCCTCCCACCGGAGGATGCCGAGGGAGCAGAGGGACACGTCCTGCCGTCACCTACCGGGCACCACGAAGTGCACCGTGACGTCCTGCCGCCAGCTGAGCCGCAGGGGCCGGCACAGCACGGGTTTGCCGTAGGGGACGCTCCAGGTGCCAGGGGCTTGCTCGGTGGCCCCCGGGGCCGGCCCCTCGGCGTTGGCCTCGGCGCTGTTGTCCCGCTGGCCCTGGTGCAGGAGGACGTAGACGTACTCGGAGAGCCGCACCGTGCGCTGGCCCCGCTCCGCCAGCTCCAGCTCCAGCAGGTACCGGTTCCCCCGCGCCGTGTCCCGGCGCTTCTCCACGTTGACGATCCGCAGGAGGGTGTAGATGCTGCGGGGGAAGGAGAAGCACTTGGAAGCACCTTCACTGCAAGCGCTGCTCCCCACCATCCAGCTCACCCAGCCCCAAGGAGCCCAGCAGGAGAAGAAACGTCCCCCCAACCTCCCACCCGTGTCCCCCTACCCGCCGTTCTTCTCATTGAGCTTCTCCATGTACTGGGCCACCACGTCCACCACCTCGCTCTCGCTCAGCTGCAGGTTGCCCGAGACGTTGCAGCGCAGGTCATTCCAGTCGGAGCGCAGGAGCTCGAAGTCCACCGAGCTGACGCTGAACGTCCTCTGCCAGTTGATGGAGTCCTCCAGCCAGCCCGGCTGCAGCTCCCCAGCCTCGTAGCTGTAGTCCGACACCTCCTCCTCCTCCCCTTCCTCCGGGCCCTTTCCCTCCTCCTGCTGGGACGCGGTCGTTTCCGACATCTTCAGAAAGGACGTCACCCGCGTCCCCTCCGAGCGGGTGGCCTCAGAGGAGTTGTAATCGGCGGTGGCCGCTGTCCTGCCCGGGGCAGGCGTCGTGTCCTCGCGGGTCTCGCGGCTGAAGAGCCCCTCGGTGCCCAGGGCCAGGAGGCCGGGCAGCCCCCGCCGCTCCGTCGCCAGCCGGGACAGACGCTGCCACCTCCTGCTGCCGTGGCGCCGGGCAGGGTCCCTGTCCCTGGAGATGGTGCTGAGGAGCCAGGGGCTGTGGCGGCCAGGGGGGGCCCGGAGCTTGCTGGGGGCCACAGGGTGTTTCTGGGGGGCCCTGGAGCGGAGATGGACCTTCCTCAGAGCCTTGGGGTAGAGGAAGATGCCGGGGAAGGCTGGTTCCTGGGCCGGGGCTCTGCGCTTCCCTGGCTGCAGCCTGGTTACATAAACCTTTTCCGGGGCTTTCTGGGGCTTTTTGTCCTCCCTGGGTGCTGCAGCCTCGCTGGGACCCGGCGCTTTGGCTTTGCCACCGAAGATGGGAGCAGCGAGGTGGGGCTGGATGCTCAGCGCCCCGGCACGCTTGGGAGATGCCAGCAGCCCCAGTTCATCCTCCTCGCCCTTGATGGGATCCTGTGGTAACCAGCTGAGCACCCGCCCACGGAGCTGCTGGGGCGTGCGGTCCGTGTCCCCCGCGGGGACAGGGATGGTCACCGGGCTGGCGCTGGCCGGGCTCCATGCCCCCGCCTGCCCGGGTGTGCCGTCCTCGGCCCGGCCCTGCCGCTGCCCAAAGCCGTCATAGTCCAGGTCATCCCTGTCAGCCCCGGTGACCAGCGGCGCCTCCTTCCCCTTGGGTACCGGCCCAAAGCCCTTCTTGGCGTGGGGAGCTGGGTCTGTGGGCTCCGGGCTGTCCACCCCTTCCTCCTCCTCATCCTCATCCTCCAGGAAATCTGGGGAGTAAAGGCAGAGATAAACACCATAGAATCACAGAACTGTTTATGTTGGAAGAGACCCTCAAGATCTTGAGTCCAACCATACCCCACCCTGTCACTGTCCCATGTCCTGAGAACCTCATGTCCATCTGTCCACCCCTCCAGGGATGGTGACTCCAGCACTGCCCTGGGCAGCCTGTTCAATGCCCCACAGCCCTTTGGGGAAGAAATTGTTCCCACATCCAACCTCAACCTCCCCTGGTGCCCCTTGAGGCCGTTTCCCCTTGTCCTGTCACGCCGAGGGTCCCGGCCGGCACAGCCCTGCAGTGGCTGGCCCGGGACAAGGACACCGAACTGGTCTCCAGCAAGAGATGAACCTGCAGGAGGCTTGGGGGCTGAGCCAGCGGGATGTGCGACCGCAGAGTGCATGGGGCTGCTGGGGGACAAGCACGGGCGGCTGGGGACACCCCGGAGCCGTGTCCCCGAGCGGGGGCTGTGGGCGGGATGCCACGCTCAGCCCCGCCGGCTGCCGGCAGAGCGCGGTGGGTGACTCACTGTCTGCGCCCAGGAACAGGAACGCGCGCTGGCGCGGATCCTCCTCCTCCTCATCCATCTTCATGTACTTGTAAAAACCAAACCTGGGAGACAGCGAGGAAAGATGAGGTCCCGCAGATAAGGGAGGGGCCTGCACGGCGCGACGTGCCCGCACACACGCCAGCCCGCCCGCGCCAGGGAGGAACAGCTGCCCGGGCACAGCTGGATGCCGGAGCTGGGAGCCTGCCAGGGCTCAGGCTGCTGCGTGCCCGGGAACGGGCCTGGAGCCAGCGCGGGGTGGCCCTGCCCTGCTGCGGGGACCGAGCTTGGGCACACGCGGCTGAGGACGCAGCATCCCAGCGCCACCTTTGCAGCGCCCTGCGGACACCGCCCCCCTCCCACCGCGCAGCACCCCCACACTCACTTCTCCAGGTAGAGGGGGGACTCCCGGTAGAAGCACTTGTTCTCCGTCTCCATGTGTGTGAGGCGCGTGAAGTCGTTGGGGTACACGAAGGAGAGGTAGACCTGCGGACAGGGGCAGGCTCGCTGCGGGGACACCAGGAGCCACGGACCCACGGCCACCAGGGTGGCCCCTCAACGCCGAGGTGACCCCCAGCGCCTCAAACACCCCACCGTGCGTTAACCCCAGCCCTTTCGGGCCAAGCTGGGGAAGCTCAGCCTGATCCTCCACCCAGGAACACTTTCCTCTGGATTTTAAGCAGAGGGGAGCAGCCGTGCCCTGGGGCCGGGGCAGAGTGCTCCATCTCCCACTGTCACCCCTGGGAGCGTGACCTGTCCCAGCCGACACTCACGAACTGCAGGCCCTGGTAGCGGGCGATGGGGAAATCCTTCACCACGTAGCTGGGGCTGTAGGCGCAGGGCACCAGCACGTTCTCCACGCGGGACGGCTCGATCGCGGGGGCTGGCGAGAGGCGGCGCTGGCTCAGCCCAGCCTGCCCCCTGCCACCCCCACAGCCTGTCCCCTGCCACCCCCACAGCCTGTCCCCTGCCACAGCCCAGCCTGTCCCCTGCCACCCCCACAGCCTGTCCCCTGCCACCCCCACAGCCTGTCCCCTGCCACCCCCACAGCCTGTCCCCTGCCACCCCCACAGCCTGTCCCCTGCCACAGCCCAGCCTGTCCCCTGCCACCCCCACAGCCTGTCCCCTGCCACCCCCACAGCCTGTCCCCTGCCACAGCCCAGCCTGTCCCCTGCCACCCCCACAGCCTGTCCCCTGCCACCCCCACAGCCTGTCCCCTGCCACAGCCCAGCCTGTCCCCTGCCACAGCCCAGCCTGTCCCCTGCCACCCCCACAGCCTGCCCCCTGCCACCCCCACAGCCTGTCCCCTGCCACCCCCACAGCCTGTCCCCTGCCACAGCCCAGCCCACCTCACCCTTTGTGCCCAAACCATCGCAGCCTGTCCCCTGCAGTCCCCAGCAGAGGTGTCCGCCCCCCCGGAGCTGGGTAGAAGGCAGGCGGGAGGCTCGGGGTGCCTGTGACAGCCAGGTCCTGCCTTCTTCCCTCCCAGATTCCCCCCGGGCCGCGCAGGGCCGCGGCCCCAGCCCCTTACTGAGGAAGAAGGTGTCCCTGGGGTCGGGTCTCAGCATGTCGGCCCCGTGCGCGTCCCAGAGGCGGCCGCCGCCGTGGCTGGCCGGGCTCTGCGGGATGTGCTCCACGTGGTTCATCTTCAGGGACGACTCGTCTGCGGGGACGGAACAGGGCTGAGCCCCAGGGGCACACGGGGACGGAACAGGGCTGAGCCCCAGGGGCACACGTTGTCCCAGAGCGTCCCGAGGTGGCACCTCCAACCCCACCGTCCCTCCTGGAGGGGCTCAGGATGGCGGGTTCCTCCTGCCCCGGGGGACACGGGCAGCCAATGTGTTTGCACAATGGCAGACCCCTGGCTAATCAGCCTAATGATTACTGCCATCAGCTAATGAGCACCAAGATTTCAAGGGTACAGCCGACCTCAGCATCGCTCACCTCGCCCAGGGACAGGGGCTGGGTTTTACCTCCCAAGGATACGGGAACTGAGCCGCCAACGCTCTCCCCGCGGAGGTGCAGCGAACACAGGTGAGCTGGGCTTGGCGGCTGCTCAGGGACAAGGGTGGCACATCGGCCTTGGCCACCAACCACCCCCAGGCCCTCCCGAGGGAGGTCACCCTGCTCCGGTCACCGTGGCCACACTCAGAGCCGCCTGTCCCAGCGCCCACGGGTGCTCCTGCCCAGGGGCCACACAGGAGCCCCTTTCCCAGCCCTGTGTTCTCTGCCTGCAGCAGGGAAAGGCTCCCCGGATGTCCCCAAAGCCGGGCTGCACCGCGGGAACGCCCGGGGGAAGGAAGGGCGGGGAAGGGAAGAGAGGAAGATGCTCGTGCGCTGCTGGTGCCCCCCTGCCACGGGGACGGGGTCCCCACGAGGGAAGTGGCTTCGCCCCGGGATGCTGCTGTGCAAGTGGGAAAGAGAACTGGAAAGAGCTTCTCCAGCGCTGACAGAGCGCGGCTAGAATTTATCTGCACGTCATCCATCTCATGGGCAGCTGCATCAAGCAGCAATCCTCCTCCAGCGCTCTTCTCCCATCGATCCCCCTGCTGCCCGGCCCCTCCTGCGTATCGACGCCTTCCCGGGGGGGTTTGATGGCCGGGCCCCGGCGCAGCGGGCGCGGGGGCAGGACCCATCTATCAAGCCCTTCGGTGCTGCCAGGGCCAGGGCAGGAAACAGAAGATCTATAGATTTAATTAAACCCTGCGCCATCCATCCCCGCTCACACGACAGCTCCTCGTAACTCAGGGCCGGGCTGAGCGGCCAGGGATGAGGCTGGAGCAGCAGGAGAGCTGTTTCTGTCACATGTCACCTCCGCACCCTGTTTTCAGAGGGTCACAGCACAGCCCCAGCACCACCCCCCCATCGCAGCCCCTGACACCCCCCGGCAGCTCTGGGGACTCAGGGCTGCGGATTTTCCCCTGGGATCTGATTTCCCGGGATCTCGCCGCAGCGCCGCGCGTGGCCCTTACCCGTGTACAGGGAGATGTAGGAGGAGTCGATCACCTCAAACTTCAAGCTGGGGAGGAAAACTCGCCACTGGAGAAAAATAAAAGGGGATGGAGGGTGAGTGGGAGGGGCAGAGGCTTGGGACGCAGCTGCACCCCCAGCCCTTCAGCATCCCCGGCTCCAGAAAGGCGCCCGCACTGATCCCAGCCCCGCACGGAGGGACAGGGAGCAGACAGACCCTGCGTGACACACGGTGACAGCAGACAGGGCCAGTTCGCATTGACCTGGGGGGTCTCACAGCCCCCACACCCATTTAACCACCCGCATTTTACACGCACTCTGGAGCCTTTGTCCTGACAAGGCATCAACACCCGCGGGCACAGACGCACCAGGGTCCCGCTTTGTTGTTGTTTCTTTCTGCACATCTGAAAGGTTTCCCCCCTCCAGCAAAAATACATCTCCCCCATGTGTTTGTTTTTCACGAAACGCAGATCTTATCGGGAGATGGGAGATGGGCTAGAGCAGGGCGAGGTGGGCGAGGAGGAGGGAGGCTGCTGGCAGCCCCTGTGCTCTGCTGGCACCAGTGTGGCTCCAGTGATTTATGAGCGCTTGGGAGAGAGGAAACCTTTGCCAACGAGCCAACACCTTCCCCTCCCAGAGACAGCCCGGCTCCAGAGCAGGGGGGGCCCATCTGAAACCAAGGGTGTCCCCGAGGGATAAGGAGAAAGGGACCCCCTCCGTCATCCCGGCATCCCTCCCACTCCGACACGGGGACACAAGCCAGCCAGGTGTCTGGGGAGCCCCGCTCTGCTCTGACACCTCCGGGTGCTCCTGGCCCCAGCCACGGGCTCCTCCGGGCAGGAGCCCCCAGGGGACATGTCCCCCTGTCCCCTCCGCCCGCTGCTCTGCAGGGGCCGGGAGGACAGAGGAGGGAGGAGACACGTAAAGAGGGGACACGTAAAGCGTTTAACGTGCGTCAGGAAGAGCCCTGGCACCGGCTCCTGCCAGGACAAGCCTTGGACGGAGCCCACGCTGGGGACAGTCACTCACACCAACTTCCACGTGGTCCGAGCCTCGGTCGTCCTGTTTGTGGAGCAGCTCGAAGTAGTAACGTCTGGAGGCCATGAGGCTGCGGGAAGGGAAGGGGCCGGTTAGAAAGCACCGCTGGACCAGCATCACCACGCCACGGAGCTCCTGCCAGGGGAACATCGCGGGAAACCCCCTCTGTCCTGCTCACACACGGCGAAACCTCCCCGGGGCGGCGTGATGGGGGGTCTGATCCCCCACCGCTGCTGAGGAGCTTCGGGAGATCAGGGGGATCCCTGTCCCCACCTCGTCAGCTCAGAGGTGGCTGCGCCCCAGCACCCCCAGCCCTGGGGACAAGGGTGGTCCCGCTGCTGCCCAGCCCAGAGCCCCTTTGGGCAGGGAGGGTGGCCGGGGTGTCCCCCAGGGAAGGGGGAACAGGGCTGCATGGGGCCAGCAGCTCCATCTCCCCCATCCCTGAGACGGGCCATGGGGAACCAGCAGCTCCATGTCGCCCGTCTCCCCCCATCCAGGACGCACTCACCGCAGGGGCTTGGACACCTGGGAGCTGAATTTGGTGAACTCCCCCGGCGCCGTCCACTCGGTGCCCAGCTGCGGAGGGAAGAGGGACTTGTGAGAGCACCGGGGACACCCGGGGCCAAGCGAACCAGGGGCAAAGTCACGTAGGGACGCTGCACATTGCCTCTGAGGGCTGCTGCAGCAGAGACACTTGTACAAAGGAGAATTTGCGGTAGCTGAAGAGCAGCCTTGGGTTTGGGACATGGTTAACTCGGCGCTGGGGGCCCCCAGGAGGCACTCGGGCGGGTATGGGCACTGAGGGGGACGCTGGCGGTGCGAGCCGAGCAGCCCCGGCTGGGGCAGGCGGGGGACGGGGACGGCGGGCGCACCTTGCCCACGAACGCAGCCAGCCGTGCGTTGGACGGGCTCTCGTCCGGGCTGAGCCAGAACTCGGAATTGTCATCCGACGCCACAGAAAACTGGAAATCCCCTGCGGAGCAAAGGAGAAGGTGACCAGGGAGGGGTCCTGCAGCGCCGGGAACGCGGGCCCAGCCGGTGCCTCGTGTGGGGAATCATGGACAGAGAGACAGGGGTGATGGGGCCACCTGGACCCCAAATGTGGCTCCATCCTGACGGGATCAAGGCTTCGCCTCCCTTTGAAGCAACCAAGGAAAAGGGTCTTTGCTCTGGGAAGCCCCTCCTAGTGGGAGCCAGGGCTTGGGGACTGTCCCCAAGAGCCATTGTGTCCTCGTGTGGCCCCAGAAGGGAGAAGGAGGCAGCTTCCCCACTCTGCTGCAGGAGAAGGGGCTCCAGCACTCACCATCCTTGAAG
This sequence comes from Streptopelia decaocto, assembly GCF_964273445.1. NCBI lineage: Eukaryota > Metazoa > Chordata > Aves > Columbiformes > Columbidae > Streptopelia > Streptopelia decaocto. The sequence goes on from NC_138661.1 coordinate 68,394,087, forward strand.
GGGTGGATGTAGCCGAAGATCCTGAGCCCGTAGTTCTTCCACTTGGGTGACACAGCCAGCTTCTTCACCGTGGTGCGGGTCTGCAGGGGACACGGGGACACGAACAGATCATGCCCAGGCTCACGAGCACCAGTGTCACCGTCCCACCTCCTCCCGGTCACCCTGGGGTCCCCAGCACCAGAGGGGACAGGGAGGTCCCATCGCCACTCACCGCTCCCTCCAACCCCACTCTGCTGGGAGTTACCTGCCAGGGACTGAGCCCAGAGCCAGCAGGGACCCACAGCGACCCACAGCAAGCCATGGGGACCCACAGCACCCCTCAGCGACCCACAGCACTCCTCGGGGACCCACAACGACCCCCAGCACCCCGCAGGCACCCACAGCACCCTGGAGGCACCCGTGGGGACCCCCAGCACCCCCCAGGGACCCCCAGCACCCTGCCTGGCTGGCACTCACGTGTGGGAAGAGCGGGAAGTGCAGGTTCTTGCGCAGGTGCCGCACGGCCCCCCCACACCAGTCCTCGAACACGTGCAGGTTGGCCTTCCCCTTGTACTGCGGGACGGGAGGGGCCGGGGGGTCCTCACGCGTCCCCCAGGGACAGCGCCGGGGCAGGCAGATCCGCGGTGTCCCACCCCACGGGTGTCACCCGCCCCGGCTCTCCTGCAGGGACCCCGCGGAGGGCCCGAGCTCCCCGCCCTGCGCCAGCCCCAGGTGACACGGCAGCCCCGGGACACGGCCCTCCTGCTGCCGCGCACGGGACACGGGAGGCTGTCTGCGAACAGCACCAAAACCCGGCCCCGTCCAAACCCATCCCACCAGCACCAGGATGGACCATCCAGAGGGGACACGCGGCCAGATGTCCCCCTGTCCCCTCACAGGCTCAGGAGGGGCTGACACCCTGACATGACCCCCAGCAGCTCATCCTCATGCACCCGGGACCGGGCAGAGCCCTGGGACGGTGACACAGAGCACGAGGGGGACGCTGGAGGCGGCTCTGGAGCTGCGGGGACACGGAGCGCCCACCGATGGGGTGACTGCTCGGGGACCCCTCCTGCACCGCCCCCGTCACCACCCACCTGCTGGCTCCAGGGCAGGGGCTGCCGGGTCAGGTTGAGGGGGCGCGGGGGGGCCCGGTCGGGGCCTCGGGCAAACCAGCCGTCCAGGTCCTGCCCCTCGCTCTGCGGGAACAGGGGCACAGGGGTCGGGTCGGCCCCGCGCCCCCACGGGGATCCCAGACCCCAGCGCCTCGTGTCGGACACCAAGCGCTGCCGAGCGAGGGGAACAGCCAGGAACGACGGGCAGGCGGGAAAGCCCTGGCAAGGCGGCCTGGGAGCAGCTTCCAGGTGTTCCAGCTAAACTCACTGCCCTTCCTCCGCGGAGGGGAGAAACTGCTCCAGAACAGTGAGTTCTCTGTGCATCCAAAATGCTCAGCGCTCTGACAGGCGGCTGGAAAGGGAACGTTTTGGGCTCTGTCCCCAAAAGAGCAGGAGCGATCGCTACATCCGCTCGTGGGGGGAGGCAGCGGGATGCTGCTCTGCTTCCTGAGGGACAACACCGGTGTCCGTGGGTAAAGGGACAACACGAGTGTCCGTGGGTAAAGGGACAACACCACCGGTGTCCAGGGGTAAAGGGACAACACCAGTGTCTGTGGGTAAAGGGACAACACCACCGGTGTCCAGCGGTAAAGAGACAACACCAGTGTCTGTGGGTAAAGGGACAACACCACCAGTGTCCAGGGGTAAAGGGACAACACCAGTGTCTGTGGGTAAAGGGACAACACCAGTGTCCATGAATAAAGGGACAACACCACTGGTGTCCGTGGGACATTGGGGAGTTTTTGATCCAGCTCAGGGTCACTGAGCAGAACCGGAGCTTGTGCCCCCTCCCCCCCCGGAGCTGCTGTGGTGGCTGTGAGCTGGGCAGGGGACGGGGACCAGTGAGCCCGGGTCCCTCCCTGTCCCCGTTACCATGGGCTCGTCCTCGCGGCTCTCGCTGGAGTCCGGGGCCCCGCCGCGCCGTGCCGCTGCCTGCGCCGCCGGCCGCCTGCCGGGCCCCGCCGCCTCCCCGGACCGCTCGCCATCTGCGGGGAGCAGGACGGGGTGACACCCAGACACCGCCATGTCCCCATCCCCGCGCTGCTCCCCTCTGGGACACCCCTCACCTGGCACGGGGACACGCAGGGGCTGCCCCAGCCCATGCTCCCGGCAGGGAGGGACGGGGGAACAAACCTGCAGACATATTGTCCCCAAACCCCCAAGCCCCACACCAACGGCACCACCGCAGGCCTGGCTAACAGCCCCGCACACAACTTCATTACCACGTGCTGTGTTAATTACTCCCAACCCCGGCAGCCCCTGCAGCTCCCACCATCTCCTCGCGCTCTCGAGGGACAGCTTGCTTGAAAACACACTTCCTTCCCAGCACTAAAGTAACCAGCGTCCCCACAGGAACAGTGCACACTTAGAAAAGGTACTCGGTTTTTGGGGAGGGCACATCCCCTTTCTCTGCCACAGCAGCTGGGTCTCTTATGCTTTGGACGGACACCCCAAAATCGGGGTCAGACGGAGCCCCCGCCACACGGCTCCCGTGCCATCAGCATTCAGCGGCCACAACCAGCGGCACAGACCCCGCGTCCCCAGCGCGGGGACAGGAAACTCAGCTCTGAAGCCCCTTCTGCTGCTCCAGCCCTTCTGCAGCCCGGCAGCTCCTGGCAGCTTTGGTTCCCCCTGCGCCCCTCCCCGGCTTCACCTGCATCCCTCCATCCTGCATCCCTCCATCCCGCATCCCTCCATCCCGCATCCCTCCATCCCTCCACCCCGCATCCCTCCACCCCGCATCCCTCCAACCCTCCACCCTGCATCCCTCCATCCCTCCACCCCGCATCCCTCCATCCCGCATCCCTCCATCCCTCCACCCTGCATCCCTCCATCCCTCCACCCCGCATCCCTCCACCCCGCATCCCTCCATCCCTCCACCCTGCATCCCTCCACCCCGCATCCCTCCACCCCGCATCCCTCCATCCCTCCACCCCGCATCCCTCCATCCCTCCACCCCGCATCCCTCCACCCCGCATCCCTCCATCCCTCCACCCCGCATCCCTCCACCCCGCATCCCTCCACCCCGCATCCCTCCATCCCTCCACCCCGCATCCCTCCACAGCCCCTGGACGATGAGCTGGGGGTGTCCTCAGGATGGGAACACGGGACAGGGACCGAGCACCAACCCACTGCCTGGCGCGGGGCGACGAGCTCCCCTTATCCCGGTCACACAACCCCCCGTGCCGCCCCCTCCGCGAGCACAGAGAGCCTTTCAGCGGCTCCTCCTGCCTCCTCCGCCCTCCTCTTCCTCTCCCGCCCACTGCCTCACCCGAACACAGCCCCTTTCTTCAGCTGCTTCGGAGCCGGGGCTGCTCTGCGGCTCGCTGGAGCCCTTCCAAACCTCCGGCAGGCAGAGATGCCCCTCGCTCACGCTGCATCTCCCGATCGCTGCTAACGAGCCCCCTCCACAGCCGCTCGCCGTGACCCCGCTCTGCGCTCCCCTGCCACGTCCCAGACCTGCCACCCAGGGACAGCCCTGACACAGCCCCCCGAAATGCTCTGCACATGGCACTGCGCGCTCCCGCCGGGCAGCGGCCGGCTCTTGGCCAGCTCCGTCACCCAGCCGTCTCCATCTCCCATCCACATCCCATCCATCATCTCCGTGCCCACCCCTGGCTGCCACCACCGCCAAGCCAACCAGCCACCGACACCTCGAGGCGGCTGCTCGTCCCTGCCGTGGTCCCCGATGTCCCCTCCAGGACGCTCCCGAAGCTGCTGGGCTCCAGCACAGCACGGCCGGGCCGGAGACGCGCCAAGCAGCCGAGGGACCCAACACCCAGGCTTCCCGAGGCCCCTTCCACAGGGACCTGCCTTGTCCCCAGCACAGCAGGGTGACGGGTGACCCCGGCTCGCTGCGGAGCATCGGCAGCTCTGCGGTTAATGGAGACTTCAAAAGAAGCCCCGAGAGGGGGAAAACAGCTCAGGAAATTAATTGACAGCAAATGCTCACAATAAAGGGGATGAAGAGTATTTCTATCGGGTTGTTTTATGTCTTTTTTTAGTGTTTTAAAAGGACTTGAGCTGCCAGGCCCTGGAAGAGCCTCTGCGCTGGGGAGCGATGGGGGAGAGACGCTTTGCTCTCTGCTCCATCTGCCGTCACCAGGGACACATGTGCCAAAACTGTCCCCCCGCCCCATGTCCAGGGCTCCTGTGGGTTTTCACTCCACTGCCAAGCCCTGCAGCTCCCACCTCCCCTGGCTTCAAGGGGCCTTTTTGGGGACCCCGGATGCCAGGGGGACGGGTGGCAGCAGGGCTGGGGACAGGTGCCACCACAAGGTGGTTCAAAGCCAAGTTGTCCCTTTGAGGAGCCACATCTTTGCCTTTGCAGACCCCAAAGCAGCAGCCTCTGCCAGCAGGGACGGGAGGGATGGAAAAGCAGCTCAGCCGCCCCACAATCCCGCTGCCCTTCCTCTTCAAAGGGCTCCTCCTCATCCTCGCCCCCACCTGCTCCAGCAGCCCTGACAAAAGGATGAGACCCTCTGCGGCTTGCAGCGTTTCAGCATCCCAGTTAACAGCAAAGCGCCCATCTCGACCGCTCCGTCCCAAAGGGACGCTTCATCCCCCACAGCTCACGGGAAACGCGTCACCCCAAAGCTGCTCCCTCCTGCCAGACCCGAGGGACGGGTCCCCGGCGGGGGACGGGCAAGGACACGGCTCTGCAGCAGCGCCGGGCCGAGCAAAGAGCACCCGACCCAACAGAACTGCAGCCATCGCTGCCGCGGGCCCGGGGCGTTTCCGGGGCGCTCGGACCCCGACAGGTCCAGCGCACCAGCGGTTCCTCTCCCAGAGCCCACGGGGTGACACACACGGGACCCGGGCAGCGCCGTGCCCGCGGGTACCGAGACACCCCGCGGGGTTTGCTCCCGCTTTGGCATCCTGCAGCACCCCCGCTGCAAACCCCTCCCGAAATCTGCCTCCCGCCACCGGCAACACCCCCGGTGCCAAAGCACGGCCGCGGTGCGACGGCACCGAACAGCACCGGCGCGCCCCTGCTAGAGCCGGTCCAAAGTCACACTGTCAGATTTTCCCCCTTCTTCCTTTTTCTGCCTCCTCTTTCCCTCCCCACCTGGCACGCCAGCATTTCCACCCCATTGACCCGGCGCGGTTTCCAGCCGGGAGAACACCGTAATGGCCTCATTATTTCAGATGAGGAATCTGTGTGTTCAATTAGGCAGAGAAGGGTAATTATCTACTTGTAGAAGATAAGAAAACGGGGAGTTATTCTTTCAGGGATGCAGCAACAGCACGGCTCCCAGCCAAGTCCCCAGATGCTCCAGCTCCACATGTGATGCTGGCTGGGCCGAGGGGACACGGGTGGCCCCAAATAGTCCCTTCCACATCTTCACTGAGCCCCCCAGCCCCCCGCAGACCCCACCGGCGCTGCTTGGCTGGTCCTCCCCACCTCACATCCCCCCGAGCTGCCAAAACCTTCGTGCCCTGCACCTTGCGCCTGCAGAAAGTCCATCTGCTTGGCGACACTGCCTTTAATGAGTAATTAACCTCCTCTTCGTGCGTCCTGCGCCAGCTGACGCGAGCTGGGCAGCATCCTCAGCGGCGGGTTCTGGTCAAAACCGAGAGTCCCCAGGGAACGTCGGACTCCTGCAGGAGCCGGACCCTGGCGGTGATGCTGCAGAGCCCCACATCCCCCAGCCACCCCTGTCCCTCCAGGGACAAGCGTCCCCCTGTCCCGAGGGGACCCGGGGCCAGGACACACCAGAGGCCCCTCCAGCACAGCTCTGCTCAGCCGCAAACCCTTCCCTCTCTCCCCAAATCCTCATAACAAGCTTTTTCTTGAATATGTATTTTTCTTCCTTGGATATGTATATTTTTTTAATTCCAATATTTTTCCAGCTAAAACAGGTCCCTGGTTCCCCCACTCTGCTCTCTGCTGGGACCGGGGCCCATCTACGTGTGACCAGACCCCTCCAGCCTCCCCCAGCCCCTCTGCATCACCGCACCACAAAACCAAACCCAACTGTCGGCAGGACCTGAACTCCAGCTTTGCCACAGTCTTGCCCAGGGGTGACGGAAAATCCCCGAGCGAGGGGCAGCATCTCCTCGGAGTCCGGTCCTGGACAGCGGGGATGGGCAGGATCCGGCCCGCGAGGTCCAGCTTCCCAGGGAAGAGGCCCATGGAGCAACCCTAAACCCCAGCAGAACCAGCAGAACACACCCGCCGGGCCATCCTCAGCACCCCGATAACTGCGGGACACAGGGGCTGCTGGGGGGCAGACTCCTGTAACTGGTGGCTTTGCCATTAAGCATCACCCTGCAGCCGGAGGGGAACCAGCGGCGCAGCCCCGCACACCCCCCGCCAGGCGATGCAAAACCAGCCTCGCTTCCCGCTTCTCCCATTCGCATTGCCCCCATTTCCCTGATTTAACCATCAGGCCCCAAAAAGTGCAGGATCATGCTGCTGCTACAGCCAGAAACTTTGGGGTTGCCAGCTGGGAGGCTTCGCCAGCCCCAGGAGCCGCTCTGACCCGCTCAGGAAAGCCGCTGCTTGCCTAAATAAGCACCAATTCTCATTTCTTTCCTGTTTTTTTAGGACAAAAACGGCTAGGCGAATTCAGTCCAACCAGAAACGTTACAGCTCAAGTTTCACCCAGCAAACGTTTCGGGCAGTTTTGCACCACCCGAGCAGCCCAGCGAGGTCTGCAAGGGTAAAGCTGGCAGCAATTAATCCTAGAGTCATAATTTTGGCTAGAAGGGACTCTCAAGATCATCGAGTCCAGCCGTTACCCTAACAAACCGTGAAGCCCCTAATTAACCATGAAGCAGAACCATAGGGTGATCACCGCCGCCCCGAGCACCCCGGATCGCTCCCCAGGCCCCAGCCCAGGCTGGCAGATGCAGGATTTGTCTCTGATGGAGAAACACGCGCTGAGAAAGTGTCAGGAAAGGACGGGAGGGCTGGGTTCGCCCCTTCCAAGCAGCGACAGTGGCTATAAATGGCCTTCTTTGTCACCGCAGCCAAGGCGGCGGGCGGAAAAACGAGGACAGAGGCGTTCAAGGGGGGAGAACGGAAAACGCCCGACTGGTTCGGGGTCCCTCCCGGGGCTCCTCTGTTCACCCCAGTCCCGAAGGTGCATCGCCGGGGCCAGTGCCGAGGCGCCCGCCGCGGGGTCCCGCTGGCCCCAAACCCGCCCGGGCGATGGCGGCTGAAAGCTGCCGTTGGGACGGGGGTCCCTCCCGGGGGGTCCCTCCCCCGCGGGCGCGGGGTGACGGCGGCGCTGGGGGATGCTCTGGAAGCCTAGAGCGGCGGGGGGCACCCACCACCCTTGGGCGTGCCCAAACTCCACCGAAACCCCGCACCGCGGGGTGATGGGCCGGGAGGGGCCCCCCGGCGCTGCCCCCAGTTGAGGGGGGGGTCGCCCGCCCCCCGCCCCGTTACCTCTGCCGTAGGCGAAGGGGAGGCGCAGGGCGCGGCCCTGGCGCACCAGGCTGATGTGGAGGTAGGTGAACCAGACGGCGAAGGTGAGCAGCACCAGCAGCAGCAGCAGCTTCAGCTGCTTCCGGAGCTTCTTCACCGGGAGCCGCGGCATCCTGCCGCCCGCATCGCCCCCGCCGCCGGCCTAGCCCCGGCCCATGGGGCCCCCGCCCAGCCCGCTGGTTACGGGCCGGCTGCGAGGGCAGCGGGGCGGCGGCGCGGCTCGGCGCGGTGCCCCCCGGCCGCCCGGTGCATCGCCATGGCCATCGCCGCCGCCCCGGCGCGCCGGACCCGCGGGCGGGGGAATGAATGAACGGGGCTGCGGCGGCCCCGGCCCGCCACGCCCCTCGGCCCGAGCGACGGCACTGCCGGCCAATCACGGAGCGCTCCGCGCGGGCCCACCGCCAATGGGTGCCCCGCGGGGGAGGAGCCCGCAGAGGCGCCGCGCGTCTCCACGCCAACGGGCCGGCATCCCCGCCAGGCGCCGCGGGCGAGGCCATGCGGGGCGCGGGGGGGTGACCGTGTCGCCGTCCCCGTCCTTGTCCCCGTCCCTGCGCGGCGGGAGGGCAGGGCGGCGGCGGGGCGACAGGGGAAGGGCTCTCTCCGTGCCGCGGGACCCGGCGGGACGGGTGACGGTCCCACGGCGCGGCCCCACCCGACCTTGACCCCCGCGACGGGAATGGTACGATCCCGCGCGGCCGCCGCACGGGCTGCGGGCCCGGTCCGGTGCGCCGGGATCCCACGGTGCAAGGATCCCTGATCCCGCCTGGCTGCGTGCAGGGATCCCCCTGATCCCGCCTGGCTGCGTGCAGGGATCCCCGGATTCCCCTCGCTGGGTGCAGGGATCCCACGGAGTCTGGGATCCCGGGATCCCCCTGGCTGGGTGCAGGGATCCCCGGATTCCCCTCGCTGGGTGCAGGGATCCCACGGAGTCTGGGATCCCGGGATCCCCCTGGCTGGGTGCAGGGATCCCCGGATTCCCCTCGCTGGGTGCAGGGATCCCACGGAGTCTGGGATCCCGGGATCCCCCTGGCTGGGTGCAGGGATCCCGCGGGGACTGGGGATGCCCGGGATCCCCCGGAGCCGAGGCCGCTTCTGCCCTCTAGAAGTGGGGAAGCCCGAGGGCTGCAGCTCGCCCTGCGCAAAGCCTAACAGTAATTAACAATAAGAGTTAATTTTGTCATCAGCGAGCAGGGCCCCGTGTCCGGAGGGTCACGGACCGCCCTGGCAGGGCTGCTCCGCGGTGGCAGCCCAGCGCTCCCCGGGCGACACCTGAGACCGGCCACAGCTCACTCCCCGCCGCTGGTTTCGGCCTCTGCAGCGCGCTGGCCCAAACCTCCGGCTGGGTTTTTCCTCCTTTCCCGCTCCACAAACTGGGGCAGCAGCTCCTCCTCGCTGCGGCTTGGGGCTGGGACAAAAACACGCCGGAAGCCAGTTATTAGAGGAAAAAACACGTTCACAGCTGGGGAAACTAGAGGGCACCAGTGCTCTGGTTTGCATTTCCCTCCACTCAGCTCCCTTACAGATGTGGAAGGTTAATTAGCTTCTAATTAAGCCCAATTAAGACAAACAGGTGGGGAAAGTGGCAGAGCAGGAAGCTCGGCCCCCGTTAGGAAGCGAAGCCGCACGGAGCCCTGCAGCGGGCGGAGGAGGAGGAGGAGGAGGCCGGGATGAAGGGGATCTCTGCACAAGGCTCTCCCTGCAGGCACCGAAGATGCGTGTCCGGGGAAATTAAGCCGTTATTTCCCCATTTTTGCCAGCTGTCCAGCAAGGGCTGCGGGTCCGGCGCGGCTGTTTGCACAGCCTTCGGCCAGGGACCGAAGTTCAGCCGGTCTCACCCCACCAGTGGCCCCGGGGGGCGGGAGCTTTGGGAACGCTGGCAGGGTATCCCGAATAAAATTCATGACTGGTTTGTGCCAACGGAGGAGAGAGGCTGGGGCACAAAGTACAGCATTGCAAGAGCAAATATTCAGGCACATGCGGTGTCCCAGCCCAAGCGGGCACCCCGAATGTGGCTTTACACGGGTTCTGAGACCCTTCAGTCGTTCAGGTACATGATAACTCCGCTAATCATTTGCACCCTCGCTACCAGGTACTAACCCCAGTAAAACTTTGCAAAGCAACCCTGTTTTTTCAGCATTCTTGCTGTTTATCTATTAATCCAGCCGTCCCTAGAGTCAGTCTTGATGGAGTTACTGATCTATGATGCCAGATGAGGGCTTCGAAGTTGTGTCAGGGGTTTAGGACGCTGGTGTTATCTTGGTTGTCCCTGGTATCCTTTCTCTTTCATGACAGCTTGAAGCTGCTGAGAAGCAAACTCCATCTTCCCAGGGCTGGGCTGTCCATTCCTTTGTTTTGTTTCAGCGTGAACAATCCCAGAGTTGCCAGTAAAATTTTATTACCTGATTATATTACAGTATGTAATGTGATTTAAGACATATTAAGTTAATATACTGTCAGAGACTGCCTGGTATAATAGGGAAGGCAATTTTCCTAAGGGGCTGGTGCCCTCGGGCAGCACAGGGAGCTGGCTCAGGGCTTTTCACGGGTCCCAATTGATGTCCCCAACAGGTGGCACCTTCCAGCCTCATGCCATGTTTGTGGGGGACAGAGTCGGAGCCGGGCTTGCGCCCCTCCGCAAGGGCAGGGTGTGTTCCTGGGACCCCAGGGAGGGTGACAGAGCAGGGGGCCTGTCCCGCTGCTGCCGAAGCCGCTCTCCCCCCCAGCAGCGGGATTTGAAGGATTTCACAGGCCGGCCAAAGCTGAGCCCTTCGCCCGACATCCCGATGCGGTTCCGGGAAGGACCCTCGTCCAGACCCTGCGGGAGCGGGGATGCGCTGTGCCAGAGGGACAGCGCTGCCAGAGCCCTTCTCCTTCTCCTTCTCCTTCTCCTTCTTTCTCCTTCTCCTTCTCCTGCAGCCACAGCCGGGGGCCGAGCGGCGGCCCCTCCGCTCGGCTGCTCGCACCCAGAGTCCAGCCTGCGGGGAGGAAAAGGGGGTCCCAGCGCCCTGCGGGGGGGAACCTACTTCGAGTTTCCTCACCAAGCACCTCGAAACGCTCACGGCTGACCCCAGGCCGCCACCCCGGGTGGGGACAAAGAATAGAACCGAGAACGGGGCAGGGCAAGAAGGGGCAGAGAAGAAGGGGGCAAAGCAGGGGACAAGGAGCGCGGGGAAGAAAAGAAGCGGGGGGGCAGAATTGGACAGAGGGAGGGCGGGGGCTCCCCCCGGGCACGGGGACCGGACGGGGCTGCTCCGCCCCGGCACAGCCGCTCCGGGGAAACGAAACTGGGACCGAGCTCCCGCCTCCAGCCCTCCCGCCGCTCCGTCCGCCGGCATCATGGAGCGGTCGCTGTCGCTGGGGCCGCTGCTGCCGCCCTACGAGCCGCTGCCGGAGCCGGGGGAGGCGGAGGGGCTGCCCCCCAGCGTCGCCGTGCCCGTGGAGCCCCCCCCGCCGCCCCCCCGCGACCACCTGGCCTGGTCGCTCTGCACCACGCTCTACGGCAACGTCTGCTGCCTGGGCTTCCTGGCGCTCGTCTTCTCCGTCAAGGTGGGGGCACCGGGGGGAGCCCGGGGGGCACCTACACGGGGGGTGGGGGGCGGTCCCGGGGATCCCACTGAGCCCCCGGCCATGGGGTGCTACATGGAGCCCCCAGAGCTCTGACCCTGGGGTGCCCAAAGCACCCCCCAGAGCCCCCACAGGGCTGACAGAGCCCCCAGCTCCAGGGAGACCCATGGACCCCATGGAGACCCTATCCTGGGGTGCCACATGGACCCCACAGAGCCCCCATGAACCCCACAGAGCCCCCAGCCCCAGGGAGACCCATGGACCCCATGGAGACCCTATCCTGGGGTGCCACATGGACCCCACAGAGCCCCCATGGACCCCACAGAGCCCCCAGCCCCAGGGAGACCCATGGAGCCCACAGAGCCCTGAGCCTGGGGTGCCCAATAGCCCCTACCAAGCCTGCAGTGCACAGACCCCCAGCCCCCCTGAGCCCTGGCTGGTAGCTCTGGAGAGGGTGGGGTTTGGGGCAGCGGGGGAACCTGGCACCCCAGGGTTCTCCTGGTGTTTCGGGGGGACCCCAGCCCTGCACGGCAGCTCAGGCTTGCATGGCCCCTCCAGCACATCTCCCACCCAGCCAGAGCCCCCCAGGGCGTCCCCCAACTGCACTGACTGTCCCCTCCACCTCCCCCAGTCCAGGGACCGCAAAGTCCTTGGTGACTACAGCGGGGCGCTCAGCTACGGCTCCACCGCCAAGTACCTGAACATCACCGCCCTGCTGATCAACATCTTCCTCGTCATCCTCATCATCGCCCTGCTGGCTACCGGCACCATCGCCGCCATGAACTTCTACCACCACAACCAAGAGCAACCAGAATCCATCTTCGGCCCCACTTAGGCCTCCCCCCATGTCTGCCAGCAGCCCCCGGCGCCCCTTGGAGCGGAGGGATGTCCTCCATGCACCCCCAGGGCCCGCGGGGCCTGTCCCCCTTTCCTCGCTGCTCAGAGCCCTGCGGAGCCCTCGCTGGAACTGCCTGAGACACCCCCCTCTGGCAGGAGCCGAGCACCCCAAAACTGGCTGTACCAAAGAGGAGGAGCTTTCCCACTTCCCGCCAGTCCCGTAGCCCTAAGTGCCTCTAAGAATAATCCTAACCACAAGTGCCTTGTTTGGAGAAAATCTGGTTCAAATAAAGGTTTCTTACACTTTTGCCCCTGCCTCAGTTTCATTTTGACAGGGAGTTGTTTGGGGTCCCCACACCCCAACTTGACCAGCTTAGAAACGGCGTCCGCTCTCGGGACACGCCTGGAGAGGGAAACTGTCCCTCGGCATGGAGTGTCACCGAGAGGATGCTCAGGGATGCGCCAGGGCAGTGACCCCGGCGACTCGAGGGGAGGGAGCATCGCTATGGGGTGCAAAATGCTTGCAAGGCTCCCCCCGAGGATGGGGGTAGAACCTCATCTTTGGGGTGTCACCGGGAGCACCCCCGCCCTCACCAACCCTCGGGAGAGGGGCAGAGCAAGCAGAGCTGAAAGCAAGCTGGGTGTTTGCGCAAAGGGCTGGAGTGAGACAAGCTCCAACATGACGGTGTGCAGCCGCGCGCGGGTGGGGGCCGGAGAGCTTCCCGAGGGGAGCTGTGCGCGGTGTGGATCCATCCCAAACCGCCCCGCTGCGGGACAGAGCCGCACAGCTCCGCCCTGGCACCGCCGGTGGTCGGGACAGCAGCCGGGTGATGGGGACACCCGCGGGGTGATGGGGACACCCACGGGGTGATGGGGATACCCACGGGGTGATGGGAACAGCAGCCGGGTGATGGGGACACCCATGGGGTGATGGGGGCACCAGCCGGGCAGGGCAGCATTCAGGGTGAAGCAAGACGGTGACCCCCCCTTCTCCCACCCCGCAAAGGTTTTCCAGCATGAAGCCTGCGCCCGCGCTCCCGGGCCGCTCCCCGTGCCTGCCGGCACACGGCACCGGGCTGCGCGGTCCCCAGTGACCCGGGCAAGGCCTCGCGCAGAGTCCCACGGCAGCCCCGCTGGCAGAGCCTCAACACGCGGGCGGGGGCCGCGCCCGCCCCAGCGCGCCGGAAGCCCTGGCGCTCCTCTCCTTGGCCGGCTCGGGTCCCTGGGCTGGGGCCCCGCAAGGATGGGGGGAAAAAATGCGCCTTTTTTTCCTCTCCCCAAGAACATGAGGATCCTGCCAAGAAGCTGCACTCATGAGTAAGATGTCAGAAATCCCGCCCACAAAACACAACGGTTAATTGTTGCAGGGTCCCTGGCACAAACCTCCTGGTGAATCATTTATTCCTCCGCCTCTTCCCGTAAGAGCAAACAAGCACGTGCCCCGCTCGCAACCGGGGCCGCTCGCTGCCCGCGGGCCCCCGACATGCCCGCCAGCGGGACGCTGGGTCAAACGTCCCCTCCAGCTGCAGGGGACGAGAGGTTTCCCAAAAGGACAGTGAACCCCTGCTCGGAAACATCGCCCTGACCTTTCCAACTCTTGGCCGCTGCGGCGCTGGCAAGAGCCGCGTCCCATTATACAAGGGGCTGGCGGCGCGCCGGGGCTGCGCTGGCTCCCCCGCACGCTCCCCGCTCTGCCCGCCCCCGAGCACAGCACCGGCACGCACAGCACCGGCACGCACAGCACCGGCACCCCGCGTGCTCTGCACAGCACCGGCACCCCGCGTGCTCTGCACAGATCAGGACCCAGCGTGCTCTGCCCGGGGACACGGTGCTCAGTGGGGCTGGCACAGGGGTGCGGGCTCACTGTGCACCCCCAGCAGCTCTTACCCCTCCTCCACCAGCCAACACACGCAAAAAAACCCCGGGCACATCTTCCCAGGGATGCTCTGCAGCTGAAAACCCGCCAGGGTGGTCCCAGTCTGATATCCCCGTGCAGAGTGGGGTGGGGAGGGAGAAGCAACCCCCCACCCTCCGCACACCCCAAAGGGTTTTCGGACGGGGATGTCCCTCGATGCCGGGTGGGACAGTGGGCACAGCGGGGCTTTAAAGCCGGGAGAGCAAAGCCCTTTTTCTGGGGTAAATCCACCCGATTCGGGGGCTGCCGCCCGCAGCAGGAGGGGCAGGGCCGTGGTGCTCCGACGATGCAAACAGCCTGTTTGTGCTCTTACAGCAATTGCTTCCATCTGTTGGCAAGCGGCCACCCAGCTCTCGATCTCCCAGCCACGCCACCAGAAGCCAGCACTGAGGCCGGTGCCGGCCCCTGGAGCCGTGTCACCCGTGTGTCACCTGCCTGTCACCCGTGTGTCACCCCATGAGCTGCTCTCCCCCCAGCCCGTTGGACCACACAGTCCCATGCTGGCCCTGCAGGCCCATGTTTCACCCCCGTGTTTCACCCATGTTTCACTTTCCCGCACCCTCCCTCTGGTGAGGGACCCAAATCCGCCGCCAGCCGCATCCCCGTCCCGAGCATCCCCGGGGACCCGACCGCCTCCCTGAGGGCTGGGGGCGCAGGGGGGAGTGGGGCCGGGGCACCTTCCAGCAGCAGCAAAGCAGGTCGGACTTTGTCTCTCTGCTTTCTGGCATCTCGTTTGTCCAGCTGCAAGGGCAAATACACAAAAAGGCTGGAAGCGCAGTCAGGGGGTGGGAATTTCGGCGGGTGGCACCGAGTGCAGGTTGGTGAGACACGAGCTGTGGTCCCACCTGTGCTGGGGCTTTGCGGGAACCAGGATCCCCGAGCAGGTGCTTGGAAATGATGGACAAGGAACCAACCGGCTGCGCCGGGTCCTTGTGGCTGCTGGCTGACCCCAGCCAGCTTCCAGCATCATGGCCCCTTCATCTCCACGTGAGGCAGACAGCCGGGGGTGCCCCATGGAGGGACCCTGCCACCCCAATACGGGGACATCCCCACTGGGCTCCTCCCAGCAGCTTTTCAGCAGCACTGTACACCAGGTGTTAGGGCTGGAGGGCAAACACTCCCTCGAAATCCTCACCCAGCTCCACCCATCCGCCCGCCCACCCACCCATCCACCTGCCCACCCATCCATCCGCCCGCCCACCCACCCACCCATCCATCCGCCCGCCCACCCACCCATCCACCTGCCCACCCATCCATCCGCCCGCCCATCCATCCGCCCACCCACCCACCCACCCACCCATCCACCCACCTACCCATCCACCCATCCATCCATCCATTGCCTTGCCCATCCCCACCAGCCACCCTGCAGGGATTCCTTAATTATCACCATGACCTAACGAACCTCCTTAACCCAACAAGCAGCCCCACACTGTCAGGGAAGTAGTTGAGGAAAAACCAACAAATCTTTGCTTGCTGTGGGCTGGGGACAGGTGACGCTGGGGGCCGGGACTCCACACCCAAATCACCGGGACAGCCGGAAAACCCATGCGGGTGACTGGCATCCTTGTCCTCCTCCCGACACAACCCTCTGCTCTTCCTGCGTGGGGAAAAACACATTTCTCAGAAAAGGTCAGGGCTCAGTTTCCTTTTATCGCCTCTTGCTCGGCCTCCAGGAGCCGGCCCCTGAACAGGAAGGATGTTGATGTTTCCAAAACCCATGTGGTTTGTAGCTCTGTGCCCTGGTTGTCTTTTTATTCAGATCGTTTTTACCTCCTTGCTGCTGTCCCGAAGCTTGTTTCTTTTATTTTCTGCCCCATAACCTTATTTCGGCAAGCACAAGACGCTGTCACACCTGCAGGACCTTGTCGTGGGTGCTGAAACCAAAGAGAGGGGAAAACCCTGGAAACTCAACATGCAAACCCAGCGGCTGAGTGCCCCCCACTGCTGGCTTCAGCCCCACGGGCAGAGATTGAGCTCTCAGGGGGGACTGTGGCTGGGGAGAAAGTTTCGGGGCGCTGGTGGGGACAGTGTGTCCCCACTGTCCTCCCGTGCCACACGTCGCCGCTGTGGCTGAGTGACCGCAGCAGCTCGGCCCTGCCCCGACCTGCCCGCGGCAGAGATCGCTTCACAGCCCGCAGAGCACGAAGGGAAGAGGAACGGGTGGGGCACCTGCCCCACAGCATCGCCTGCCCCACGGCATCACCCGCCCGACAGCATCACCCGCTCCACAGCATCCCCGACCCACGGGCATCCCCCTCCGCCTGCCCCCCCAGCCACGCCTGGGGCTGCGGCTCTGCCCCCACCCGGCCGGAGCCCCCAGCCCGCCCGGAGCAGCCCCCCCGCAGCCCGCCCGGCAGCGCCGCAGAACCCGCCCCCGAGCGCTGTCAGCCGGGGGGGCCCCACCCCGGCAAACCCTTCGTCTCGCCTATAAGAAGCCCGGGTGCCCGTGCCCCCCCGCTCCTCCCCAGCAGGGCTGTCATGGAGAGCTACCCCCAGCCCGTCGGCATCAACATGCAGCCCTACGGCAAGAACGGGGCAGGGACCCCGGCTCCCGCCTACGGCCCCCCCGGCACCGCTGGAGAGCGGCCAGAGCCCGGCCCGCGGGACTTCGTGCTCTGGTCCCTCTTCAACACCCTCTTCTGCAACCCCTTCTGCCTCGGCTTCATCGCGCTCGTCTTCTCCGTCAAGGTGAGGGGAACTCACCCTCCGCCCGCCACCCCCTGCCCGGCTGGGGGGTCCTGCCTGCCCTGCCAGGGCTCCCTGACCCCCCGTGTCCCACCCCGGCTCACCCTGTCCCACCCCACCGAAACCCACCTGTCCCACCCCAGCTCACGCTGTCCCATCTTGCCCCCAATAGCCCCGTCCCCACCTGGCTCCCCATCCTTCTCCCATGAGATGTCCCTCCTGCCACGTCCAGCCCCACCATGCGGGTCCACACCCAATGTCCCCAGCAAAGCCACCACTCGAGGGCCACCTGTCCACCTGTTGCTTTGGGCAGGGGGACAGGGCAGAATCTCTCTCCTTCCACTGACTCAAGCGAGCCCCAAACCATCCCCTGCCAGGGGGACAAGGTGGCAGCCGGCTCCTGGCCCCCTCCCGCCACAGTCCCCCCACCATCGCAAGGCTCCGCTCCTACCCGAGACACAAACAGCTGCTCCCCGCGCACTCTTCCTTTATTACCTCGAAAGTGAATCATTTTTAAGGGGCGTCCTGGGAACAGTTGAGCAGCATATGTCGGCACCGTGTCGAGTGCCATGTGGGCTCTCCGGAGCGGAGCCCCCTCTGCCCGCCGCCCCGCGCTGCCGCCTGGCCCCAGCACCACTGCGCAGCCTGTCGCCAGCGTAATTGCTTTCATTAAGCCATTAAGAAAGCGCTTTCAGGCTGCTGAGAGCTCTGTTTCTGCTGCCTTGGAGTGGGCTTGGGGACGTGCAGTGCATCCTGGTGCCAGGCTTCGGCGAGGCCGGCTGCTGGATGGCAGGGGGCACCGGGATGTCCCCTCGGCCCATTGCCACCACTGCCACCGCCCCTGGCTCGTGCCATTTCACCGCCTGTCTCCCTCTCCGCATCTGCAGGCCAGGGATAGGAAAATCGCGCAGGACCCGGCAGGTGCCGGCAGCTATGGGAGGAAGGCCAAGCAGGTGAACATTGTCGCGTTCTGCCTGGGCACCGTGGTCACCATCATCTGCCTCGTGTTTCTGGTTCAGAGCTACAAGATGATGTTGGAGTCAATGAGACACCACTGACCCCATCCCGCCATGGGGCAGCGGCACCAGGGCCTCACTTCTCCTTCCTCTTCACCTCACTCATCCAAAACCCATCTGTCTTGTTCATGGGGGACACAGGCGGCTCCCACGGGACCTTCCTCTTGCTCCCACCAAACGAGGGGGTGTCCTCAGGCACCCTCCTGCTGCACCCTGCCTCAGACAGCCCCCTCCTGCATGAACCCGCGGGGCGAGCTCACAGCAAATAAAGCTCCTTCCTCACACTTCTCCGTGGAAATGTCGTGCTTTGGGCTTTTGGGAGGCATTATTCCCCCACCGTGGGCCGGGGGATACCCCCTAACTCAGGTGCGCTCGTCTGAGGCAGAGCAGCAGGAAAGGGGCTCAGAAAGGGGTGCCATGTTGGTGCTGTAAACGCAATAAAAGCACACGGACCCCCCCGGGCTCCTGCGGTGTTCAGACACACTCTGCCCCGGCCCCCTTCCTGTGCTGCGTCCTGCCCGTGTCACCGACCGCCCGCGGAGCTGCCGCTGCGGGGGGGCTGCACCCCCGCCAAGGGGCCCGGGGCTCAGCGGCGGCGCTGGGGGTCCCACCTTCCCTTGCCCCCGCCTGCCCCTCATTCCAGCACCCCGAGACCATCCGCCAAACCCGCCCCCGGTCCTGCCCCCGCTCGCTGGCGAGGGAGCGGCTCCCCAAGGGAGAAACTGGGCTTTGGAGTCCCCCGCGTCCCCAGCGCTGCCCCCCACGCGGCGGCGGAGCCATGACCCGGCGACACGGGTGGCGGTGCCGCCCACCGAGGAGGGGACAGACCCCGGGGTGGCCCCGGGCGGGAGCGGGGATGTCCGGCCGCCCCCCCGCGCCGGGCAGGCTCAGTTTCGGTTCCTGCCGCTGCTGCCGCGCCCGCTCCGGAGCCGCCGCGTCCCGGCCATGAAGCCCCGGCACGGCGAGGTGTCCATCCCGCTGCAGCCCCCCGGGCGGGGCGCGCCCCCCGCCGGCCCCGCCGAGCAGCCCCCGGACTACGTGCTCTGGTCGCTCTTCAACGTGCTGGCGGGATACGGGCTGGCCTGCCTGGGCTGCCTCTGCTTCCCCGCGCTCGTCTTCTCCATCAAGGTGAGGGGGGAGCACGGACCCCCACCCGCCGGGATCGGTGCCCCCGACGCGGCCCGTCTCCCCAGCCAGCTCCTCCCGGGACCCCCAGCCCAGCCCGGGCCCCAGAGACAACCCCGATCCGGGACCCCCAACCCAACCCCTGCCACACCGCCCCTGCACTGAGACCCCCCCACTCTGCCCCGGGACCCCCAACCCAGCCCCTGCCACACCAGCCCTGAGCTGAGGAACCCCCGACCCGGCCCCTCCCCTGGCCAGGCGGCACCCAGGACCCCTGACCCACTCCGACCCAGACTGTTCCCTCGGCTCGGGACCCCCCGAGCCAGTGCCCTCCCGGGACCTCCCTGTGCGCCTCCCACCCCAGCTCGCCCCAGACCCGTCTCCTGATCCAAGACGCCCCAATCTGGTCACCCCCAACCCAACCTGGACCTCTCCCCTAAGCCAGGTCCCCAGACCCAATCTCCCCTGTCCCAGACACCCCCGATGCCACCATGCCCTGGCACCCACCGATCCCCACAGTCCATCCGGCCGTGGGAGCCGGGACTGGGGTCAGGGGGGCAGGCAGTGCGCTGTCACCCCCTGCCCCGGGGCGATGCATCCCTGAGGTCCCAGCACCATCCTGTGGCCACCCCCCGGCCATGCTGAGGCTCCAACCGGTTCCCTCCCTTGCTGAGCTCTCCCTTGGCCCCCCAGGCCCGTGACTGCAAGGTGCTGGGGGACCTGGAGGGTGCCCGGCGGCACGGTGCCCACGCCAGGGTGCTGAACATCATCTGCTCCCTGCTGCTGGTGGCCGGCGTGGTGCTCACCATCATCGTGGTCATCATCGCCATCACCTGATGGCCACCTGGCCACCAGCCCGCTTGCTGCCCCCCCGCCAAGCGTCCCCGCTGCTGCACCCCGGGGTGTCCCAGCGCATGGAGGGGTGGGCCAGGCTGGGACGTGGGGCACTGCCCCCTCTTGTCTCTGCTGGGGCACGGGGAGCTGCTGGGTTTCGCGGAGTGGTGACACATGTATAGGTCACCGTTGCCACCAATAAAGCTTGTCCTGCCAAAACCCCTCACCTGTCGCTTTATTCCCAGCGGGGAAGGAGAAGAGGGTCCTTGTGTGGTTCAGTGCCTCCGTCTGCCCTGCGGTGCAGAGCGCTGCCAGCCCAGGTCCCACACGAGTTTCTCCCTAAAAGCTTAGGCTTGGCAGAAGAAAGAAAGAAAAAGTGATCCCCCCTGTTTTTCTGGCCACACACAGCCCCTCCGCTTCCACTGCGGGAACCCCGGAGAAGTAGCGCTCCTACACGTGGTTGTTCAGTTCCCATGTAATGCCCCCGGCAGCCCGAACGCGCTGCGATCGAGGGATCCTCCCCGCCGAGGCCACCAGGAGGGACGGGGCTGGAGGTGCCGGTGCGAGCCAGCGCGGGGGCAGACCCCGGTACCCAGGGGCCGTGTCTTGGTGGCGGTCACTGGGTTTCAAAGTCACCCGTGGCTCGGTCGTCCCGGCGCGCTCAGCCCCTCCCTGCGGAGCCGCCTGTGCTCCCGTGGTGGAGAAGGGCTGGACAGAAACATCCCACAGCCTGGCAAACCCGTTAGCTTCTCCAGCTCCCAGCCAAGCCCGCCCGACAACCGCAGCTCTGGAGGGCTGTAATTTGCACAGGTTATATATAGAGGGGCCGAGGCCATGCCACGGGCGAGCGCTATATAACGGGGCTGCCCCGCGCACCCCAGCCAGGCTGGTGCGGCAGGAGAGCCGGGGGTGCCGCTCTGCGTGGCCATGGACACCTCCTACCCGCGGGAGGACCACAAGCGGGGGTCGTCCCCTGCCGACCCCGTCCCCCCACCGCCCCGCGACCACCTCGTCTGGTCCATCTTCAACACCATCTACATGAACTTCTGCTGCCTGGGCTTTGTGGCGCTCGCCTTCTCCGTCAAGGTACAGGCGCCGAGTGGGGTGGGGACCGTGGGGTTCCCAGTGGGGATGGGAGCGGGAGTGTTTGGGGTCACCCGGGAGCCCTCCCCACACCGATGCCATGGGATGGACGTCCCGAGGAGCCACGGAGCAACTGAAATGGAGGCGCTGTCCTGAGCAGGCACAGAGCACCCCGCTCCTGGGAGGGGGGACAACAGCCCAACACCTTCCCAAGGAAGGCTGGTAGCAGGTGACACCATCTCCTGGCAAAGTCCCCGCGTGTTCCCTACCACCCATCAGCAAGGCTGTGAGACCCCTCTAGCTGAGCACGGCCTCCCCGCCAGGGCTCTCACCACCTGGGACCAACCCCATCTCCCCAGAAGGTGCTGGGGGGCTGCGGTGCCCCCGGCCCCTCTACCTGGCCCTGCAGGAGCAGCTGCGGCCGGAGCGGAGCGGGCGGAGGGATGGGGAGGGTGAGGGCTGAGCCAGCGAGGCTCCCAGAGCACAGGGAGGAGCAGAAGGGAAAAACCCGGCAGCTAAGACGTGGGGCTGGGGGAGCAGGGGCACGTGGAGCCGGCGGGTGGGCTGGGATGGACAGACAGGGGGCTGAGATGGACAAACAGCCGCCCCCTTGCCTGGCAGGGAGCCACTGCCCCGTGGCACTAAGGGCTAAAGGCTGTGAGGGTGCTGTGCTGGGGGGACACGGGGAGGGGACACGGGGAGGGGACACGGGCAGCCCGGTCACCGCTGCGCCCGCTCTCGGCTCTTGCAGGCGCGGGACCGCAGAGCGGCCGGGGACGTGGAAGCCGCTCGGCAGTTCAGCTCCAGGGCCCGGTGCTACAACGCGCTGGCCACGGCCGGGAGCGTGCTGCTGCCGCTGGCGCTGGCCGCGCTGGCCGTCACCGGCGTCATCCACCTGGCCCAGCTGGCACACGACTCCGTCGGCTTCTTCACCTACCAGCTCGGCGGGAGCGACGACGAGGACAAGTGAGCGGCCGGCCAAGGGCTTGCAGAAACTCCTCCGCGGGGCTGGTGGCCCCCCCAGAGCGGCCACTGGCCCAGCACGACCCACCCATGGCCACAAGCTCTGCCACCCGCCGGGCAGCGTGGGGGGGGGGATGCAGCCCCCAGGCTTCTCCTGCCCCTCCCGTTCCTGCACCCCCTGCCCCACGGTGCCCAACACCCCCCGGCTGCTTTGGGCAGCTGGATAATTGGTGTTTGCCCCAGGGTTTTACCTCCCTTTGTCCGATGTGCAGCACAGCATCCCCAGGTATTGAGCAGAGCATCCTCAGACATTGAGCACAGCATCCCCAGGTGTGCAGCACAGCATCCCCAGACATTGAGCACAGCATCCCCAGACATTGAGCACAGCATCCCCAGGTGTGCTGCACGGCATCCCCAGACATTGAGCACAGCATCCCCAGGTGTGCGGCACGGCATCCCCAGATGTGCGGCACGGCATCCCCAGACATTGAGCACAGCATCCCCAGGTGTGCTGCACAGCATCCCCAGACATTGAGCACAGCATCCCCAGGTGTGCGGCACGGCATCCCCAGGTGTGCGGCACGGCATCCCCAGACATTGAGCACAGCATCCCCAGGTGTGCGGCACGGCATCCCCAGGTGTGCGGCACGGCATCCCCAGACATTGAGCACAGCATCCCCAGGTGTGCGGCACGGCATCCCCAGGTGTGCGGCACGGCATCCTACAGCCCTGGCAATTTCTATTTAAATCATTAAACTGTTTCACCTGCTGCCAGTCTCCTGTATGTCTGTGCAGTGCAGGGGGGTGCTAAGGGGACAATTTAAATACAGATTATTTTGCTCTGATGGTGCTTTTTGCAGCCGGGAGAAGCAATAACCTCCTAAAACAGCCCCAGGCCCTCAGGGCCCCCCCACCCCTGTGGGGAGAAGCTTCTTGGCCCCATGGGGACACACTTGGGCAGATGAGATCTCATCCCCCAAGGGGAGCTGAGACCTGCAAACTCACTGCAGGAACACAGAAGTCCCCCAGCAGGTCCCAGGCAAGGACAGAGGGGACAAGCAGGGGACACAACCCCCCTGTGCTATGCTGGCCCTCCCCAGGCCAGAGCCGGCTCATTTTGGCAACTGGACCAAAAGGATGCCTTTTGGGGGGGGAAACACCGTTTAACGCAGCCTGGGACCTGGCCCAGAGCCCAGCTTTATCCCCCCAGTCCTGGTGCAGCCCCCAGGGCTGCTCTGGTGGGGCGAGGGGCGGGAGGGTCTGTCTGTCCTGCCCTGCTGCTGAGAAGCACTGCTAATTAGGGGTTTGACGAGGCAGCGGGACAGCCAGAATAATTATAAGGCAGGGGAGTTGCTCCGACTCCTTCCCTAAGTGTTTCCACATGCTGCCGGCCACGTGCTTTTTATAAACTGTGGGGATCCAGCCCAAATTCCTGGGGTTTGCCGGGGGGACAGGGAACGCCTTGGACCCCCCTGCACTGCCACCCAGGGCTGTTCTGGCACAGGCAGCGGGGAAAGGAGGCACCAAACGGCCCGGGAGGGGACGCAGCAGGGGGTGCTGCGGGGTGCAGAGCTGGGTCCGGGCACCCCGTGCTGCGGGGTGCAGAGCTGGGTCCGGGCACCCCGTGCTGCGGGGTGCAGAGCTGGGTCCGGGCACCCCGTGCTGTGGGGTGCAGAGCTGGGTCCGGGCACCCCGTGCTGCGGGGTGCAGAGCTGGGTCTGGGCACCACGTGCTGCGGGGTGCAGAGCTGGGTCTGGGCACCCCGTGCTGCGGGGTGCAGAGCTGGGTCTGGGCACCCTGTGCTGCGGGGTGCAGAGCTGGGTCTGGGCACCCCGTGCTGCGGGGTGCAGAGCTGGGTCTGGGCACCCCGTGCTGCGGGGTGCAGAGCTGGGTCTGGGCAACACGTGCTGCGGGGTGCAGAGTTGGGTTTGGGCACCACATGCTGTGGGGTGCAGAGCTGGGTCTGGGCACCACGTGCTGCGGGGTGCAGAGCTGGGTTTGGGCACCACATGCCCCATTTGCAGGTGTACGTGGGCACCAAAACCGCCATAAGAGGACACAAGGCACAGCTTTTGCTACTGAGCTGGAGGGGGCTCAGGCCCCAGAGAAACACTGCACTTGTCAGTGTGTGAGGTGACGCTAATGACAACTGGTGCCAAGGCTGCCGGCCAGAAGGGCTTTAACTCCAAAACTGCTTGGAAAGAGAGAAGATAACGTAGATAAGGGGGTAAAACCACGATTGGGATGTTATACACCAAGTAACTCAAAAGAAAAAGCGCACACAGCCCCACGGGGTTGGGGGCTCGTGGCACAGCCGGGGACCCCCACCCCGCGCCCCGCGGTTACCTCCCCCCGTCGACAGCCGCTCTGCAGCCCGTTCCTGCTGTTAAACCCGGCTCAGCCCAGGTTTAGGGTGTCTCAGCGGACACCCTCTGGATCCAGCCGGCCGCCGTGGGGAAGGAGACGCTCTGCCCTGCAACAGCAACCGCCCGCGTGAGAGCCGGTGGGCTCTGCGCAGGCTGCGGGTGCTCGGGGAGCAGCGGCGGTGACCGCACCTTCCCGCAGGGGCCAGCGCTGCCCCGACGCCTCCAGCACGGCTTCCAGGGGACACGCCGGGGGCTCCCGGGCGCGCGCGGTCACTCGGATCCTGGTCTGTCCCCTGGCGATGCTGAACTGCAGCTTGTTGCCCAGGTAGGAGACGCCGGTGAGCGTCAGCCCGTTGATGTCCGGGGGAAAGGCCGGGTCGAAGCGCAGGCTGGACCTGGTGATCCTGGAAAGGCAGGAGCAGCTCAGCGGGCGGATGGAGTGGCCACAAAGGACTTTAAAGGGCTTTGAACTCAGCACTGCTCTGGGTGCTCCTTCTCCGAAAGATAAAAATAAAGCAAACAGTTTGAATCCTTTCTCCGAGCCCTTACCCAAAGTCAGAGCCCCTCTGCGTGTTTTAGCTTTGGATGAACAAAGACATCGGTCACTGTTATCTCCTACTCTAGTCTCAGCAAGAGAGAGATCTGGGCCCTCATCTCCAGCCTGCTGAGCGGCTCACCAGACCACAGAGGACTCCGCTCCAGAGCCTGGAGAGCCCCAGCGCCAGAGCGAGCGCCCGGCTCGGGGGCCGTAAATGTCACCCAACATCAGGGGAAAGCTGGCTGGAGCCCCAGCCTGTGCCTTGAGCCTGTGCCCCGCGCAGCCCGAGCCGGCACATGGAGCGCCGCAAACCCTCGGCTCCGCAGAACCTGAGGCTGTGGTTTCCAGCTGGGAGCATGGCCGCTCGCACCCCGGTCCAACAAGAAACCGGTGGGTTTCTCAGCAGTTCCTGACCACACACACAGAGTAAAAACACATAGTTAGTGCTGGGAGAGTTCACTGGAAATCAAAAGGATCGTCAGTCTGATCCATCCTCAGTTAAACTAAGAATATGCTCAAGAGGCTGTTACTTCAGGGTGGAAACCACGCGGCTGCTTTGGGTACGAGACACAGCTTTAAAATTATATTACATGCACAGCAGAATGTTTTCTTCTAAGCTATTTTAGCGCTGTGGCCCCGCCGGCCGAGCCCTCACGCAGAGCCGCAGCCCCAGTGTGCGCCGGCTGCTGCGCGTCCTCCTGCGCCGCCTCCCAAGGGCGCGGGCTGGGGTCACAGCCCAGCTTAGCGAGGGACACGGAGCTTCCCAAACACGCAGCCGTCTCACCAAGTGACCTGTTCCACATCTGCTTCCCATCTTTGAAGGGGAACAGTGCTGCGGCAGCTCAGCGCGGTGGCAGGGGACCGAGGTCTGCAGTGACAACGGTCCCTGCGGAGGGACCGCAGTGTATCATGTATAGGAACCGGCCTCGCATCTGCATGCGAGGCGACCAGACGGCCTTTCTCTTCAATCAGTTCACCAAAAGGCCAACACCATCGGTGGATCGCAGTCTTTAAGCTTCATTCACACTTAGTAAAGAAACCAAAGCTGCAACCACCTACAGAACGGGCAGGTCTGGATGTGTTTGATACACCAACATAAAAATGATGCTGGCTACCTGTCCTGAGGTCACACAGAGATGTCCCTCGTCACTGAGGGTGCCCGGGGCTGGCCCAGTTTGACTCCGATAGAAGCCAATAGCTTACAACACTGACTGAGCAGGAGGAGAAACAGACCAGAGCTTTTCCGCTTCTGAAACTCCACCAGTGACCAGCTGCTGCAATAGCCACAGTTCACCCACGACCATTAGTGTCCCTGTTTGTTTGTCACCTGGCAGAAGCTCCGGGGGATGCTCTGGGTGCTGCAGGTTCCTTTCTTTCTCTTGAGTAAAAACATGTTGCTCCAGCTAAACAGTCAAGTTTCAAGTGACGCAGCCGCTTACAGCCGGAGCTGCAAGGAAGGTCTCACCTGAAGCCCGTGCAGCCGAAGAGGATGGCTTGCAGGAATCCGCCCATCCCCGTCAGGAAGTTCACAGCTCCTGACCCGTCCGCATTCTCCACCCAGATCTGCTCCAGCGAGACACAGAAACGCCTCAGTGGTGGCACTGGGACCCTTCGTACAGGCACGCGGGTCCGAGAATGTTTGTCATTGTCATGTGTCTGTGGGGCTGCAATGGCCGTGTCCCCTGCCCGTGCTGGTGTGGGCGGTGGGTGGGCTCTGGTGGGTCTCTGAGCATCATCCCCATCCCCGCGCCAGCCCAGGCAGGGAGCAGATTCTCCTCCTGCTCTTTGGGAGCTCACAGAGAAGAGGCAGAGCGTGTGACTGCCTTGTTCAGTACAACAGCCCAGACCCCGGTGAGCGCAAGGGCAGTGGCACAGGCTCCAGCCCCAGGGATGTCTCAGTGTGGTGGGACCTACTGGGGATCAGGTGAGACAGAAACAAGAGGCTTTTGTCACAGGGAAACAACCGCGACACGCAGCTGACCTTGAAGGGCTCGGTGATGTTGCTGAAGCACTTGTTGAGTTGGCTCTGGGCTCTCTGCAGCTCCTTCAGCTCCAGCCAGCCCACCGCAAACATGCTCTGCAGGAGAGAGCACCGTCCCTTCACCCGCTGCTGTGTCCCCAGGGGTGGCCACACAGAGAACCTTCAGAGGGGCAACACAACCGGCATCCTCCGACCCAGCGCAGGCACCTTCAGCGCCCGTCTCCAGCTCCGCGCTGCCCCTGTGCCCCAGAGCAGGTCAGACCGTGCCCGCTGGCGGGGCTGGCGGTGACCAGCTGGGATGGAAACAGCACCATCGTGGGTCGACCCCACCCCAGGCTTTGTCCCCTCCTCACCCAGGTCATGGCCGGCCCGTCCCGCGCGGTGACGGGCTCGTACATCTCCAGATCGTTTCTCCGGACATTGGGGCTCATGGGGTGCATCAGCGGGAAGCCCAGCAGGACAACGTCGGCTTGTTTGACGGGCTCTCCTGGGGAGGGTCGCTCAGAGCACGCATGCCAGGAGCCGGCAGACATTGTCCACACAGCCACAAACCCAGCCCAAGCAGAACCCCGCTGAGAACAACCGATGTCACGTCAACGGGAAGGCAGCGGAACCGCAGGGAGGACAACCCCTCACCGCCTGGCCAAAGGCACAGCAGGACGGCAGCCCGAGGCTTGTGGAGGCAGGACACCGACACAGCCATGGGGGCACCCAGCTGGTGTCACCTGAGCCGCGGGTGCAGAGGAACAGCCCCCAGGGTGCCACACACCTGCCCTGAGCCGCGAGGAAGGGGACACCAACCCGGGAACTCCCGCTGGGAGCAGCCGCTGCCCCGCTCACCTGGGCTGTACCCGTCGTACTCGGGGTGATATTGCTTCTCCGCATCAAAGGGCACTTTGACTTTCTTGGCGCAGTCCACCCATTCCTCTGGCACGGGGATCAAGAAGTCCCGAGCAACGTCAGCTGCAAAATTTAAGCTGCAAAGGAGCGAGGAGCAATGGCTTGTGTCAGGCACCTGTGACCCTCAGAGCGGGGAAGAGAAGAAAAGGAACAGAAAGAGCTGACTGAGCCAGAACTGCCAAGAAACGGCTGCTCTGAAAGAACACGGGTCACAGTGCGAGCCTGCAGTGACAGCTTTCAGCGCTGGAGCTGGACCTGCCTCCTCCAGCTTTGGATGTCTCCAGCGGGCTAATTGCACAGACATCCCACGGGGCGCAGGGAGGGGAACCCTCCTGAGAAGTGGAACCCCCCAGCCTCGCGTGGACGCCTGGACGGGGCAGAGGAACCGCCACGGGCCACCCGCGGCTCAGAGAGGCGCGAGGGGAGGACAGGCGCGTCCCCAGCCCGCCGGCGAGAGACGGCCGGTGCTTCACCACGTTACCTCCGCTGGGCCACGGCGTTGGTGTACGCAGAGTTGTCGACCCGCTCGTGGTACTCGTCTGGGGGCATGACGCCTGCGGGCAGGGGAAGGGGAGCTCCAGACAGCATGGCCGCTGCTGGCGCTGCTCTGCGCCCCCTCGCCGTGGGGCGGGACACGGAGCCCTCCGTCGCGGTGATGCCCACCCACGGTGAGGCTCTGCCTCCCTGCTCTGCTGGGGCCCTGAGGGCGCCCCGGTGCAGCGCTCAGCAGGACATCGGTGGGGCTTGTGAAGGAGAAGCAAGCCGGTCGCAGCTCGGGCTGGCGGGCACAGACACCCCCCGAGGCGCCCCCGCGCTGCTCGGGCAGGGCGGCCCGCGGGCCACCCATCCTTTCAAGCCATCCGGCCACTCACAGCAGCAGCCCTGAGGGCACCAACCCCGTGGCATCAGCTCATACCCCACTGAACGGGACATTTAGGGGTGTCCTGTGAGCAGCGAGGGCCTGAGAGGAAAACCAGCAACACTGGGGTATTGGAAGAGAGCTGAGCATCCTGTCCCATGTCCACATGGACCCAACCACCACCCGTGAGATGTTGCAGAGAGCAGGAGCCCGGAGAGCCTGTGTGTCCTGTCGTGCTCTGGCTGGAGGAGCCAGGAGCCTCTGCTCACAAACCTTCCCCAGCAGTCGGTGCGGCGCTGCACGAGTACCTGTGATGTGGTAGCACTGCTCCGCCTCGCTCCACGCCATCCTGCTGCACCAGTACCGAGCCGCGGCTGCCACCAGCTCCCAGCCGCCCTCCCGGAACAGCTGCTGGTCCTGCAGCGGGACAAAGCCACGGGCAAGCACGGCATGAGGACACTGCACCAGAGCCAAGCCCAGCGGGACAGGAGCTCCAAGGAGATGGATGTAGCAGGAGAAAAGGTCAGAAGACTGGCCTGGGTTGAGCTAACAGGATGCTGAGCCGCCCACGAGGAGCAAGGACAGAGGAGACAGGGCTGAAGAGACCCCGGGGTGGCCCCAGCAGCTCTGGCCGGAGCAGACAACAGCAGAGTTTCTCTGGGAAGGGACAGGACAGTCAGCAGGTGCCCTGCAGGCCGGGCCGGCCGGGTGGCGCGCAGTGCCCCTACCTGCGTGGTGCAATAGTACTGCTCAAAGGCCATCAGGACGTCCCCAGTGATGTGAATTTCCTGGGCTCCATAGATCTCCTCGGGACAGACTTCCCGGCCCGTGGCTGCGCTTTCCCAAGGGAACTTCGCACCCTGCCAGGAGGAGACATCCCCGAGGAGCTCAGCGCATCATCTTGAGATGATGTCCCCAGCCCACCGTGCTGCTCACAGCCCCAGCTACGACCAGAGCCCGCGAGCAGAGCAGGGCCCCGTGTCCCAGCTACGACCAGAGCCCGCGAGCAGAGCAGAGCCCCGTGTCCCAGCTACGACCAGAGCCCGCGAGCAGAGCAGAGCCCCGTGTCCCAGCTACGACCAGAGCCCGCGAGCAGAGCAGAGCCCGGTGTCCTCCTGGGTGGCGGCAGCTGGATGGCGCTGTCCCCAGCCCGGCGCCGTCCTCAGCCCGGCGCTGTCCCCAGCCCGGCGCTGTCCTCAGCCCGGCGCTGTCCCCAGCCCGGCGCTGTCCCCAGCCCGGCGCTGTCCCCACCTCGCAGCCTTGCTCCCGCGCGTTGAGCAGGGCTCCCTCCAGCCGGCGGATCCGGTACTCCAGGATGGCGCGGGCGGCGTCGGGGTAAAACAGCAGGATGTTGGGGAACATCCAGGTGTCCTGGGAACAGCCAAGATGGTGAGATGGTGGGGTGGGCTGGCGGGGCACCCAAATGCAGCCAGCCCACCCAGCTCATCGAGTTCGCACCAAACCTATGCTGAAAAGCTGGATGTGCCCGTCACAGAAAACACTTCTGTTGTTTCCACGGTTCAGGCACAACGGGGCTGGCCGAGGCACCGGGGTGGGGGCGGAGGGCAGGTCCCAGCCCGCCCTGATGAAGTGGCCGCAGGTTGGTGGTCATGCCCCGTGCTGGCCGTGGAAGCCCCTGGGCGAGCACCCCGACCCACCAGCCCCAGCCCGCGCCGGGGGGGCTCTCCCGGCCCCTCACCCCACGCAGCAGCTCCGGCATCCAGTTTCCGTTGGGCTTTGCATCGAGAGCACAGCCCCGGGATGGAGCCGCGGCTGCGTGGGTGACGCAGCAGGAGCAGGAGGATGGTCCCAGCGAAGGCTGGTGCTGAGCTGTCCCTGCCCGGGCTGAGCAGGAGACCAGCAGCCCCCACCTGAGCCCTCTCCCCGTGCACAAAGCCCCCAGGCCCCCACGCACCTGGTCCCAGAAGATGTGTCCCCAATAGTCCTCGCCCCGGGTGCCGTTGGACAAGCCGCCGGGGCTGATGCCGTGGAAGGGGAAGCCGGGGCTGCCCTGGGCGGGGATGGCGCTCAGCAGGTAGTAGAGCCCCCCCCGGAGGGCTTTCCTGAGGGCCAGGGGCCCGTCCAGCTCCACGCCGCAGCCGTCCCAGCGCGCGGCCCAGGCGCGGACGTGCGCGGCGTGCAGGGTCCCCGCGGCCGCCAGGGCCAGCCCCGCACCCCAGCTGCGCTCGGCCTCCTCCCGGCTGTCGGCCACGGCCGTCAGGAACTGCCAGCACCGCTCCCGCTCCCCCGCGGGCAGCGTCAGCGCGCGGGGCACCGGCGTCCAGAGCATGTGCACGGTGGGACGCGGCCCCCCCGGCACCTCGGCAACCAGCGTCTGCCCGTAGACGTAGCTGGAGGAGACAGCAATGGGGACAGGGAGACGGGACTCGTGCGCGTCCCCACGCGGGGGCCGTCCCAGCAGCCCAGCACCGGGCTCCGCTCCCGCCGAGGACGGGGCTGCCTTGTCCCCAGGCTGCGGCTCCGCTGCCGTCCCACCCCATGGCGCAGGAGACGGGAACTGGGTACGGCTGGTCCCCAGCCCCAGTAGCCATCGTTAGAGGTGACCTCCTCCAAACTCATTTCTCTGTAATCACATCCAACCCCTGTGGCCTTTGTTGCTCTTTTACATGCCGGTCTAAGTAATAATGCTGGAGCTATAACTAATAGAAGTGTTTCTGTACTTATTTCTGGTTTCTGAGACGCCTGGCAGGCAGCAGCCGCTCCGCGCAGCCCCCGCGCTGCGTACCGCGGGGGTCCGGCTGTCGCCCCACTCCACCATGTGCTTCCTACGCTGAGCAGGGCGGCTCGCACCAGCCCACGGGGGCGAATTCAGGGCAAGGTCCCCCCGACCCAGACTCACTGTGCCCCCTGGAAGTCTGGTCCGTGTTTCAGGTCCAAGTCCTGGCTCTGCGGCACGAAAGGCGTCTGGAGCTGGACCGTGATGGGGCGGGTGGCGCGAGCCGAGCGCCGGATGGTGACGCTGAAGGCCATGAGGTGGACGAGGGAGTGGTGAGCGTAGAGCTGCTGGGTGGCCGTGCAGTCCGCTGCCTGCAGCACGTGGCTGAAGGTCCCTGCAGGCACAGCGGGACACATCACACTCTGGAGCCACCCGGCCCCGTGTTCTGCCCCGCACTCCCCTTCCCGCCCCAGATTCCCATCCTGCCCTGTCTACTGGTTCCCGCTGGCAAAGGAACCACATTCCCAGGTCCAGGTCCAAGCGCAGCTTTTGACTGATAACACTGTTAACACCCTGAATCTGGCCAAGCCGCCAAGGAATTGTTTGTGTTATAAAACAGTTTATCAGGCTTCATGATTAAACAGCGTTTGCCGAGCCCGGCTGCAGCAGGGATCGAGAGACAGCCTGAGAATCGCGCTGATTCTCACAAGAAAGGGGAATTTTCCACTTGCTCCAGCACAACCTCAGCAGAACAGCCCACAGGTACACAGAGCATGGGGAGAAGGAAGACGGGACCTTGTGGAGGACGCGACACAGGCAAAGGGCCTTTTAGTGTCCAGCAGAGGGTCCCCAGCAGCTGAAGAGCGGCAGGTGGCCGAGGGGGCGCGGGGACGGGGACCCGGCCGCCGCGCACGCACCCGTCCGCGTGTCCAGCGTGAAGGTCTCGGCCGCGCGGTGCCCGGGCAACCCCATCCTGACGTTGAGGGGGCTGGGCACGCCGGCGCGGTGCGTGTCCCCCGCCGCCCCGTTGTAGACGCCGTTGAGGTGCAGGACGTCGCGGTAGAGCCGCGTGCCCAGGCAGGCGTTGGTCAGCGTGGGCAGCAGCCGCGGGTCGGCGGGCAGGGCCGTGGCGCTGAACACGGCGGGGTCCCCGCTGACGTCGGCCATGTCACCAGCCCACCTGCGCAACCGTAACGACAGAGGCGGCTGCAAGGGCTGGACGGCCAAGGTCGCTTCTCCAGCTCCCCCTTCCCCTCCTGTCCCCCCGTCCGTGACGGCAGCTCCCCCAGCACAGCTCGGCCGCCTTCCCCCCCGCTCCTCTTCCCCTCCTGTCCCCCCGCCCATGACGGCAGCTCCCCAGCTCCCCCAGCACAGCACGGCCGCCTTCCCCCCACCCTCCTCTTCCCCCCGACACTGAATCCTCTGCTGTGGCCTCAGCGGCTCCACATCCACTCCCCGCACCACACGCTGCGGTACCAGCTGTTTAGTTCATCCATGTATGTAAATATACAAAGAGATATTTATACATGACATATAAACGTATCTGTTAAAAACATACACACACGCGGAGCACCTTAGAGAAGGCAGCTGTAGCAGTGCCTGGCAATGCTGAGCACTAAACCAGCCCAGAAACAGTGCAACTGAGGCACCAAGGGGCTCGCAAGGCGCTGCAAAGCCCGCGGGACACAGCTCCCACGGATCCCCAGCGTCCCCCCCGCGGCAGCGGCTGCTCTCGGCAGGCGGTGCCCGAGGGTGAATCGTGAGAGAAACCCTCCACCCGCCTTCAGGAAAGTTTAAAAACAATAAAATAACAAAACCCAGGTTGCGGAAAGTGGGGAAATCCGCTCTTGCCTTGGGCGTGGGGCTGAGCCGAGCTGGGGCTGAGCCAGGCTGGGGCTGAGCCGAGCTGGGGCTGAGCTGAGCTCCGGCCGTGCCGCTGGGACGGAAGTTGCCCAATGGAGACAGAAGGAAGGAAATCACTTTTTTTTCCCCTTCCTTGAGAAACCTGTGATCCTGAGCTGCGACCCTCGGGCTCGGCGCCCGCACAGAGCAACCCGGGCTGCTCCGGGAACGGGAACCGAGACAGGAAACCGTTTGCAATGATTTACCACCCAAGGGCCACCCGGGAGGGCAGCAGCCCCGGCGCGGAGCTGCGGCTGCTCGGCGGCGGGTCCCACAGCGGCCGACGTTCACCCCACAGCCCGCCCGGGGAGCAACGGCCCCTCCGCGGCACCGCCAGCCCCCCAGACACGGCACGGCGGGTGTTGATCTCCAGGTAGCAGAGCGTGGCCGTGCCACCGGCCGTCCAGCTCGCTCCGGGCAGAACAGACCGAAACCAGGCGTTCGGAGCTCCAAAGCCGGTTCCCACCTCTCCTTTCTCAACGAGAGGATCCCGCTCCTCGCGAGCAGCAGCTGCTCTGGGTGAGCGCTGAGCCGGGGACCCGCCGGGAGCACCGGGCTCCCCGCGCCCCAGCGCAGAGACCCCGTCCCGGCTCCGGCGTGCAAACGGACCCTCTGCGCGCTGGGGAGCGCCCCCCGCCCGCTGCCCCCGCCGCACACGCTTCGCTGCGCTAACGCAACGCTGGAACGTTCCTCTGCGGAAAAGCCCTTTCCCCAGCAATGCCACCTCCCGCAGCTCTGCCGCGGCCTTCCCAGGGAGCTGACGGTGCTGCGGGCAGAACGGCGGGTTCTGGCGGCGCTTTTACCTTCCCACCCGCACGGTACCATTTTCTCACGGGTAAGGCAGAGCATGAGTTCCTCTCAGAATTTCAGGGGAAATCCATTAACCACATCTGTCCCCCAGCACCAGCTGCTCCTCTGGCTTCTCAGACACTTTAATTGTCCTTTAGCTCCTGGCCAAAACAAAATTTGCTTTATTCCTCCACAACAGGGTCATTCTCCTCCCCTTCGGAGCAAACACAATCGAGCCTTTCACAGCTGCCCCGACCAGCGTAAGACAGAGAGGTCACCGAGGGGGAAAGCCCGGAAAGCCCGTTGCTTGCAGCAGGTACGGCCAAGAGGACTCGTCACTGCTTTTGCACTCGAGCAGTCGTCTCCGGTCCATAAACGCGTGTTTGACCAGTCACGGTCTGTGCAGCACACTGTGCCCTTTCTAAGGTAAAGCCCACACCTTTCTGAGACAGCTGCTCTGGGAAAACGGCTCCGAGCTCCGTCCAAAGACAAGACCCGGGTTCATCCCGCACAGAGCTGGAGCAACCCGGGAGCTGCGAGGGGCGCGACGGCAGGACCCCAGCGCCGGAGGGAGGGCTCGGCAGCCCCTGCGAACCCGGCAGGACCCCAGCGCCGGAGGGAGGGCTCGGCAGCCCCTGCGAACCCGGCAGGACCCCAGCGCCGGAGGGAGGGCTCGGCAGCCCCTGCGAACCCGGCAGGACCCCAGCGCCGGAGGGAGGGCTCGGCAGCCCCTGCGAACCCGGCAGGACCCCAGCGCCGGAGGGAGGGCTCGGCAGCCCCTGCGAACCCGGCAGCGACCCCAGCGCCGGAGGGAGGGCTCGGCAGCCCCTGCGAACCTGGCAGCGACCCCAGCGCGGACGCGCCTTGAGGCTGAACCGCTCCGCTCGTCCCACTGACAAGCGCCCCCCTGTCAGAGCAGCGACACCCGGGATCGAGCACCGTCAGATGCCATCAGACACCGTCAGCAGATCCTGCAGCACCTGGACAGGCCGCGGCTGCTGGACAGACAGACAGACAGCACAGGAGGAGCCCGTGGGTTTGGGTGTGTGCAAACACGGGGGCTCGAGGGCAGCGGGAGCAGGCGCGGGGGGGCCGAGCGGCGCCCTGCTCGCTGCCCCCAGCGCAGCCGGACCCAGGACGCTGTGCGCTGGGGTCACGCGTTCTCCAGCAGAGCAGCACAGAGGGTCCCACGTGGGACACAGGTTGTGACCCCCCAGCGCGGGGAGCTGGTGCTGCAGAGGGAAAACAACAGAACACGCTGGTGGTTATTAAAACCCAACAAGCAGTGAGCGACTAGGGAGAGCGCTGCCTTTTAAGGGCGTTCCTGGGCCGTGCCGCGGGCGGCAGGCCCGGTGCCCGGGGTGCCCGCGGTGACAAACCCGGCAGCTGCAGCCCAGCCGCGGTGACACCAACGCTGCCACCGCCATGAGGGGCTTCCAGGGGGCCGCCCGGCTGCTGGTCACCGCGCTGCGGACCCCGCGCGTCCCCCGGGCCGGGGTCACCTCCAAACCGCCCGAGCACCCCCTCTCTGCTGCTGTGAGTACCTGGGGCTGCAGGGACCCAGCTGCTGGGAGGGGACGCCTGGGAGGGACACGAGCCCCGCTGTGTCACAGCCAAACCGTCTTGTTGGGGGTGAAACAGCGGGGGAGGGGAGGAGGAGGAGGAGAGGCGGCTGCACCCCCCCCTCTCCCCTTGGGGCTCCTGCTTCCAGCTGATGCTGTTTCAGCCCCTTTTTTCACCTCTGGGGTTCGGGGCACCTGCTGAGGGTCCCCCAGGCCGGGCTGTCCCGGGGGCTGAGCTCAGGGAGGGGGGGACAGCCCCTCCAGGCCGGCACAGGGACAGACCCGGGCCCTGTCCCCTTCCATGGGACACTCACCCCAGCAGAGCCAGGTGGGGGTCCCGCGTCATTCCTCCCCCGGGGACGGTCCCCACCGGGACAGCAGCTGCCCGGGCTGGGGGACCCCCCAGGCTGGAGAAAGCAGCTTTTCCCCAGCAGCGCTGGCGGGTGCCCCCCGCCCCGTGTCTGGGGGCTCAGCCCCGGCTGCCTCTCCGGGGTCCGCAACAAAACGCTTCACGAGCCTGGAGAGCCTTTCCAGCCAAATAAAAGCAGAAGTAAGGTGACAGTGCAAGGGGTTAAGCGCTGCCCGGGCGCACCAGAAATAGAACCGGCTGCTCCTGGCTGCAATTGACACCCCAAAGTCATTTGAAAGTCAGCACGGCCGCGTTTGGAACCACGGCGAGCACGAGCACCGGCCTGGCTGGGCCGACGGGCACGGGCTGCTCCCGCTCACCAACACGCGCCGGGACGGAAAGCGCGATGGAGCAAACCAGAGGGTGAGGGGCTCGGTGCGTGCCGGTGGCACCGCCGTGCTGCCCCAAGCCAGCCCCCCGGGTGTCCGTCCCAGCGCTGCAGGCTGGAGGGGGGACGGACCACAGACAGGCGCTCCTGAGCGCGGCAAAGCTTTGGGTGGCACTTGTTACTGCAGCTTTGACAGGGGGAGGGTTAGAAAGCTACTCAGTTTGAAAGCAGAGCCTTCCTCATCTAGAAAAGGTGAAAGTGATCTTTGGTCCGTGTTCCACGTGAACCGCTGGCACGTTCCCACAGACAGCCTGGGGCTGCGAAAGCACCATCCTTGTCTCTCCCCGCCGCAGGAACAGGTCATCGCGCTCTCCGTCATGTCCGCGTGCTTCCTGGGGCCCACGGCCTGGATCCTGGCGCACGTGCACCACTACAGGAGCCGCGGCGACTGAGCACAGCCTGCGGCGAGGGGCGGCGCCGCGCAGCCACCGCGCTGCAGGAACCTCCCAGCTGGCCATTAAAATGCACACTAGCATCCGGCGTAATGGCTTCTTGGTTTTGCTTCGGCCGTGTGCGCGTTCCTGGGATGGATCTGCAATCCCACCATCCCAGGGCCACGTTCCTTGGATGAACCTGCAATCCTGCTGTCCCAGGGCCGTGTTCCCGGGGACAGATCTGCAATCCCGCTGTCCCAGGGCTGTGTTCCCGGGGACAGATCTGCAATCCCGCTGTCCCAGGGCCGTGTTCCCGGGGACAGATCTGCAATCCCACCGTCCCAGGGCTGTGTTCCCGGGGACAGATCTGCAATCCCACTGTCCCAGGGCCGTGTTCCCAGGCTGGATCTGCAATCCCACCGTCCCAGGGCCGTGTTCCCAGGGCTGGATCCACAATCCCGCTGTCCCAGGGCCGTGTTCCCAGGCTGGATCTGCAATCCCGCTGTCCCAGGGCCGTGTTCCCAGGGCTGGATCTGCAATCCCACCGTCCCAGGGCCATGTTCCTTGGATGAACCTGCAATCCCGCTGTCCCAGGGCCGTGTTCCCAGGGACAGATCTGCAATCCCGCTGTCCCAGGGCCGTGTTCCCGGGGACAGATCTGCAATCCCGCTGTCCCAGGGCCGTGTTCCCAGGGCTGGATCTGCAATCCCACCGTCCCAGGGCCATGTTCCTTGGATGAACCTGCAATCCCACCGTCCCGTGGCCGTGTTCCCAGGGACAGATCTGCAATCTTGCCATCCTGGAGCCACGTTCCTGGGACGGATCTGCAATCCTGCCGTCCCGGAGCCGTGTTCCGTCACGCCACAGCAGGCTCAGTGGGGCACATTGCCCACCTGAGCTTTTACCCCGTAGAGCTGCAGTGAAACACAGGGCAGGTACCAGGGAACCGCTCACAGCTCCAGCAGGGAGGCAACAGCACAGTTAGACCCCTGGTAAGAAAGCACTGAAAGGCCGTGACATGTTAACGGTCTGCAGGCTGGGTGCTGCACGTCCAACTTCTCTGCCCCCATGAACCCCCACACCCCCAAACACACACATTTTCTGCATTATTTGTGTTGGGGAAGCAGCCGGGCAGCCCCCACGCCCACACAGGCAGGTCTGGGCAGCAAACAACGCTTCCGACCTGGAAAACCCCCCGAAACAACCATCACAGTCCAGCCAGGCTGCAGCTGTTCACACATCTTCGCCCCCGCAGAGCAGCCTCGGGGCCAGCCGCGCACTCTGCTCCCCCGCGGGCGCTGGGCACGCAGGGCCGGGGCAGCACGGGGCTCCGCGGGCTAGTGACACCGGTCACAGCCGCACCGGGCGCCCCGGGCCGCAGCACGGAGCCGCCGGTCACAGCCGCACCGGGCGCCCCGGGCCGCAGCGCGGAGCCGCCGGTCACAGCCGCACCCGGCGCCCCGGGCCGCAGCGCGGAGCCGCCGGTCACAGCCGCACCCGGCGCCCCGGGCCGCAGCGCGGAGCCGCCGGTCACAGCCGCACCCGCAGCCCCGGGCCGCAGCGCGGAGCCGCCGGTCACAGCCGCACCCGGCGCCCCGGGCCGCAGCGCGGAGCCGCCGGTCACAGCCGCACCCGCAGCCCCGGGCCGCAGCGCGGAGCCGCCGGTCACAGCCGCACCCGCAGCCCCGGGCCGCAGCGCGGAGCCGCCGGTCACAGCCGCACCCGGCGCCCCGGGCCGCAGCGCGGAGCCGCCGGTCACAGCCGCACCCGCAGCCCCGGGCCGCAGCGCGGAGCCGCCGGTCACAGCCGCACCGGGCGCCCCGGGCCGCAGTGCGGAGCCGCCGGTCACAGCCGCACCGGGCGCCCCGGGCCGCAGCGCGGAGCCGCCGGTCACAGCCGCACCCGCAGCCCCGGGCCGCAGCGCGGAGCCGCCGGTCACAGCCGCACCCGCAGCCCCGGGCCGCAGCGCAGAGCCGCCGGTCACAGCCGCACCCGCAGCCCCGGGCCGCAGCGCGGAGCCGCCGGTCACAGCCGCACCCGCAGCCCTGGGCTGCAGCGCGGAGCCGCCGGCACCGCGAGCTCGGGCTGACCACGCGGCCAAAACCCACATCCATCCAGGGAACCGAGCCAGATATGAATACGACTCTGCTCCACTGGAGTGACCACAACAAACCTTGGTGGATTAACCTCGGTGCAGTTTGCTGGCGCCGCCGGAGGAGCATTAATTGCCCAAATGGACACTCAGGTCACCCCCACTTCAGATCCGCAGTTGTTTCAAGTTCCCCATGTGTGCAATTACATTCCATTCCTAGAAAGGCAGCGCGGCAGCAATGGGGCAAAACAATGACATGACAGAAAGGTTTTAAAGTAGCCATTAAGAGGCAAAAGCAGAACCAAAACTCATTGTCTCAGGCCTGATGCGGGCCCTTCCAGTCAGTAACGCTCACCCACCCAGCGTGAGAAACGGAATGGGGACTACGGCTTCCCATAAACAACAGGAACTTGACGATGAAGTACAGACCGAGATATTATTCTAAATAAATTGCACGCTAATCCCTCTGCTGATGAACCTGATGAACCTGGTGTTCAAACCTGTTGTTCTTGGACAGAGGGTTCTTGCAACAAGAAGCTTAATAGGAAATGTGTTTTGAAATGGATCAGAGGCTCAGCCGCAAACGCTGAAGAGAACAGACACGGAACTACAGAAAATGGAAGGCAGAGAAGTTTATTCCAGCAATGCTGCTGCACCTCGCTGGAGCACAAAGGGTTTGTGCAGCCACCCCGAGGGTACAAAACACACCCACGGCCACGCTGGCAACCCTGTGGTGGGGACACGCTCCCGCTGCCGAGCGCCTGGGGAGGGGACGGGGGAAGTTTCGGTGACGCTGCTGCAGGGCGGGGGTCCCCGGGGATATCCCCAGTAACACCCCCCAAGTCAGGCACCGCTCCAGAATGTTCCACAGAGGATCTGCTGCTGCCCCTTCCCCAGCAAAGAGCCCCACACCTGGATCCCCCGCAGCAGCCAGGTGACAAGGTGACAACCCAGCCCCTGCAGATGCAGCTCCAGGGTCGGTGCCACCCACACGGGACATGGGGACTCCCAGCACCAAAGGGTTACGCAGCAAAAGGCCACTTACAGCCGGCAGCGCGTCAGCGGCCGCTCTGCCCCGCGCGCGGCCGTGGGGCAGCCCGGCCTACGTCAGGATGTCGTGCGCCTGGTGCTCCACCAGCATCTCCATGCTCCGCACGTCCGTGCACCAGAACTCCAGCCGGTCCTTCATGCCCTTGATCTGCGAGGGAAACACCGACACTCTTGGAGGAGAAACATCCGAGATCCCTGCAGCTGCCCAAAGCCCCACACACCCCCGAGAGATGCTGCGTCACCAGGAAAATGGCAACATTTAATTTTAAACTGAAATGCACAAAAGGGATTGTTTGAGGCTAGTGTTCCACGTCCTGATTTTTCTTTTGAAGGGTAAGGGCTCCCCATACAGTCTCCTCAACTGTTTGTGACGGGGATGAAGTTGAGCAGCTCAGCGCCTTTGTCTGTCACCCTGACCTGCTCTCCCCAGGCCAATGTGCCACCTGCAACCCACCAACTCCAACGCTTTGCTGCTCGCGTGTGGCCCTGGCGCAGCCCCAGGGCGCCGCGTCCCCAACAGCCGGCCGCCGCAGCCGCGCTCCACAGCGGCGCTGGGGCTTTGGACACGAGCGCCACTAACATCCCACCCCATCTCCCAACAGGCTTCTAACCACGCACTGCAAAACACACACAAAACACCATCCACCCACGGGAAGGGCCAAAGGCAGCCGTGAAAAGGAGAACAAGGCAAGGCTTGTTCCCTGAGCCCTCCAGGAAGCTCCAAGGACACCAGTTCTCTGCAACCCTTCCCAGGTCCCATGTCAATTTCCGGGTCACCTCACACAAAACCCAGTTCACGCTGCCTCACCTGCTGCAAATCCAACACGCGCGGCTGCACCCACGTCATGTGCACCCTCTTATCAACCTCGTCGATGCTGCCCTTCACCAGGCCGACCGAGAGCGCCTTCATCACCAGCAGCTCCACCTGGAACACGACACGTGAGTCAAGGGACAACTGCGGATCTCCCAGCTTCCCGAGGTGAATAAAACCTCTAATGGGGAAGAGCGTTCCCCACACACACTGAATCCACGAGCGGCTGCAGCCCCGCTCACACCCAGGCTATTCGAGGTTTTAATCCTGCCTTTGGAATCAACATCTAAATATACAGATTTCCTGTATACTTAATATCTAATATAGCACATTTTCTTCCTTTTCTCCAAAACCCTAGGAAGCACAGGTAACTGGAAAGAGTCAACACAGATTTACCACATATAAGATGTGGCTGACCAAGACAATTGCCTTTCTAAATGAAATAACTTGCTGGGTGGTTGAAGGGAGCGCCGTAGGTGCTCTGCACCTTCCTTTCAGCAGAGCTCAACAGGACCTTGCACCACATCCTGCTGACAGGCCGGTAAGCTACAGAAACCACCACGGGAGGAGCGGAAAATGTGCTCTGATGGTAGCGGTTAGTGGTTTGAACAGGCGGCAGGTCACGAGTAGCGCTCTTCGGGGGTTGATACTGGGTCTGATACTACTTAACTGTCTTTCCTATCTTTAAACCGGCTGGATGACAATTTCACAGAGAACTGAGTGGGGGGAGAGGCAGACATGCTGGACACCGGAGCTGCCACGAGGAAAGACCTGGGCAGACGCCCTGCAGCGCCGCCAGCCCGGGGGGCCGCGCACACAGCCGGAGCCCCGCGCCGCGGACACAGCCGGAGCTGCGCCGCGCACACAGCCGGAGCCCCGCGCCGCGGACACAGCCGGAGCCCCGCGCCGCGGACACAGGCCGGAGCCCCGCGCGCCGCGCACACAGGCCGGAGCCCCGCGCGCCGCGGACACAGGCCGGAGCCCCGCGCGCCGCGGACACAGGCCGGAGCCCCGCGCGCCGCGGACACAGGCCGGAGCCCCGCGCGCCGCGGACACAGGCCGGAGCCCCGCGCGCCGCGCACACAGGCCGGAGCTGCGCTTACTCTGAAGAACTCCAGGAGTACTGCCGAGCTCTCCCCCAACTGCAGACCACGACAAAGAATCTCCAAAAATGTATTTACCAGGAAACAGGAGCACCAAGCCGTTAACTCCTTCTTCACAAAGAAAAGAGTTGTCCAAGCGCACAAGAATGGGGAGGACGTTTCAACGTGGAATTCCCCTGGGAGCAGGTCTGTCCAGACGCTTTCAGAGCTCCAGAACTTGGACGTTAATTGGTTTGTCTAAACCTGAACTCACCTCGTTCACGGTGACTTTGGCACTCCTGGCGATCTCGTCAAAAGTGAGCTGTCTGTGGTTGGCGGGCCGGGTGAACGTCATCTGAGTTCACATAAACAACACAAAACAATAAATGCCCAACAGTTGTTTCTTCCGACAGCGCACACAGCTCCCCTCGTGCTGCCCCGCCGAGCTCCCACCTGCATTTCTCATATTTAATCAAAATACTTCAACACAAAACGCATTTACATCAGCAGAGAGGAGCAGCGCCGCTCCCTCCTCCACACCTACTGCCCAGCAGATTTCCTGGGCAGCGACACAATCCCCAAACAAAGCAGCTCCACCTGTGCTGAGACACCCCGGAGAAACCCCTGTGCCTATAGACGGTAAAACTCATTCACAGTGAAACTCTAGGAGTGTGATCTCCATACATGTGAACACACAGCCCGGTATGCGGGTGTGTACAAACACGCATTGTGCTTCGGATGACTCAATACTCCAGTTTTGAAAAAGATCCAGGGCCACAGATGTTTATACACCAGGATTATTTGGTCACAAAGAGCCAAAGCCTTCAAGTGACAGGAAAGAAACTGATTGTGTTTCCAACCAGGGAAAGATTATCAGCCCTTAGGAAACCGAGATTTTAACTGTGTTTTGGAAATCCGTTAGATACACCAGAGCACACTTGACGAGCTATCACTGCAGACAGCATGCTCAGGGTGCAAAGCTCGCCCTTGCCTTCCCCACCTCCCCGTCTCACCCCGAGGAGCACGCACGCCCCAAAACGGCACAGGAGCAGCACAGCACGGGCTGCTTTCTGCAGCGTTTCCCTGTCGCACAACCCAGAGGCAGCCGTGAGTTTCTGTAGCACGAGTGAACGCCGCAGCCCACGGGGAGCAGGACACGTCCCAGAGCCCCCAAGGCAGCTGGAGCGGCCCCTTCGCCACCCCCACCACGTCCGGTCCTCACCTCCATGAGACACAACAGCTGAATCTTCTGCAGCAGCAGCGCCTCGTTCGCAGCCAGGTCTGGCTGAAAGGGGATAAATACGCTCGTTGTTACTTTTGTTTTCTGGCACAGCCAGTGCCGTTTATGTCCAACACCCCCAGTTTCCTCAAGCCCCCCAGCACGCAGGGAGAAGTGCTGCTTTACACTGAAGCAGTTAATGATGGCACTATGGAAATTACGCCAGAGATTATCTTCCTGGGCAGGACCGCACGACGGCTTTGAGTTCCCCTTGGATCACAAAACATTTCTCTTTACTTCTTTCAATCAACCAGACGCA
Source organism: Streptopelia decaocto (assembly GCF_964273445.1). Lineage (NCBI taxonomy): Eukaryota > Metazoa > Chordata > Aves > Columbiformes > Columbidae > Streptopelia > Streptopelia decaocto. Next base: position 68,436,957 of record NC_138661.1, read on the forward strand.
GAGGGAAGCCAAAAGACAACTAACGATATGTACTGAGGTAAAATAAGCATCACTATGCTATGATTAAAATTACAGCAGCGCACCAGAGCAGGAATTCTGACGGCACGTGTCTGCAGAACCTGTGCGCTCAGCAACGCCACGACCCCTCCGCTCACCTGCTGACCCCAGGCCGACTTCAGCGCCTGGAACGTCTCGACGTTGCCGCTGTTGAAGGCGTACAGGGTGTCGATGAGCCACTGCCGGTCGGTGTTCCGCAGGGACTCCAGCACGGGGTGCATGAGCTGCAGGAACCAGCGGGGCAGCGTGAGCGGGGAACGTCGGCTCCTGCTGCTCAGCGAGCGACGCGGCACCCACTTACCAGCTCCCCGAAGTTATAGACGCCTTCGCCCAGGAGCCCGGCCAGCCCCAGGGTAAACGCTCTCTCCTGCTGCTCTGAAACTGAAATAAACCACAACGAAGAAAAAACTTCAGAACAACAAAAGTAGTTGGGATGCAGCAGCAGCCTGAGCCCCATCAGCCCCTCCCGCACCCCGCTCTGCAATGTGTTTAACCCCAGCCCTTCTCACCCTTGCCCACGCCTCCAATTCAGCAGAACCACAGCAGCCCCACAAAGGGGCCACTCTCTGAGCCTCTCCTGAAGATTTCTGGGCACCAGAACAGTGTCCCTTCTGGCGGCGGCTCCTCGCTCCAGCCAGACCCTGGCCCAACTGCAGCAGATTCAAAACCCCGTTGGGGAAAACCTGTTTTCTGCCAGCACGTTTATTTAGACTGAAGGGATGAAAATCAGAATGAAAATGGGATGTTCAGTGCTTGGCAAAGGGAGTTACCTGGCAGATCTTTAACGTCGATGCAGCCCAGAAAGCGCAGAGCATCCTTGTAGTAGGAGGCGTGGTTCCCGATGGTCTGGTAGTACTTGCTGGAGAGGTCGTAGAAGCGGCTGTGAACGGAGGTGACGCCCGGGAGGTTGTTCAGCATCTCCTCCACCTCCTCGATGGTCTCCTGGGGACGAGGAGGACCCGTCAGTGACAGGTGAGGGTGCGGCTGGCACCCGCGCTCCCACCGCCAGCCCACGGCACTCCAGAGGTCACAGCCGCGCGGCAGCAAAGCCGTTAGACCATGGGCAAAGCCACGGCGCTGAAAAGAAAGCAGCGGTGCTCTCCTTTTACAGAGCACTTAGGTGAAAAAAACACACCCGCCCTGTAGCTATACATATACACACATGTGCTTTACATGTCCTTATACCCACCAAACCCCAGCTTGGTGCTTAAGAGACACAAAGCTGCACTGCATGAACGAACCTCACCCTAGGTTAAAGAGGGAGCTCTGAAAAAAGCCAAAAGATGCAATAAACAATGCGCCTAGCACAAGAAACGGTACATGAACTCGATCATTAGCAGCTCGTCAAACAGCATAAACACCACTGAATTCCTGAGGCCCTCCAAGCTGCAAACGGGAACATATCAAGATATTTCTCCCTCTCCTACACACACCAGAATCGTACAGACACTCCAGAGATGCGGCCGCAAGCACCACACGCGTGTTTTTACAGCCTACAAGATGTAAAGCAGAACTGTGGGTCTGCCTGGGAATCCCCGGAGCTGCAATTTCTCCTCATTTAAACAAGCACAGATACGGGCGCGGCTGCACTGGAGTAAGTGCCGAGCGACACTGCTCCAAAATGCCTGCGTGCAGGAACCCCTCGAGCCGCCACCTCACCTTGGTGACCTGCAGGTCCCCGATGTTCAGCTTGAGCGCGCCGATGGCCGTTTTACACAGAATGACGGCTTCGTCGCTGCTCTTCACCTGCAGGGACACAGAGAGCCATGTCTGGAGAGCGTCCCCGTCCCGGCCAGGCCACGCCGGCCGTGTTCCCCTCGCTAACGAGTTCCTGTGTTCACACACAGAGCTGCTCGGGACACAGGAGCGGGTCTGCTCCAGCACGGGTTTGCACACTCACGCACACACCAGGCTCCTCAGCCACACCACATGCGCTCGCACACAAAACCATCCCTGCAGGCGGACTGCCAGACAGAACCACTCCAAAAATACCTTTTCTCGAGTCTTTTCCAGAAAAGTGAGCGCCACATTGGGATCTGAAACAGAGAGAGAAAAAAAAGCAGCGATATCAGAAATTCCAATGGAACTAAACCTCAACCTAGAAATACATCTTTTTAGCGGACTTGTGAAGACAGGAACACATTTTTTCTCTAGTGTAATGCTCAGTCTTCGAAGGCACTGCTGCCACAGGCTGGCGCTCTGCTCACCAGCCGTTTATCCAGAGAGCCACTGAACTTGCCACTCTACGGAGCAGCAACTGTTTAAGCTTTTTGAGTTGGCACTTTCCCTTGGAATACACCGAGAGACAACCGCTCCGTGATGAAGATCTGCGGTTACTACGAACCGGCCGCATTTCCCAGACAGCGGCTGCTGAAACCTGCAAGCAGCAGGTGGGGACACTTACCCGTCATCTGCCGGACCACGTGCAGGATGATCTCAACCAGGGACAGGGGGTTCACCCTGCAACACAAACCTCGTTGTTGGATCAGCCTCGCTCAGCAGCGGGTTCCCCCCAAACTCCCCAGCGAACACTCACCGGTGCTCAAACTCGCTGATGAAGTTCTCGTACAGCTGCAGATACAAAGATACGCACAGTCATAAACGGAGAAACCTCCCAGGTTTCTGGGACATCTGTGGGACATCTGAAGTGTTTGTGAACACCTGACTGTCCCTCCTACACCTGCGGTTGTAAACCCCTTGCTAGAAAAGGGAAAGAAAGATGTTCCCCCTGCACCTCTCCCCTCCTCAAACTACAGAGCGAATAAAACTAAAGAATCATTTTGAGGCTTCTGAAAAAGACACATTCAATTTTAGCAGGTGTGTAAACCCAAAAAAGCCAAATTCACATAGTTTAATCGCTCTTCAGAATTAAGTTGCAGGCTGCTTATTTTTCTACTAGTACAGAAGCACTCTCACTCATCCTCATCACAGAAAGACGAACCGCGCAGGGACAGCAGAGCACCTCACCTTGATGAGCCCATCGCCCTGGGCGAAGCAGGGGTCCTGCACGAAGTCCAACACCTGCAGCGTCAGCTGGTGCCACAGCCTGCGGGAAACAGGGGCTGGCTCGGTGAGCCCGCGTGAACTCAGGGAACCGGCGGGTGGCTCGGTGAGCCCGCGTGAACTCAGGGAACCGGCGGGTGGCTCGGTGAGCTCACACCGACCCAGGGAACCGGCGGGTGGCTCGGTGAGCCCGCGTGAACTCAGGGAACCGGCGGGTGGCTCGGTGAGCCCGCGTGAACTCAGGGAACCGGCGGGTGGCTCGGTGAGCCCGCGCCGACCCGGGGAACCGGCGGGTGGCTCGGTGAGCCCGCGTGAACTTAGGGAACCGGCGGGTGGCTCGGTGAGCCCGCGTGAACTCAGGGAACCGGCGGGTGGCTCGGTGAGCCCGCGTGAACTCAGGGAACCGGCGGGTGGCTCGGTGAGCTCACACCGACCCAGGGAACCGGCGGGTGGCTCGGTGAGCCCGCGTGAACTCAGGGAACCGGCGGGTGGCTCGGTGAGCCCGCGTGAACTCAGGGAACCGGCGGGTGGCTCGGTGAGCCCGCGCCGACCCGGGGAACCGGCGGGTGGCTCGGTGAGCCCGCGTGAACTCAGGGAACCGGCGGGTGGCTCGGTGAGCCCGCGTGAACTCAGGGAACCGGCGGGTGGCTCGGTGAGCCCGCGTGAACTCAGGGAACCGGCGGGTGGCTCGGTGAGCCCGCGCCGACCCGGGGAACCGGCGGGTGGCTCGGTGAGCCCGCGCCGACCCGGGGAACCGGCGGGTGGCTCGGTGAGCCCGCGCCGACCCGGGGAACCGGCGGGTGGCTCGGTGAGCCCGCGCCGACCCGGGGAACCGGCGGGTGGCTCGGTGAGCCCGCGCCGACCCGGGGAACCGGCGGGGCCTCGGGTCCCGTCACATCCCCTGTTTCACCCCCAAATCTGCTGAAGCCGCTGTCCCTGTCCCCGCGGTGACTCACGAAGGGCCGATGGGAAGGGGCACCGGCGGCAGAGCCGCCCGCAGAGCACGGACACGGTGACCCCGGGGAGTCACCGGGACACCGGACCCCACGGCCGCGCCCGGGCCGCCACACGATCGTTAAGCTGCAGAGCGGAGGCGGGAGCCGCCCGCTCCCCGGGGCTCCGCAGCCCCGTCCCGCCCGGCCCCCCGAGTGCCGGCCCCGCGCCGCCCGGCCGGGCGGGGGGTGTGCGGGGCCGCAGCCCCAGCAGCGCCCGGGCCGCCCGCTCACTTCTTGTTGTAGAGCTCCTCCAGGCGGTGCCACACGGCGGGCTGCCCCGGGCCCGCGCTCTGGCTCTGCTGCAGGAACCCCGGCACGTCCTTCATGGCGGCGGCACCGGCGGCGGCGACGGGACACCGGCCGCTCGCGCCCGCCGGAAATGCACACTCACTTCCGGCGCCGCGCGGGGCACGCTGGGTACCGTAGGGCCCCGCGGATATCGCCCCCGCACCCCGGTAGCCATAGCAACGATACACACACACACACACACACACACACACACACACACACACACACATACACACACACACCCCGGCCCGCCCCCCCTCCGCGAACACAGCCCCCGAAACCCCCGTTCGCCCGGGCCGGGGCCGGGCCGCCAGCCCGGGCCGCTGCCGGAGGGCGGGCGCGGCTACTCGGGGCATTGCGGTAGCGGCGCGGGCATGGAGCGGGGCGCGCGGAGCGGCGGGCTGCTGGCGGCCGGTGAGCGCGGGCGGGCCCGGCGCCGCGGGGCGGGCGGGGGCGGCCCGGGGGTGCCCGCGCCGCTCACCGGCCCCGCGCTCTCTCGCAGCCTGGCGGAGCGTGTGCGAGCGCGGGCTCTGGCGCGGCGGCGGGAGCCCGGGGGGCCCGGCCCGGCGGGCCCGGGGCGCTGCGGACAGCGAGGGGACACGGGGACCGGCACACAGGTACCGGCAACCGGACAGCACGGTCACGGGGGGACTGGCACGCGGACAGGACGGGCACGCGGGACTGGCACACGGGACTGTCACACAGGACTGGCACACGGACTGGACTGGTACACAGGACTGGCACACGGACTGGCACACGGACTGGACTGGTACACAGGACTGGCACACGGACTGGCACACGGACTGGACTGGCACACGGGACTGGCACACGGACAGGACTGGCACACAGGACTGGCACACGGGACTGGCACACGGACTGGACTGGCACACAGGACTGGCACACGGGACTGGACTGGCACACGGGACTGGCACATGGACTGGCACACGGGACTGTCACACAGGACTGGCACACGGACTGGACTGGCACACGGGACTGGCACACGGGACTGGCACACGGACTGGACTGGCACACGGGACTGGCACACGGGACTGGACTGGTACACAGGACTGGCACACAGGACTGGACTGGCACATGGACTGGCACACGGGACTGTCACACAGGACTGGCACACGGACTGGCACACAGACTGGACTGGCACATGGACTGGCACACGGGACTGGCACACAGGACTGGCACACGGACTGGCACACGGACTGGCACACGGGCAGCTGTCTCGGGGCAGAGCCCTTGGGGAATCAGAGTGAAAAGGCCCGTGCTGACCTGGCATCGCTGTCCCAGGGCGAGCGCGTCACCCTGTTACAAACTTCTTGAAATTTGGGACATCTCGGGGTCTCCTGTAGCCCGAGTGTGGTGTAAATCAACCATGAGACTCGCGAGTGCCAGTGCTCCTGTTCCCCAGCCCCGTGCCCACCCCTGTGCAGAAACCCGTCTCCAGAGCCGCACACGAAAGCATGATGGCAGGTTTCTGCTCCTGCCGTGGACCAGACTAGCAGTTGGGCTTTCTCCCCATTGAGCACCGACACACAGTCCTGCCCCAAAGAGCTTTCCGCACAGGTCTCAGGGTGGTTTTCCCCGCGCGGTCTCCAGCTCCATCACTGTCCATACGTTGTACCTGCTGTGATCTGTGTCCCCAGCAGGACCGCGGGGACCCGGCCGTTCTCCGTGGCCGCTGCCGCCAGAGCCCTTCTGGGCAGGGGCAGCGGGGCCGGGAGCCGCCCGCTCACCCTGCGCGACGTGGCGGAGCGGATCCGGCACGACGAGTGCCGGCGGGTGGTGGTGATGGCCGGCGCGGGGATCAGCACCCCCAGCGGCATCCCAGATTTCAGGTAACGCCTCACCGCTTCGTTTGTCCTTTTCCAGGGCTGGGAGGGCCAAGAGCTTCGCCTTCCGGGCAGGCTCTCCTCCGTGCGGAGCCAGAGCCAGGCTCAGCCGCTCCGGGCAGGCTCTCCTCCGTGCGGAGCCAGAGCCAGGCTCAGCCGCTCCGGGCAGGCTCTCCTCCGTGCGGAGCCGGAGCCGGGCTCAGCCGCTCCGGGCAGGCTCTCCTCCGTGCGGAGCCGGAGCCGGGCTCAGCCGCTCCGGGCAGGCTCTCCTCCGTGCGGAGCCGGAGCCGGGCTCAGCCGCTCCGGGCAGGCTCTCCTCCGTGCGGAGCCGGAGCCGGGCTCAGCCGCTCCGGGCAGGCTCTCCTCCGTGCGGAGCCGGAGCCGGGCTCAGCCGCTCCGGGCAGGCTCTCCTCCGTGCGGAGCCGGGCTCGGCCGCTCCGGGCAGGCTCTCCTCCGTGCGGAGCCGGAGCCGGACTCGGCCGCTCCGGGCAGGCTCTCCTCCGTGCGGAGCCAGAGCCGGGCTCAGCCGCTCCGGGCAGGCTCTCCTCCGTGCGGAGCCGGGGCCGGGCTCGGCCGCTCCGGGCAGGCTCTCCTCTGTGCGGAGCTGGGCTCGGCCGCTCCGGGCAGGCTCTCCGGGCTCGGCCGCTCCGGGCAGACTCTGCTCTGTGCGGAGCCGGGCTCAGCCGCTCCTGCAGCGACGGACAGCGCAAAGGAGCCAGAGAAGCCAGGGCCGGGCTGGCTGCTCTGTCGCAGCTCGGCCAGGCTCTGGGTTGTGGCATCTCGCCCTGCGTTCCTCCAGCCCCGCTCTGCTCTCCACAGGTCCCCGGGGAGCGGGCTCTACAGCAACCTGCAGCAATACGACATCCCTTACCCTGAGGCCATCTTCGAACTGATGTATTTCTTTGCCAACCCGAAGCCCTTTTTCACTTTGGCCAAGGAGCTCTACCCTGGCAACTACAGACCCAACTACGCCCACTATTTCCTGAGGCTCCTGCACGACAAAGGGCTCCTGCTGCGCCTCTACACCCAGAACATCGACGGGCTGGAGAGAGGTGAGCTGGCTCTTCCCGCCTCTGAGACGAGGGTGAGAAGCAGAACGGGAGGCAGGGCTGGGGAATGGCCAGCGAACGCGGGGTCTGTGCTTCGGTCACCCCCTCTGAGCTGGTCCCCTCTTCCAGCTGCGGGGATCCCTCCCGACAGGCTGGTGGAAGCCCACGGCACCTTTGCCACGGCCACGTGTACCGTGTGCCGAAGGAAGTTCCCAGGAGAGGACTTCAGGGTGAGTGCTGGCAGCTGCCGTCGACAGACGGGTTAACACCAGGAGGACAACCTGCTGCAGGCCTGTTCTTGTGCCTGGTTTTGGAGGGATGTTGCTGTGAGGACGTGTTGCGGTTCTGGCCCTGCTGCCCTGTAACGCCAGTGTTGGGTGCTCTTGCTGCAGGGGGACGTCATGGCAGACAAGGTCCCGCACTGTCGCGTCTGCACAGGCGTCGTCAAGCCCGACATCGTGTTCTTCGGTGAGGAGCTCCCGCAGCGCTTCTTCCTGCACGTGACCGACTTCCCCATGGCAGACCTGCTCTTCGTCATCGGAACGTCCCTGGAGGTCTGGGATTCGGGCAGCGCCCCGCTCACCGGGAGAAACGGCACACGGGGCCCGAGGGGCTGGGGACGAGAGAGGGCTTAGAGGAGGCGGGAAACTGGGGCTTTGAGGTGCCAGGATAACAAATGGGGTGCACGTGCTGAGAGACACGCTGAAAGCCTTGGGTGGGCACCTGGGAGCGAGAGAGGAGACTGCAGCTGCCTGAGGGAAGGTCACCAGATAACCAGGGACATCCACAGCCTGGTCACAGCCGGGCGGCTCGGCCCGCGGTGGCAGAACCGTTACACACTGCGGTTCCGGGCTGGGTGCGCCGTGAACTCGCCGCGGTGTCCCCGGGAGGTGCCCAGCCCTGCCCCGCGGGTTCCTCGCGCAGGTGGAGCCCTTCGCCAGCCTGGCCGGAGCCGTGCGCAGCGCCGTCCCCCGCGTCCTCATCAACCGCGACCTCGTGGGGCCCTTCGCCTGGCGGCAGCGCCACAACGACGTCGCGCAGCTGGGGGACGTGGTCAGCGGCGTGGAGACGCTGGTGGAGCTGCTGGACTGGAAGGAGGAGATGCAGACGCTGATGCAGAAGGAAAAAGAAAAGGTGGGAAAGGGCTCAGAGCCCCGGCTCCCTTCTGAGCCTCTGCGTTCCTGTTCCCGAGCAGTAACGAGGGGAGGCTCTGGCTGCGCTGCCTGAGCCCCAGGGAGGCGCTGAGCGGCCGGACAGCCGAGGAGCAGCGGGCAGGAGTGAGGGACTTGCTCCCCCAGCAGCGGTGAATCGTTAACTACAGACCTGACGCTTTTCCCCGCTGATCTTTTATTTCCCTGTGCTGCTGTTACATCCGCAATCTTCTGAGATCTTCAGGAGTGAGAAACTGTAGGAGAGCGAGTTCTTAATTACTTTGAGTGTAGCTCTGTGCGGGCCCAGCTCCGTTGCCTGCGTTGGGGCTTTGCTGACTCGCCATAGTCAGCAGCCAGTTGTACTTTTAACAGATACACTGCCCATATGTGACTTCTTCAAACCAGGAGAAAATCTGGCTTCAAGATTCCGAGTTTAGCATTCGGGTTATTCTTACTTTCATCAGATTATGGGGTCAGAATGAGTAGGAATTCCTAGTCATTAAGGTTTTAGATTTTTCACACAAGCCCTTTTGCATTTGTATACGATCAACCAGCTCTTGATTTAATGCTTGTGCTGCTCTAAACCACCAATGGGTAAAGCCGGTGCAAGCGCGGGACAGCCTGAAAACCAGGCCCCTCCTCGCTCTGGGGTTCGGCCGAGCTGCAGGGGCTGGAAGGGTCAGATGCTCTCTGCTCTTTCTGTTTTCAGCTGGATGCGAAGGACAACTAGGCCGGCCGGAGAGCCGCGGCACCGCCACGCGGGGCCGGCGCGGCAGAGCGGACCGCGGCACGGGGCCGGGAGGAGGCCGGCGGCCACGCAGCCGCAGCTCACAGAGCGGCGGGCTGGCAGGGGACGCTGGTGCCCGGTCCCGCTGAGCGGAGCCCAGTGCCCAGCTGGGAACCAGTTCTGCCCTTGGTGCTCCTGCGCGCACCGTCAGAACAGCCGGTGCAGCCACGGGACTCTGCTCCCTCATCGCCTCCTTTCAGCACCCGCTGGGACTCTCCTCCTCCCTGGCTCCAGCTGCCACCCACCGCACCCCGTTCCACCGCGTCCAGCCACCGGAGCGTCACCCGGAGTGGCCAAGAGCTCGTGGGCTCGTGCCAGCGGGTCAGACAAGCCAGGCAGTGCGGGTGCCAGTGGGGTCTCCCTCTTCTTGAGCCGTTCAACCTCACCACGGCCGCTCCGTGGGCACTCGGCCGCCGTCCTCTGCTGCTGCAGACCTGGCGTGCTGATTCTGCGGACGGAATCCGCGCTAGTCGGGTGACGGCTGTCCCGAGGGGCTGTCCCGAGGGGCTGTCCCCACTCCTGCTCAGGAACGCCGGCCCACGCTGCTGGAAGAGTTTCAAATCACTACAGTGTTAATTATTTCATAATAAAAAGAGTTCTAATTCTTTTGCCGCTGCCACCTGACGGTTTTTCTGTAAACCTCACACCTTCCCTTGAGTTTGAACACATTCTGTCCCCAGCACCGCTCCTTTCACAGGCCTGACCGTGTACCCAGAGCTCTGCCAGGGCAGCCCCGGAGCCCCAAAACACCGTCCGCTGGCTGTTGACAGAATCGGCAACGTTTGGACCCAAACTCCTGTGCTGTGACCTGGCTCTGCTGGTGCCTGGCACAGCCCCGCAAACGCTGCGAACAACGAGTTCGGTGCGCGGTGTCCTGGCTGCGGCCTCCGTGGAGGGTTGGAGCGAGTTCCCGCTCGGAGCAGATGTTTGTCCAAACGCACAGTCCCAGCACAGCGGCAGCGGCACCGGCAGCGGCTCCGGCAGCGGCTCCGGCAGCGGCTCCGGCAGCGGCTGCGTCTGACCGCGCCAGGGCAGCAGTGGGCTGGTTTCCCGCTCTGCAGCGCGCCAGGAGCTCCTGGCATGGTGCTCCAGGGTGTTGTTAACCTGCCCTGTTCACAGCCCCACTCCCGGTCCGGCCCCTGTGCCGGGGTTACCGGAGCACAGCCTGTCGGTTGCAAGTCACGGGTTTAAGCATGACAGAAAATGTAAATACGACAAGACCAGAAGCACTGCATTAAAAATACGTGCCCCGCTTTTCCTCTTGCACGGAAAGCCTCAGAGAGCTGTAACGGCTGAAAGAGATCAGAGGTTTGCGCTTTCACGTTGGGTTTCTTTGCAAATTACCTAAAAATAAACAGAAGGGAGAGGGCTGCCCTTGGCCTGCAAACCGCAGCTGCGCCCGCTGCGCCTGTGCTCGTGGGAGCGGGTCAGTTTTACACACAAATCGTGTGCCCCTGGGAGAGCCGGGAGCTTTAATCACTACTGCTAAAAGAGCTGCGAACTCCTGAAGCACCGAGCTGCGCAAACCGCAGCTGCTCCGGAAACAGGCACCGACTCCCAGGCGCCCCGGCAGAACCTGCAGAGCCCGCAGCGCCGGAGCCGGAGCCCAGCGGCAGGGCAGGCGCGAGCGCCGCAGAGCGGCCGCGGAGCAGCGCTGGGAGCAGCGCGGGGGGCCGGGGTCGCGCCGGGACCGTTGGCAATGCTCAAGGGCCGTCACCTCGGCACGCTCCGGCCCCTCACACGCGGCTCTGGTGCAGGGAAAGGTTCCGGCTTAGCCCCAGGAGAATGCTGCAGTTTTACCTCCCAAATAAAACTGCAAAGTCCAGGGTGATGGAGCAGAACCATGAGCTAGTCAGAAAAAGCAGTATTTCCTTACTTGCTCGGAGCCCTCAGGTTGGAGGAACCATGCCACGCACCCGTTTGTCAGCTTTTCTTTATTCTAGCATCACTTCTGCATTCCTACTTGTGACAGCAAGTTGGGGAATTCTGGTATATGAGACAAACTGGTAGATTTTCTTTAAAACAATTTTCTTTAAAAAGAAAAAACAAAGACAAGACAGCTCTAAGGCGCACGCAGGACGGGAGCCCAGCCGGCGGCGCAGCGCGGGAAGCCGGGGCAGGGGCAGCAGCGCGCAGGTGGCGGCTTTTCCTTCAGAAAGCGCCAGATGGGGAACGGCTGACACCAAAACTGAACTGTGCGGTGGCGGGAACGCCGCACAGCGCAGGGACTGACCACGGTGCTCCCGGCCGGCACCGCCGCGCTTCTGCCACGGCCAACGGAACGCGGGGCCGCCCAGCGCCGCGCTGGCCTGTCCGCAGCGCACAACTGCTCCCGCGCTCACACCGCACTGGGCACGCACAGACACCCCCGCGCTCACAGTCACCCCCGCGCTCACACCCACGCTGGGCGTGCACAGACAACCCCGCGCTCACAGTCACCCCCGCGCTCACAGTCAGCCCCGCGCTCACACCCACGCTGGGCGTGCACAGACAACCCCGCGCTCACAGACACCCCCGCGCTCACACCCGCACTGGGCGTGCACAGACAACCCCGCGCTCACAGTCACCCCCGCGCTCACACCCGCACTGGGCGTGCACAGACAACCCCGCGCTCACAGTCACCCCCGCGCTCACACCCGCACTGGCCGTGCACAGACAACCCCGCGCTCACAGTCACCCCCGCGCTCACACCCGCACTGGGCGTGCACAGACAACCCCGCGCTCACAGTCACCCCCGCGCTCACACCCGCACTGGGCGTGCACAGACATCCCCGCGCTCACACCCACACTCTGGGGGTGCACAGACACCCCGTGCTCACACCCACAATCTGGGGTGCACAGACACCCCTGCGCTCACACCCACACTCTGGGGGTGCACAGACACCCCCGCGCTCACACCCACACTCTGGGGGTGCACAGACACCCCCGCGCTCACACCCACATTCTGGGGGTGCACAGACACCCCTGTGCTCGCACTCACACTCCAGGGGTGCACAGACACCCCCATGCTCACACCCACACTCTAGGGGTGCACAGACACCCCCGCGCTCACACCCACACTCTGGGGGTGCACAGACACCCCCGTGCTCACACCCACACTCTAGGGGTGCACAGACACCCCCGCGCTCACACTCACACTTTGGGGGTGCACAGACACCCCTGTGCTCACACTCTGGGGGTGCACAGACACCCCCTCGCTCACACCCACACTCTAGGGGTGCACAGACACCCCCTCGCTCACACTCACACTTTGGGGGTGCACAGACACCCCCTCGCTCACACTCTGGGGGTGCACAGACACCCCCGTGCTCACACCCACACTCTGGGGGTGCACAGACACCCCCGCGCTCACACCCACACGCCGTGTTTGGACCGGCACGCAGCGCAGACACGCACACACACCTGCGGATGAGACGGCTGCACTGTGCACACAGCTGTTGGACTCTGTGACCTTAGAGGTCTTTCCAATGGAAATGACTCAAGCACTCCGTGCCGAGGCTCCTGCGGGCTCTGCTCCCCCAGAACTGCCCTCGGGAACCGCTCGCAGCCCCTCCTGCCGTCCCACCTTCCACCCGCGCCCCTGCGGAGCAGCTCCCCCCACACGCGGCCACACTGGGGTCAGCACGCATGAGATGCTCACGGGTTACTGATCCCCGACGGTGAGACGGAAAGATCCTCCCACCCACCCTTCTCCCCACATACCATGTATTAAAAAACAAATCCTACTGCAAAGTCCTGGAAGCAATTTGGGGTATGAAATCTTGCGGCTGCTGGCAGGAGAGACGGCGCGGGAGCCGGGCCATGGAGAGACTGGAAGGAGCGGTGGCTGCGGGGCTGGGACAGGCAGGAGGTGTTTCTGTCCCGGGGGGCTGGCGGAGGCAGGAGTGTTCCTGGTCCTGGCTGTGGCGCTCCGAGAGGCAGGAGGTGTCCCTGCTCGGCGCTGGGTGCCGCCCCGGGAGAGCCCTGGCCTGGCACCAGCCCCGGGTGCGGCTCCAGTTCTGGGGGAGCGGGGGGCTCCCCAGCGCTGGCGGTCAGTCCAGCCCCAGGTCCGAGTCGGAGGACGACCTCTCGTCGGCCATGTCGCGGAGGGCGTTCTCCATGGGGGCCAGGGTGCCGCTCGGCGTGATGCCCATGGGCTGGATGACTTGCTCTCTGCAACACACGTTGGCAGCTGACAGCGCAGGAACAGACACGCGGCAGCAGAAACTCGGGGCTGGTGGAAACTGCCCAAGGCAGCTCAGAACAACCCAGGCCACCAGCAAGGGTCCCTTCTAGAAGTGGGGGGCAGTTCTGGCCCTAAACGCTCCCGCACACCGAGGCGATGGCTGGAAGCACAACCCACAAGCGTTGCCGTTCTCAGGTTCCCTGGAGCGGGCTCAGGTTTAGGGCCCTGCTCTGTGTTTTCAGAGGAAAAGCAGCGCTGGCACCAGCGTTCCTCCAGCACACACAGTAAACGCGCTGCCTTCTCCCGCCCGCCCTCGGGGTGCTCCAAACTCAGCTGCCGGTCTCTGGGCTCCTCTGTGGCACCGATTAACAATGCACAAAAGAGCAAGCACTCGTGCAGGGAAAGGACCTGGTGGCACTGGTGCCATCTGTCCCCACATCGCTGCTTCCTACCGAGCAGCCGTGCCAGGAGCCGGGGCTGAGGAAACGGCGCAGACATGCCGAGAACCCCACGGTACGCCGTGGTGCCAAAGAGCTGCGCGGGGCTTGCTCTGCCTTCCCCCAGCTGAAGGCAACGTGTCGCCTTGCGTCTCCCCCACTCTCTTTTACAGCACTTGGGCTAGCGGTGGCCTCGGGAATCCCCTCGGAGACAGGACCGTGATAAATGGAAATCACGGACACGCAGGTGCTAATGCAAACACTGAGTTTTCTAGTACCTGGACAACTTGTCAAACATGTTGACTAACTTCATGGCTTCATATTCCTTCTGCTCTTCAGTCATCCCTTCCATGGGGTTGGGCAGTTTCTCCTCGACACGACCCGTCACAGGGTTAATGCTGCAAGAAGAAGAGTGAGGCCAGGGCAAGGGAGGGAGGTAAAGCAGAGGGGTGTGGAAAGGGCTGTTTAAAAACCTCCATCGCCTCTGCCAAGCACAGAACACAGTGAGGCAGCTGTCACAGCTGCCCATCTCCTCAGCCCCAAGCGCCATCGCGGTGCACGTGCCGCTTCTGACCTTCCTGTACGTCCTACGCACAACCATCCCCCTCTACACATCCCCCCGTTTCTCTGGTGTGAGCGACATCCCCATCCTACCTATCCCACCACGCAGCTCTGAACCAGGAGCACAAGGCAGACAACACCTCTTCCCCTCCTTGAGCCAGGGGGCAAAACGCTAACATAGGAGAAAAGAAGGCAAACACCAACCTGCAGACCACTTTGAACAGGATGGCAGAAAGCAGGGGACTCGCCCCCCTCACCTCACAAGGGGTGTAAGACACGGATCGCAGACGCGCCACTCGCGCACAGCACGCAGGGCTCTGGCGCTGAGCGGCCCTGTGTGAAGGAACCCGCGGGCTCCGGGGCCGCACGCTCCGGTGCCGCTGCACCACAAGCCGCTCAGCGCGAGGCGTTTCACCGAGGAACAGGCAGGGGTGGGAACACAAGGTCAAAGTGGAGGGGGAAGCTGCTGAGCAATGCGGAAGGAAACGTGCTTGTGCAAGAGCAGGACAAGGGCGATGGCGGGGAGGAGGATGAAGAAAGGACAGAGCTGCAGTGGGATGAAGGTGCAGGAAGAAGGGGAGAAGAGTTCTTTACTTGGGCTTTGCCTCTTTGTACTCCTCGGTGTCCGTGTCTTCGTCTTCCGAGTACTCGCCCTCCTCCCGGCCGCCAGCCATGAGGCCTCGTGCTGCCAGCAGCCCAGCCGCGTTCCCGTAGCCCGTGTACTTCACAAACCGCGACACTGCCGGGACAAGGGGAGACACCGCGCTGTGCCTCCCTCCTGCCCCTCCAGCCGCGGACCCCCAGAAATGCCAGCGCTGCTTTGACCTCAGAGGGCGCGAAGGGACAAGCTCGTCTCGGCTGCAGGGTCACCCAGCCCACGCTCGCTCCTGTCCCCGAGCCCCAGGGCCGGGCAGCTCACCGCTCTCCTTGCAGAGCACGAAGAGGAACTCTGCCGCGCAGTGCTTCACGTCGGTGTCGATGTGGGTCATCAGACGCACCAGCTTGTTGCGCAGCGAGTTCCCCACCTCCGGCCGGTTCCGCACGTCCCGCAGCGGTGGCAGCACCTGCAAGGACAGAGCGGTGACCGGTGGAGCTGGGACAGCACCGGCGGGTCAGACAGGGCAAAATGTCCCTTTGTTTTACAAATCAGCTAAAACTGATAATCCACAGAGTGTGAGAGATGTGGAAAAAATGCTGTGGGTACCAAGGGCCTCAACCAACGCATATCAGAAGCCAGCAGAGGGGTGCGTGTGGAGGACGGCGCTAATGGGGCGGCGTGCTGCCCCCTCTCCCCAGAGCGTCACTCGGCCGCCGGCTGACGCACCACGTACCTTCGCCTTGAGGAACTTCCTGGTCTGGCGGTGGACGCGGGCGCTCTCGGTCAGCAGGTTCAGCACCGGGGTCAGACTCTCCTTCAGCTTGTGGCCCTGCGGAAGCGTCCACAAGACGAACAGCACGTCAGTCGCACTGGGCTCAGCCTGCCCGGCTTGTGGTGGAGAACGCGAGCACAGCCCATCAGAGAAACAGACTGAGACCGAAGCTTTGAGGCTCTGCCGCAGGAACTCGGCGCTGCACCAGCCCTCCCGGCCCGGCTTTCTGGCTCGGCAGCGCTGGAAATACTTGTGCGGGGCACCCAGAGCAGAGAGCTGCTGTGGTAAAATTCAGAGGCCTTTTGGAGTGACCCCAGGGACTGAACCACGGACAGCTTGAAAATAATGCAAATTCTGGCGTCCAGAAGCTGCCCAGCAGGTCACTCTGGAGTGAAGCAGAGCATGGATATTTCCAGCACCCAGCTAATCACTGACCGTTCCGCTGCTCTCACCACCGCAGCCCCCAAAGCAAGGACCCAGTCACCTTCCCAGTCAACATTGGTTTAGTCCCACTGACCACAAGTTTTGCCTCTTTTACGAACTGTGTCTCCCACAAAGGGCTCTCCGAACCCGCCACGCCTCACTGCTGCCCCGCGGCGCGGGGCTCCCCCCGGCCCGCCCAGCCCCCGCAGCCCCGCTCACCCTGTCCAGGCGCCGCTCCAGGAAGCCCAGCAGGACGCTGACCGCGTCCATGTTGACACCCATGTACTCCAGCGAGCCCGGCCGCACCTTCGGGGTCAGCAGCACATCCAGACACTTCAGGGGCAGGTTGCCCAGAAGGTTAACGGTGTGACTGAACACGGAAAAGAGACGTGAACGCAGAGTCACCGATCTTTGCTCAGTTCTTCAGCTCTCCACAATGAAAGTTCATGACTGACTTCAAAGAGTGTGAGGACCCTGAGCTCCAAGCGTCCTTGGGCTGCACCCCAAGCTCCTCACGCCACCCAGGGGAATAAATTAAACTGCTCTTTGGGTTGCTGAACTGCTCACTGGGAGTCCAAAGGGACTTCGGTGACACTGAGAAACCCTGGATCTTGACACAGAGACCAAGCAGGACTACTCTGGGTGGCCAAAGGTCCTTCTCCAGGTTCTCCTGCTGCACCTCTCCTCCTCTCCTTTGCGGCCAATGCAACACATTGCTTTGGATTCCCCTGACTACGGTTTTCTTGGGGACAGGACGGTGTCACCTGCTCCCAGCTGCCGCCCCGGACCAGCAGTGCTCAGCAGGGTGACACAGGCAATTTCTCAGCATGGCTCCAGGGACACACAGGTAATAGGGCCAGCCACGGGCTCTCCAGTCGCAGTACCACACACCTGCTCTGGCCAGCTGCCCACCGCAGCGGGTGGCGCGGCGAGGCCTGACACGGGGCACTGCGCGTGGCCCCGGCTCGGGCAGGCTGGACAAAGCGCGTCCTCCCGCGGGCCGGGGACGGGGGCATTGCCACACGCATGTCACCGCGGCGAGCAGGGCTGTCCCCAAGCTCTGGCAGCGCAGGGACCCGCAGGCCCAACCAGAGTCACCTGCTTGTCACCAGTGGCCCCAGCAGCCACCAAAAAGCAGAGATGTTAATGCCGAGGTCAGGCAGGACCTGCCTCCCAGAGAGCCCAGGGCTGTGTCTGGCAGAGATGACGACCCGGTTATGGAACACGGACCTGTGGAACTCCTCCGTGCGCTCCTCTCCGTCGGCACGGATCATCAGGCAGTGCCGCAGGAGGGCACCCAGGTGCCGGTACAGAGCTGCGTCTTCCTGGCCCCAAAACAGAACGTGAAAACCTGCATCAGGAAAGGGGCTTCTCGGCTTCCCAGAGCCCGCTGCCCACAGCCCAGCCCCGCTCCGGCAGCCCGGAACCCGCAGCTCCTGTTTACATGGCAGTGAATCGTGTCAGTAAGAAGGAAAAATACCCAGCCTTCACATTTTAATGCTCTAAAAGTCTTAAGGGTTAATAACACATCACTCAGGCAGTGCCCTAGGGACGAAGGTCTGGATGCGAGTCTCTTGCTGCATGCACCCAGGGCTGCACGAGGGCCCATACGTAAGATGAGGAAACGCAAGCGGCGGAGAAAACCAGCAGCCAAACCTCAGCCGGCGACACGCGAATGGGGCGGGACAGCCCAGAGCTCACCTCGTCCACCTCCCTCTTGCTGGAATCAAAGGTGATGTTGAAGAGCACCTTCAGGATCTCCATGGCTCGCTCCGTCTCCTGCCGAGGCAAGGGCGGGAGAAGCGCCTCCTCGGTGGCGACCTCGTAGGGGTCCAGCCACTTCACGCCAAGGGTCAGCTCCAGGGTGTCCGTCATGAGGCCGATGCCCCTGAGCTCCTGCGCCAGCTGCTGCCGCACATCCACCCTCAGGGCTGTCAGCAGGAACAGCAGCCGCAGGTCGAAGAACTTCACGTCGTGGGGAAGGCTCCTCTCGTTGTACAGCTTGATGCGCTCGGCCAGGCCCACCACCAACCGGGCTCCGGCTGTCAGCTCCTGCGCCCTGGGGCTGCTGAACACGATGTTGCAGAGACACTTGAGGGATTCCAGGATCACATCCAAGTCCGGGACCTCCCGGATGAGCTCCTCGCAGTAATCAATGCCAGCGTGGCGGGAGAGGGTCCTCAGGCCCTCCTTGGTGGCAAAGGGCTCCAGGCAGTGCTTGTCGCGAGACAGGATGCGGATGCTTTCCAAGCAGGTGACCTGGCAGGATGGCTGCAGCTCTCTTTCCAGGAACTTGATCAGCAGCTGGGCCATTTTCTGTGCAGATGGAAACAAGCAATGCCTCACAGGCCGACACGTCTCGGTGCTCCCCACCTCCCTGCCACGCTCTGCCCACGCAGGCGCTGTCAGAGACGGGCCTGCGAGCGGCTCTGGGCCGCCTCTGCGCTCGGGAGGCGCTCGGCTCCGGCCTCTGATCCTGACCCAGAAGGAGCGAGGAGCAGAGAACGGCCCCGCGGTGGGGCGGATCTCACCGCACCGCTCCGCGTGACGCCGGATCAGAGCACGGGTCTTCCCACACACATCGCAAAGCGATCCAGGATTGCAAGGTTTGCTGTCACTAGGGCTAATTGGCTTATCAGCCTAACCAGTTACACTTCGTAATAATCAAAGGACTGAGGGAAGAAATGAAGCAAAACTGAAATTTAGTTCGTAACGTGAGGCTGGCAGGACTGAGCAAGCTGCAGCTGACGAAGCCTGCCCCACAAACACAACCTTCGGAAGTGAGAAAGGAGAGTCACTGCTCTGCTCCTTCTGTACGAGGGGACACACACGGGAGTTAAAAGTACTCAAAATACCCAAAGCCCCTGAGCGACTCAGGGTAAAGAGACCTGGAGTGTGTGCCCAGGGCTGAACCTGCAGAACGGAGCTCCAGGCACCGGCTGGCGCTGCTCGGTTGGGATCCCACAGCACACGGCCCGCGGAGCGGAGCGGCCCGTGCTGTGCCCCAGTTCCAGCCTGTGTGACCGTCCCGGCTTGTGCAGCAGCTCAGCGCAAGGCAAAGAGCCCAGACCTCGCGAGATCTGCTCCCACGAGTCAGGCTGTACCTGGGACAACTTGCTGGAGCAGCACAGACACAAGAGGTCCCGCTCTGCACCCGGCTGCCTGGCACACCTGCTGTGCCAACACAGGTGTTAGTGCAATCAAACAAACCAGACCATGAGGCCCATCCAGCTGGAAAATAACCCAGGAAAAGAACGAGCTATTCTTTAGTTAGACCAGCCCACCAGCCACGTGCAGCCACGCCAAGGTCTGTCCTGGCAGGAAAGAACGGCGAGAGCACACAGAACAGGCAGGAGCGTTCCTGCCCCCTGAGCCGCAGCTCACACCGCTGCGGGTCCGTGACACCCGGCCGGTCAGCCCTGCGCTGCCCCACGGCAAACCGCTCGCCCACGGCAAACCGCTCGCCCACAGAGCCCCGCCGGGACCCTGCGCCGCACGCACGGGATCACACCTCTCATACACCCGGGGCCGGGACTGCGCGCACCGCGGAACCCACGGCGCTGGTAATGCCGGAAGGATGCTGGTCCTTATCCAAAACCACCAGCTACCGAGGGAAAACTGGAGCCAGACCATTCCCTAACTAATTTAACAAAAACCACTCATTTCTTTCCCTGTAGGAGCTGCCACCACAAATCCCTGCTGGACATGAGTACAGAGTAGCGGCAGATTTACACATCCGAGCAAAGAGCGTGCCTACCTTCCTCTCTTCCCGCTCCTCATCGTCAAAGGTGAAGCACTGAGATTTCTGTGGGGGCAAAACAAAAACAAAATAAGTAAGAGGTTAAAAAGCCACAAAACTCTTTGTCCCGGCCAGGGAGGGCGGTTCGGGCAGAAGGCAGCACCGGACACGCTCCAAAAGCCAGCGCATCTCCCCAAGGACAGTCCCCAGCGGCACGGAGCAGCGCTCAGGGCAGGGAGTGCCACGCTGCCCACAGAGCTCAGTGACACCTGCGTGTTTGTAACAGGCAGCAAAAGCTCCACAGGAACGAGACAAAGGAAAACTTTCCTGCCACAGAGGTTTTTGCTTCCGTCCTGCCTCTTCTTTCCAACACTGCTCCTACTTGGGTGACTCCAGCTACGTGCTTCACCACCCGGGGAACCGATCTGGTTTGGGCAGCACAGAGGGGCCGTACCCCGGTCTGCAGCGCCGCCCTGGCCCGGCTCCCCGCTGTTCCGCGCGTCCCCGTTTCTCTTCCATCCTGAAAGCGCACTCGTGATGCTCCCTGTCCATGGCCCTTGGCCGCGGGCTCTGCGGGAGGCTGGAGTGCAGCCCACAGCTGTGCCCATCTGACAGACAGACTGTCCGTAAATCCGCGGCAAAGCGGGCACTCACCGCATCCCAGCATCCCGGAACAGCGCTAATTCCCTGCTCAGCGACACCAACGAGCCGTGCCTGCGCACTGCTCCCCTTGATATTTACTGACCATTCCTGACCAAAAGAACTGCTGTCTCCTTGTTACTTGCCAGCAGATCCTGGTGGTTACTGAGGTCTCTTCTGACCAAAATGATTCTGTGATTCTGTGAAGTCGCTGAGTTTATCTGCAGTTCCATAATCCTCTTTGATTGCTCCATTTCTAGATGGGCTAGCAAAACCACTGGCATCCTCACTAGTTTCGCACACTTGATACACGGACAAAGCATCCAGCCGGAGGAATTCCACAGACAAGGCTGTGGTTTGATGCCCCCAGCTGGTTACACACCAAGCTCCGTTCCACTCGCAGATTCTCGCGCCCAGCTCTGCTGCGGGCGCTCCCAGTCCCACAGACTGTCCCTAACAGCGCGCTCCTGCTCGGTAACGTCCCCGTTTCAAAGCGGCTGCTGGGAAGAGCGGCACACTCTGCCTCTCACACACCCGTGCAAAACGCTCACAGCTTCTCCCCCTTGCGCCCACCTACGCAGGGACAGCGCAGAACGAGTCGCGGAGATCCACAGGGCCAGCCCTGCCCCCGTGGGAACCCTCCAAAGGAAACTTCCCTGACAACCAGAGTCTGTTTCACAAGGGATTTACCCCCCCAGACAATCTGTTGCTACTTTAAAGCTAGAAACACTTCCATCTCTGCTTCCCAAACATTCTTGTTTTGATATTCTGTATTTGTTATTTACTTCTTACTGTCAACTTTCAGATTAGGCACCTGCATCAAATTCCAGCAGCCCAGCCCCGTTCACCTCTCCTGATCTTTTACTTGCAAATGATGACGAGCATTTCACCTGCAGCTCCTCCCCAGGCCTCCCTTTCGCTACCTCCAAACCTTGCCAAACATAAAAGTTCCTCCTACTCCGTGTTCACACTGAGGTTTATTTCCGCGCCAGGTGTTACTTGCGATACGGATAATAATTAAAAGAAAAAAATCCCTTCTACATGCCTTACTTCCAGTACTCAAAAGAACCAATGTAAATAGAGGCTGCTTAGCTGCTTCGTAGCAGAGCATCAAGCAATAAATCATCTGCAAGCAGAAGATGCAGCGGTCTGTGGCGTTTCCACGGCAGAAACGCTCAGAGGAGACAGAGCGGGCGCACAGAGGCCCCCGGCGCGGCCGGGCTGCCCGCGGCTGACGCGCTCACCTCGCGGTTGTAGACCTGCAGCACCTTGAGCACCGTGTCCTGCTCCCCGCCCTCCAGCGTGGCCACCACGGTCCTCAGCTCCATCATCGCCACGGCTCGGCTTCAGCAAGAGGTGCAAGCGGGAGGAGGGGGCGAGGGGCTGCCAGGGCTCCCGATAACCGATCTTCATGCAAGGATGGGCCAGGGAGAGAGCGGGGTGCGGAATGGAAAAAGGGCAAAAACAACACAGAAAAATCCCCAAGTGAGATTCTCACACTGTTGCATCAATAAAAGCAGAGCAGATGGATAACCCCAGTAAAACCAGCAGCCAGCTTCCCCTCTCTCCCTCTAATCCTCTTCTTCCTCTTTGCTTTTCAATGTTTAATACATGCCCTCCCAGCAAAGCACTGGGGAAAGCCTCCCCCCTCCCAGCCAGGGGATTAACACAGAGCAGATAACAGCAGCTCCCCGAAATAGCTCGCTGCCTCCTCCTCCCCGCTGCCCTGATTTCTGTTACCGCACAGGAGAAAATAAACACAAAATACCCAGAAACACTCCTGGGGAGTAAAAAGGGACGGGGGGGAAAGCCAGCCCGCCAGGACAGGGTCCTCTGGCCGCCCCGGGGCGGAGCCACCTTCTGGGGTGAAGAAGAGGAGAGATGGTCGGGTTCTGTCGCAGCGGCCGCTCAGCGCAGCGCCGTTCGGGCGGTGCACCAGACCCCGGCCCCGCACCGGCGGTAACAGCGCGGGGCGCGCGTCCCGGCTCAACCACGGCCCCGTGATAATAACGTAAACGAGCAGATGTGCCCAAGGTGTGCAGGTCCACAGCGCTGGAAAGCAGCCCCTGATGGTGGGAGAGCAGCCAGCCTGAGCGCCTCTGTGAGCACGCACGGCTGTGCAGGCTCCGTGTGGCCACGCACCGTGTCTGCACCGCGACCAAGCGCTGGCCAGATCTCGTTACAGAAGCCGCGCTGGCCCGGGGCCCCGTGCCGAGACCCCGGGCTCCCCGGGGTCCCCAGGTCAGCCCAGGCTGGGGAGGCAGCCAGCTGTGCGGGCAGATGTGCTCACCGGCCCCACGGCGGCCGGTCCCGGGGACAGACCGGGCAGGGCGCAGCGTGTGTCACACCGCCCAGCTCTCCGCTCCCCCAGCCCCTCCTCGCGCCGCCCTCGCCTTTCAAAACCCCTCTCAGCCCCGTTTTGGCCCAGAACAGCCGGGCGAAGCGCCGGCGGTACCTGCGGCACGTCAGTCCCTCGGAGCGGGCCGGGGCCGGGGCCGCGGGCTGCGCTGCGCTGGAGCCCGGCCCGCCCGGCGGCAGCGGCGGCGGAGGGAAGGGAAGCGGCGGCACCTTCCTCCCCGCCGCCCCGGCTTCCTGCCGCGCTTCCTGCCCGGCCCGGCGCTCCCGCCGCCCTGCGCTGCCGCGGGCGCGGGCTCAGCCCGGCAGCCCCAGCGGTCCCGGGGGAGCAGCCGCCGCCCCCCGCCCGGCACGGGAACCGGCGGCAGCGGGAGGGGCCGCCGTGCGGAGGCGGGGACCGGAGCGGCGCCGCCCGGCCAGGCGGGGCCGAGGCCGCCATGGCGGACTGGGGCCGAGGTGAGGCCGGGGAGCCCCGGGGGAGCGCGGGACGAGCCCCCGGTCCGCTCGGTGCCCGCAGCCCGGCCTGGGCACGGCGCCCGGTGCTGCCGGGCGGGGGGCGGCCCGGTGCTGCCGGGGCTTCTGACCGGCCGGGGCGTTTTTGTCAAACGGGGTGTGGGAGCGTTTGATGGCGCAAACCCGGGCGAGGCCGCAGGTGCGCGGTGGCAGCCGAGCGCCGGCACACGCGGGACGGGGGACACGCGGGACGGGGCGCACGCGGGACGGGGCGCACTCGGGACAGGGCACACGCGGGACGGGGGACACGCGGGACGGGGCGCCCTCAGGACAGGGCACACGCGGGACGGGGCGCACTCGGGACAGGGCACACGCGGGACGGGGCGCACTCGGGACAGGGCGCACTCGGGACAGGGCACACGTGGGACGGGGCGCACTCGGGACAGGGCACACGCGGGACGGGGCGCACTCGGGACGGGGCGCACTCGGGACGGGGCACACGCGGGACGGGGCGCACTCGGGCAGGGCGCACTCGGGACAGGGCACACGCGGGACAGGGCACACGCGGGACAGGGCACACGCGGGACGGGGCGCACTCGGGACAGGGCACACGCGGGACGGGGCGCACTCGGGACAGGGCACACGCGGGACGGGGCGCACTCGGGCAGGGCACACGCGGGACGGGGCGCACTCGGGACGGGGCGCACTCGGGACGGGGCACACGCGGGACGGGGCGCACTCGGGCAGGGCGCACTCGGGACAGGGCACACGCGGGACAGGGCACACGCGGGACGGGGCGCACTCGGGACAGGGCACACGCGGGACGGGGCGCACTCGGGACGGGGCGCACTCGGGACGGGGCGCACTCGGGACAGGGCACACGCGGGACGGGGCGCACTCGGGACAGGGCACACGCGGGACAGGGCACACGCGGGACGGGGCGCACTCGGGACAGGGCACACGCAGGACAGGGCACACGCGGGACGGGGCGCACTCGGGACAGGGCACACGCGGGACGGGGCGCACTCGGGACGGGGCGCACTCGGGACGGGGCGCACTCGGGACAGGGCACACGCGGGACGGGGCGCACTCGGGACAGGGCACACGCAGGACGGGGCGCCGCTCACACCCGCTCCTCTCTCCAGGGCAGGGGCCGGGGGCCGTGGAGGACGTGCTGGACGCGGAGAACCAGCGCATGGCGGACAGCCTGGCCAGCAAGGTCACCAGGCTGAAGTCGGTGAGCTGCCGGCGGCCGGGACGGCGGGAACCGGGGCTGCTTGCGGGGCCTCGCAGGAGACGCACCCTGCGCTCAATACAGGCGCCTTCCACACGCTAGTGACTCTTACCTGTTGGTGATCTAATGGCCAGCTGCCACCTGTGAAACGCCAGGGACGGCTTCACGAATGTCCCTTTCCTTTTGAGGTTTAGTGACATCTTCTGATGGGAGTGACGTGGGTTTGGGGCTCTCAGGGAAGGAATTTTAGGCACAGAGAGAATATAAAAGCTGCACAGAGGGGTATCGCTAAGCGCAGCTCCTCGGAAAAAGTTCACAGTGCAAAGGCAGGTAGATTAGTTCTGAAAAGTACACGTCTGTATATGAATGGTGTTCTTAAAGCTACTTTGCCCCTACTGACATGAAATACTTTGCATTAGTGCTTAACAGAACTGAGTGACTCTCCTGGTAGAAGCGAAGACTCAATTCCTGCTGTTGTCCCTCCGTGTTTAAATGCTCCTGTCCTATATATGAAAGTTTCAGCACTGCAGAGCTGAAAAAGTTCAACAGCCTGAAAGTGCAATGAGAATCTTGCTCCTCTACAGAGCAAGCCTGTGAACGTCAGCGCTGGGGCTGCAGTGTCTTGCTTTTCTAATGTGCATTTCACATTTTACCAGCACTAGGTGCATTAAAGGTTCTCTCTGTATTAAAAGTTCATTAATACCTGTTTCCTCCCTGACGCCGTGCAGCTGGCTCTGGATATCGACAAGGACGCTGAGGAGCAGAACCGTTACCTGGATGGCATGGTAGGGAGCCAGCGAGATGGAAGAGCGTGACTTCTTTGTGCCGGCTCTCGGCAGTGACCTGAACGGTGAACGTTTAAGTTCACAGGCAAAGTTAAATCCCAGGGGCTGGTTGGCAAACCAGGGCGTGCAGCTAAACCTGTGGCCAGTGGACTTCTTGCTATATAAACATCAGATCCCAAGCAGCTGCTGGTGTCACTTTGTCCCAGTGTATGCAGCACCTGGAGAGGGGCGTGTTGGACACACCTCAGAAACGCAGGTCCGCGCTGGGACCACAGAGCTGTTCCTCAGCCGCTCCGTGAGCTCCGCAGCGCTGTGTAAATCTGCCGGGTGATTCACCGCAGCACCTGAAACGCGGGCTGCCGGCACGCCGTAGTTCACTGCCACCTTCGGAAGGAGCAAAGCTGACGCTCTGGCTCTGCTCTGGTTCTTTGCTGCCCTGTTCTGTCATCCTGACACACAACACCCGATAAAACCAGAACCGCTTCCCGAGCAATCTGCTGCTGAGGCGTTGGCTGCTGGTGGAGACTCACAGCGTGCTGGGGAAAGGCCAGAACAGCAGATTCCTGGGTTACCTGCGGAGTGAGGCTTTTTAGGAGGAAAGTGTGGATGGTTTTAGCTAGGAAATGGGAGACTCTTGAGGGATCTCTTCATCTGTTTATAATGCCTCCATCTTCGTTTTCTTCCCCCTCAGGATTCGGATTTCCTGAGCGTGACTGGCCTGCTGAGCGGCAGCGTGAAGCGTTTCTCCACCATGACCCGCTCCGGGAGGGAGAACCGCAAGTTGCTCTGTTCTGTCTCAGCAGGACTGATTGTTGTTTTCTTCATCCTTTACTATCTCGTGTCCAGAGCAGGGACTTGAGCTTGTTGTTCTGCAGGTTTTACAGAACAAAACCCACGATTGACAGACTTGTTCAGCACCTTTGTCCGTCTGCCCTGTGATGGAGTCTCTGACGTTCCAGACAGACCTTTCAAATAGTGTTTCCTTCCCCCAGCTCCTTGTCAGTGTTGGGGCTGGGCTCAGACATCTCTTTATAAAACGAGGATGTTTGATTTGAAATGGATTTTCGTGTAGAACACGATTTTGATGTAGTTAAACGCTTACGTCTTTATCTCTTGCCTTGTTGTCCGTGTTTTTAAGGAGCACTTTGGTGTTCTCTCCCTTGCTGATGTTTGGTATCAGGCTTGTGAGACGGGGCCAGTAGATCCAGAGACTTGTCAATACTTGGAAGTTTAATAAACCCTGTCCGTGGGCTATCTGGGTCCAGATCTGTGCTGTCCTGTGTTCAGCTGCACCAAACTGCTACCAAAATACCGCCCTACCTGGATTAGGTGTCATCTTTTCCACATATGGGGAAAAACATGCAGGGAAGGCAAGTAGAAAGGAGGCAGCAGTGACTTCCTCTGCTTCTTCCTCCTGCTCTGGTCCAAACTCTCTGTTCAAAGAACAATGGGTGAACTGATGGACTTTGGTTTGATTTTCTGACAGGAGGCTGCTGAACAGCCTGGTCTTCGTAACAGTGGTGGGTTTGGTTTCCTTTTACTGCTGTAAATAAAGCTCTGGTTTTAGAACTTTTTGCTGAAGTGTTCTTTTCCTGTGCTTGCATGTTAGCAAGGCCAAATACCCGGATCAAATCATTTGGTTGTTCTGCTTGAACTGTACAGAACCCGCTGGCTGGGAGCCCAGTTCCAGCGCTGCCCGAGGAGCAGCCGTCCCCGGTGAGCGCCCTGCAGGCTGCGAGCAGCCGCTCCTGGCTGCTCCACCGGCTCTGCCGCTGCAGGACCTGCTTTTGTCCTGTGTTCTCCGAACAAGTGACTTTTCAGAAGCTGAGCTGCAGAGGAACTGTCTTTAGTACCTTTCTGTGTCAGTTTAGGTGCTAAATAGTCCAACTGCCCATCAGGGTTTGATTTGCCTTTGCCTTTCTCTGCAGAAGAAAGGCTATCTCTGACCCTTGGAATCCGCCGGTGTCCCCAGGCACCCAGGGCCCGGTGGGGTCGTGTGGCCCGTGGGGACGGGGGCCCAGCCGGGAGCGAGGAGGGGGACACGGGGAGGCAGGGGCAGGCGGACGGGGCGGGCGCGGGGCCGGGGCCGGGCTCGCACCGGCTGCTCGCACCTGCGCTTCCCTCGGGACCCGGCGGGACCAGCCCGGCCCGACCGCCATGACGGGCAGCGCGGCCGGTTGCCGCGGCGACGGGCACTTCCGGCGGAAGTGACGGTAGGGGCAGGGCCGGAAGCAGCAGCGGTGCCGGCGCGATGGCGGAGGCGGCGGGCAGCGGGGCCGGGGGCAGCCCCGAGCCCGGCACCGGCACCGGCGGCGGGTGGCGCCGGCCCCACGGGCCGCTCCAGCGCTACTACGGCCCGTCCGCGGCCGAGACGGCGGAGGCGGCCCCGGACCCCGCCGACATCAACGGGCCCCACTTCGACCCGGAGGTTTTCCTTAACAAGGTGACCTTTGACCCCGCAGCGACCTCTTTCCTCTTTCCCCGGCCGTGACACCCCCGTGGGGGACAGTCGAGGGGCTGGGGGGCAGTCGAGGGTCCCAGGAGGGCCCCAGAGAGCAGAAGGAGGCTCTGGAGAGTCATTTCCAAATCTGGGGGTGCATTTAGGGGCTGGGGGGCAGTTATGGCTGCCCAGGTGGTAGTTGGGGATCCTGGGGGGGCAGTCCGGGGTGTGGGGGCAGCTGAGGATCCCGGAAGGGCTGCGGGGGGAGGTTGGAGGCCCAGGGAGGCAGTTGAGGCTCTGGGGGGTAAATCGGGGGCGTTGCAGTGGGGCTGGGGGACAGCTGTGCCGCCGTTGCCCCCCAGGTGCGCAGCGAGTGTCCCCTGGGGCAGCTGCTGGCGCGCGAGGCCGCGCTGGGCCGGGAGATCCGCGCCCTGGACAGCGACATGCAGACGCTGCTCTACGAGAACTACAACAAGTTCATCTCGGCCACTGGTGAGTGCCCGCCGGGGAACCTGGGGCTCACGGGGACTACGGGGGGGTCTCGGATGGGCAGGGGATCCAGGCATCTGGCTGCTTCTCCCCAGACACCATCCGGAAGATGAAGGTCGATTTCCGGCGCATGGAGGCGGAGATGGACGACCTGGCGGCCAACATGGCCGCGATCAGCACGTCCAGCGCCCGCGTCAGCGCCGCGCTGCAGGACCGGCACCGCCGCGGCGCACAGCTCGCCGGTACCGCACGGGAGCGTGGG
The DNA here is from genome assembly GCF_964273445.1 of Streptopelia decaocto. Taxonomy (NCBI): domain Eukaryota; kingdom Metazoa; phylum Chordata; class Aves; order Columbiformes; family Columbidae; genus Streptopelia; species Streptopelia decaocto. The sequence continues at coordinate 68,465,480 of NC_138661.1, forward strand.
GGCAGAGCTGGGGGCGAGGGGGTAGATCTGGGGCTTGGGGGGTGGATCTCAGGGGTGGGCAGATCCAGCTGCTGGCCCTGCCCACACTTGCTGGCCCTGCCCACATTTACTAGCCCCACCCCACTGTCTGGTCACACCCATATTTCATAGCCCCGGCCCAATGTCTGCCCTGTCTACATCTGCTGCCCCCGCCCCAATGTCTGGCCCCACCCACATATGTTGGCCACACCCACATTTGCCAAACCACTTCCCTGACTGGCCACACCCACATTTGCCATCCCCACCCCTCCCATTTGCCATCTTTGTCCCCTGCCTGGCCCCACCCATATTTGGCAGCCCCGCCCCTGCCTGGCCCCACCCAACATTTGGCAGCCCCGCCCCTGCCTGGCCCCACCCACATTTGGAAGCCCCGCCCCTGCCTGGCCCCACCCACATTTGGAAGCCCCGCCCCCTGCCTGGCCACACCCACATTTGGCAGCCCCGGCCCGGCCCCACCCACACCTGCCAGCCCCGCCCCTCCATGGCCCCCACCAACCCTCTCCCGCAGGGGTGCAGGCGCTGCTGCGGAAGCTGCAGTCTCTGGTGGAGGTGCCGGGGCGGCTGCGGCGCTGGGCGGCGCCGGGGGCGGAGCCTGCGCGGGCCCTGCACTGCCACGCCCGCGCCCGCGCCGTGCTGCGCCACTACCGCCACCTGCCCTCCTTCCGCGCCATCGAGGACGAGAGCCACGCCATCATGGCCGAGCTGGCCCAGCGCCTGCGCGCGCGCCTCCGGTGCGTTCACTCTGGAGCCTGCTGGTGACAGCTTAGGAGGGTGTTTCACTGTGGAGACTAATGGCAGCCGTTCCAGTAAACAGCCTTCTTGGTGGGATGATGCTGGTTGTGCCGTGTTAACTCTGAAACCTACTGATGCCAGCTGCAGGAGAGAGCTTTTCAAGGGGTTGGGGTGTTAAATCTGGACCCTAGTGATAACAGCCCCCAGGAGCATCCCAGGGAGGGGAGTATTTACCCTGGAGCGGACTGAGAGCCCCCCGGGAGCCACCCCTTGTGCAGAGCCTGCTCGGAGTGAGGAATAACTCTGCTGCTGCTGGGGGCGTTTGCCAGGTTATGTCACAGGGGGTTTCTCATGTGTTTGTGGTAACAGGATCATCCTGGGACCTTCTGAGGAGTTTTAGTCACTTTTTTTTCATTATTATTGTAAAGTCTGAGCCTGCCAATGACCTTTGGTGAGCTTTTTATTGCTATAACCACTGTTAACTTTGGAATGTGCTGTTAAGTGTTCTTTTCCTCTTTGCTTTTTCAATTACTGTTTACTCTGAAGCCTACTGAGGGCTCTCATTGCTCATTTCCATTTTCCTGCCGTGCCGCTGTTAACCCTGCACCCCCTGCCACCCCCAGTAACCCCTGTTCCCCCCCAGGGATGAGACCCTGGAGCCCAAGGAGCTGAGCGAGTGCGTGGAGATGCTGCTGCAGCTGGAGGAGCCGCCCGAGGAGCTGTGCCAGGAGTTCCTCAGCCACGCCGGCGCCCGCCTGGAGGCCGAGCTGGCGGCGCTGGAGGCCGAGCTGCCCCCGGCTGACCCCCCCTCCGGCACGGCCGCCACGCCGCCCCCTGCCTCCGACATCCTGGACTTCGTGGACCGCGGCAGCTCGTCCTTCGTGGGCACGCTGTGCCTGCTGGCCACCTCCTACCGCAGCCTCTTCCAGGGCCACCCCGGCGCGGGGGGCGGCCGGCTGGAGAGCTTCGCCGCCGCGCTCACCAACCGCTACTTCCAGCTGCTGGAGCGGCGGCTGGCGCTGGAGCGCGGGCTGGGCGACACGTCGCTGCTGGTGCGGGCGCTGGACCGGTTCCACCGCCGCCTGCGCGCGCTGCTGCAGCTGCTGCCGGCCGCGGGCGCCGAGCCGGGCGCCGAGCTGGTGGCGCGGGCGGCGCGCGAGCGGGTGCAGCGGTACCTGCGAGCGCTGCAGACCTTCTTCCTGGGCTGCCTGGGGGACGTGCGCCAGGCGCTGGCCGCCCCCCGGCCCCCCGGAAAGGAGGGGCCCGGCCTGCCCGACCTGCTGGCCACGCTGGCCGCCTCGGTGCTGGGCCAGCTCAAGGCCGTGCTGGCCTATGTGCAGCTCTTCACCGCCCGTGACGTCGCCTTCGCCAGCCTGCCCTACTTCAAGGTGCGCTGGGGGTGCTTTGGGGGGCCCTGGGGCAGTGTGGAGGTCCCTGGGGTGGTTTGGGGGGTCCCTGAAACAGTTTTGGGCTCTCTCGGATGGTTTGGGGGTCCCTGGGGCAGTTTTGGGCTCACTGGGGTGGTTTGCAGGTCTCTGGGGCAGTTTGGGGGGTTCCCTGGAGTGTTTTGGGGGGCTCCCTGGGGCAGTTTGATGCTGGGGGGGTGTTTGGTGGGTTCCCAGGGCTATTTTTGGGCCATGACCCCCCTCTCCAGCGCAGGGAGAGCTCTGCATGGCGGTGGTGCATGGGGGCCTGGTGGCGGTTTGGGGGTTCCCTGGGGCGGTTTGAGGTTGCCTGGGGCGGTCTGGGGTTCCCTGGGGCAGCTCGGGGGTTGGCTGGGGCGGTTTGGGGGTCCATGGGGCAGTTTGGGGGTTCCTTGGGCTGGTTTGGAGCTGGGGAGTCTGGCGGGTTCCCGGGGTGCGGGGCCGTGACCCGCGCTGGGCGCAGGGGCCGTTCTGCGTGGCGGCGGTGCGCGAGGGGCTGGTGGTGGCGTTCCTGCGCTGGCTGTGCCGCACGGCGCGCGCCTTCGCCGAGAGCCCTCCCGAGCGCGGAGCCCCCGCCGCGCCCCCCGCGCTGCTGCTGCTGCTCGCCCGCCTCTGCCTGGACTACGAGGCCACCACCGTCAGCTACGTCCTCACCCTCACCGACGAGCAGTTCCCCCCCCAGGTGAGCCCCACACTGCCCGGGGGACCCTGCCTGTCCCCAAGGGGTCACGAGGTGGCTCTGTGTCCCTTCAGGATGTGGTGGTGGGTACCGTGGGGGCATTGGGACCTTCCTCTGTCGCTGTGCCCCAGAACTTCCCCCAGTGGACCCACAATGGTCTGATTGTCCCCAAATTGGCCCCGAGGGGACATCAAATGTCCCCGGGTTCCCCTGTGACCCCATGTCCAGCCAGGATGTCGTGGTGCAGACAATGGGGTGTGTGGAGGTTTGGGAATCTTCCTGCTGTCTTTGTGTGTCCCCAGATGTCCCTGAGGGACACCAAAATGTCCCCCAGCCCCTCCCTGTGGCCCTGTGTCTGTCCAGGATGTGACCCTGGGGGTGGCAGCGCACATGGAGGGCCCTCACCTGTGCCAGTGTCTCCCAGCTGTCCCCAAGGGGCTCCTGCAAGTCCCCAAGTCCCCTTGGATGCCCCAAGGATATGGGAAAGGCAGCAGTGCTGTGGCAGAGCGGCCCAGGGAGTGTCCCATGTGTCCCCTGATGTCCCTGTGCCCTCAGGACATCCCGAGGTGGAGGCACAGGGGGCATCCCCACGTGTCCCCACGTCCCTTGTATCCCCCGACCGCAGGGCCAGTGGGGACAGGGCTGCACGTGGAGCTGTGGGAGGTGTCCCCACGTGTCCCCGTGTCCCTTTTCCCAGGACGGGGACCCGGCGGTGACGCCAGCCGCGGAGCTGTGCGCGGAGGCGCGGGCGGCGGCGCAGCGGCTGCTGGACCACTACGTGCAGGTGCAGGGGGCGGCCGTGGCCCAGATGCTGCGCAAGAGCGTGGAGACGCGCGACTGGCTGGGCACCGTGGAGCCCCGCAACGTGCGCGCCGTCATGAAGCGCGTGGTGGAGGACATCACCGCCATCGACGTCCAGGTGGGCGACTGGGGCGCCTCAAGTCCCCTGGCGGGGCCCGGATAGCCCGGAGGGTCCCTGGAGAGACCCTGAGGTCCCTGAAGGGGCCAGAGGGAATCCCTGAGGTTACCATAAGGTCCTTGAGGCCTTCAGAAGACCCCAGAGGGTCCCTGTGTGGGTCCCTAAAGTCCCTTACAGGGTCCGAGATGTCCCAGAGGTTCTGGAGGTGGTGAGGCGGAGGTCCCTGGAGGGTCCAGCGGGGATCCGCAAGGTCCCCATGTGGTCCTTGAGCACCCCTGGGGTCCCAGAAGGGTTTGGGAGGGACCCTGGGTGGTTCAGAGGGTTTCCAGGGGATCTGAGGGCCCCTGGGTGGTTTGGGGGGCGCCAGGGGGGTGTTGGGGGTTCCGGGTCCCAGCCGCGGTTGTGGTGCCGCAGGTGGGGCAGCTGTTCGAGGAGGGGGTGCGGCGGGCGCAGAGCAGCGACTCCAGCCGACGCGCCTTCTCCGTCTACAGCAGCTCGCGGGCGCCCGGGCGCTACGCCCCCAGCTACACGCCCAGGTCAGCCTGGCCCCCCAGACTGTCCCCTTATCCCTTGGTGGTCTCCATGGGCCTCCATGGGACAGGATTGTCCCGTCTGTCTGTCCTGTGACCATCCCCATGTTGCTGACTGTCCCCACACCCACGTTCTGTCACGTTCCTCTGTCTTTGTGTCCCCAAACCATCCGTGCATCCCCTGACCACCTGTGTCCCCGTGTCTCCTGACCATCCCTGCCCCCTCCTCCCCTGGCTTTCTCAAGTCCTTGCCTGTCCTGTGTCCCTGACTGTCCTGGTGTCCCCAGTGCCCCCATGGACACCCACCTGCTCAGCAACATCCAGAAGCTCTTCTCCGAGCGCATTGACATCTTCAGCCCTGTCGAGTTCAACAAGGTGAGGCCAGGGGGACATCCCCATATCCCCAAGTGTCCCCAAGGTCCCTGAACTGCTCACCTCCCGGCGGTCTCGTGTCCCCGCTGTCCCCGTTTGCAGGTGTCGGTGCTGACGGGGATCATCAAGATCAGCCTGAAGACGCTGCTGGAGTGCGTGCGGCTGCGCACGCTGGGCCGGTTCGGGCTGCAGCAGGTGCAGGTGGACGGGCACTACCTGCAGCTCTACCTCTGGCGCTTCGCGGCCGACGAGCGCGTGGTGCAGGGGCTGCTGGACGAGGTGGCCGCCAGCGCCGCGCACCGCTGCCTCGACCCCGTCCCCATGGAGCACAGCGTCGTCGAGCTCATCTGCGAGCGCGGATAGGACGGGGGACGCGCCGCGGGGCGCCACACGGGACCCGCGGGGCCCTGGGACGTCTGTGTCACCCTGGGGCGCAGCCCAGTGGGGACACTTCTGGGGGGGCATCTGTCTTGGGCCCTGTTATGTACCTGGGGACAGACCTGTACCCCGCAAGTCCCCACATGTGTGTGGGGACACTCCGTGTGTCCTCCCCAACACAGCAACACACAAGGATGTCCCCTTTCCCCTCACCGGCTCACCCCATGTCATCAGCCCCCTCCCTCAGCCACGGTAACACTCTACACTGTCCCCCCCATCCTGGTGACACCCTCTATGTGTGCTGACACCCCGTATTGTCCCCACGGCCCTAGTGACACATCATGTCATCCCCCAACCTCAGCGACATCCCCTCCTGCTGGGAGCACCCTGGGCACAGCCCTTTGTCACAAATGGGGACAATAAATAAAATATGCGTGAGCTGCGCCTCGTGTCCTGTGCCTGGGGTGGGGGGGGACACAACGGGGACAGACATCAGGGTCCCCAGGGAGCGGGGGGTGTGCAGGGAGGTCACCGAGACACCTGGTAGCAGTCACCTGCGTCCCCATGGGGCACCTTTCCTCTCCCCCACCAAACCCTCGCACCAGCACCCGAGGAGCGCCCAGCGCCCGTGAGCAGCCGGTGCCCCGAGGGGGACAGGGACGGTGCCCCGAGGGGGACAGGGACGGTGCCCGGGCAGAGGAGGGACGGGGCATGTCGGGGGACTTGCTGCACCCGCCGAGCGCGGCCCTGGGGAGCGGGCGTCCCCGCTGCAGGCTGGGGCTTGGGGACAGGCGGCACAGTTTGTACCCAGAGCGACGTCCCCAAAAGCCTCAGTGGGCACAACAGAGCGCTGGGCAGCACCTGGGGACACAGCCCTGGGGACACCCACGCTGCTGTCACTGCCCACACGCGCCTGAGGCCACCAGAGGAGCCAGACTGGTCATCGCTGTCCCAGCCCACCCAGGGTGACCGAACAGTCCCTTCGTGCCTCTGGGGTGTCAAAGCTGAACGGCCCAGGCACCATGAACTGCCTGAACAACTCGGAGGGACAGACAGACAGACAGACAGACGTTCAGGGAGCAGCGTGCGCTCGGGGAAGCGCGCGGTTTCCTTGCCCGTCCTCGCGGGTCCGTGAGTGCGTGTGAGGCTGAGAAGGGCTGGAGCAGGGAACCCACAGCGCCTTGTCCTGGCAGTGAGGAGGAGAAAAATAAGACCTTCATTTATAAAGAGAAATCACAGGAATGATTTTAAAGCATCATCTGAATTTTATTTAGACCTTGGATGTTCCCTCTAGAGAAATAAGATCTGCGGTAGTCTGGAAGGTGACGGGTGTCGTGGTCAGCACGTGGTTTAGTAGAACAGGTGCCAGGATCCTGGTTTCTGCAGTGTTTGTATTTGTGGCTTTGCCAGAGGAGCTGGAGCTCCTGAGCGTTATCAGCAGCCAGATCAAATCTCTTGTCACTTCAGGCCTCTGTGCGAACAAGGTTCTGAAACAGAAAGCGGGAGCCGAGAGTGTGGCAGGACAGACCCCACGCGTGCCGGGAGCAGCCGGAGTGGCGGCCGCCACCGCTCCGTCCCCACCCGCAGGGCTCGAGCTCCGCACGCCACCCGGGTCCTGCTCGGTCACCGGGAGCCGCTGTCACGTGCCGGGGTCCTCCCGGCTGTCACCAGGACGCATTCCCGGCTCCGTCCGATCGCGCCCCCGCCCCAGGGCCGCTCCTGCCCGGAGCAGCGGCTCCACGGTCCCGGCCTCCAGGAGAAACCCGGGTGTTTGTTGTAGGGACCGTCTGCTGTGCAACCGGCTGGCAGCCCCTGTGCTGGGCACAGGGGACGCTGCCGGGAAGGACCCGCGTGCCCTTTGTGCAGGACGGGGTACGGGGCACGTGCGGGCACTGATGGGGATAACCAAGGGGGTGAGTTACCAGCAGGTCGACGAGGGCGCGCAGGTGCTCAGGAGAAAGCTGGTCGATGCATTCCTTCAAGGAGGCCAGGGCGGCGCCGGTTGTGTTATCCGCTGCGTATGGAGCCATGGGCCCCGCGCGCAGCTGCTCGGCGGAGCCCTGGAGCAGCGTCCGGAGGAGGCTGGGGACGGCCCCGCGGCTCCCGGCTCCTGGGGACACACGGCGGTGAGGGACGGCCCCGCGCTGACCCGCTGCCGCCCGGTCGCGCTCCCGCAGAACACGCAAACCACACGGGGGTTTTCCTGGCCGTGTTCTCAGCTCTGTGCCCCCGCACCGGCCGCTGTGATGAGTGTTCTCCTGCAGGCCGGGTACCTGCGTGTCCCCGTCACCCAGCGGGACCCACGGGGACACGTCCTGCAGCAGGGACACAGCCTGTTCTCAAAAGCTTTAAACGAGGCGTCAGGCGCCCTTCACCTGCTTCCCGGAGTCCCTTCCAACAGGTTCTGACGGAACTCTGAGCAGTTTGAATATGTTCTGCAGGGGCTTAGTGAGTTCAAGGTTAAAAAAAAAAGGTAAAATCCTATTTTTCTAATCGGCAAAACTTACCGAGGGAGCCGCAGAGCAGCAGGGCGAGGAGCAGCAGAGCGGCGAGCTTCATGCCAGCGGGCTGCAGCGCGAGTGCCGGCGGCGAGCGGGACGCAGACACCTGGCTGTGTATTGTACATGGGGTATTTATGCTGGGTGTACACCTGGGGTATTTATTTATGTGTGGTGCACACCTGGGGTATTTCTTTATGTGTGGTGCACACCTGGGTTGGTGCCGCGCAGGGGGAGCGGGCCCCGCGGGTCACGCAGCTGCGCTGGGATGGATCCAGGTCCGTGTTTGGGGAGCGGACGGATGAAAGCCGGGGTGAAGGCCGCGTGCCCTGGCTGCCCTGCCCCGCGGGGCTGGCGCTGGCGCTGGCGCTGCCACGGGCTGCAGGATCAGCACCACGAGCGGCTCCGGCAGAGGGTTCGGGTCCCTCAGCACTCGGGTTAAAGCTGGTGAGGAAGTGGGGGCCTGGAAGAGAACAGGTGCCCCCGCTCCCCCCCGAACGTGAGGTGCTTGTGCAGGGGTGTCCAGAGCCTCGAGGGACTATCTGGGATACGGTTCATTTTTAAATGGCTGTGAAGAACCACATGAACGGTGAACACCTGGTGACCTTCCTCTAGGACGGTAGAAATATATGATTTTAATTTTTTTATGGTGTGAAGTTGATCATCTAGGTGACTATGATAGTGAAATTTGAAATTATAACATAAAATTCCTTCCTGTAAAATGCTGCTGTTGCTCTTCAGGGCCGGACAGAGGGGCAGAGAAGGGCCGTGGGCCGGCTCGGTGTGCGGCGGAGCCGGCGTCCCCTCCGGGCGGGCGTCACCGACCCGACCGGGCATCACCAACCCGACCAGGTGTCACCAACCCGACCGGGCGTCACCAACCCGACCGGGCCGTCTGCCTGGGGCTCTTTTTCCAACTCGGACTGGGGCGCCGGAGGCTTCTCTGGATTGTGCTCCCGCGTGTCCGTGTGCCCATTGGAGACTGTCAGGGCACAGAGAGGCTCCCTCACGGCTGGGGCTGCGCGCAGAAACGGGGAGCGCAGCGCGGTTTGGGGCGGCGAGCGCTGTGTGCGCAGAACGCGCTGCGGCACTTCCCCGCGGGAGCCTCGCGGCCCTCGAGAGGGGTCGTTGTACACCTGGGATTCCCTGGCGGGGAATTCTGGAGGAGCGGGGTTTATTCCCGTTTGCTCAGATGGGCCGTGCCCGGCGGGAGCGTGTGCTGCTCTCCAGCATCGCTCGGCCGGTCCGCGGGGCGACGCGGGAGCCGCGCTGGGAGCCGCAGGGGCTGACTGACCCCTCGGCGCCAGCGCTGTTCCGCACTCCCCGTGCTGCGCCAGGACCGGGCTGCCAGAACACGAGCGCGGCCTCGGGAGGCACCGCCGTGCCCGTCTGCTGTGCTCCCTGCCGGCGCGCTCCCGCCCGCTCCCCGGCCCCTCTGGGGGCTGCGGCCGCGGGATCCGGGTGTCGGGCTCGGCCCCGGCTTCACACGGACACCGCAGCTCCGGGGCCGACCCAGCGGTTCCATGGAGCAGCTCCCGGAGGCGGCTCCAGCAGCTGTCCTGGCAGAGCCCATCCTGACTCGGTGTCCCTGGAGCGGATCCCACGGGGAGGGAGCGAGGGCGGCCTTGGAAATGAGGCGCTTTGTTCATGTTCTTCTGCTTTGAGACAAATAATGTATATAATTCTGTTCTAAAAGAGTGTGAATTTTAGATGTGCCTCGATTAGTGACAAGCAGCCTAATGAGGCCTGCGATGAGTGGAAGCGCATCCTTTCCGAGGCAATACCTCCCAAAAGCCACAGTGAGAAAAAAGCCCCAAAACCAGAAGATGGGAGAGGCCCAAAACCAGCTGACCTTTATTCAACGCTAAAACCTACAGATTTACAGACACTGCACAGGATCCTTCCTCCCCTCCAGCCGGAGCCCCCGCCGCTGCCTCCGCTACTTCCTGGGGCCGTGGGGCAGCGCGAGCGCCGGGCGGGCGCCGGGGAAGGGCGGGGAGCTCCACACCGCGGAGCTCGTGCGCTTGAAGTAGCGCGGCTTGCTCTTGCGGAAGATGCTCTCCAGGCGCGGCACCGCGATGGCCCCGAACAGCGCGCGCAGGCTGGGCGGCTGGCGGTACTGCTGCAGCACGGCCTGGCGCAGCTGGCTCCCTGCAAAACACAACACGGGCGTTACGCTTTCCACCAGAATCGCTGTGTAGCCCCTTGCATGCAGCGCGGCCCTGCTCTGCTCTTCTCTAACCACAGTGAGGTCGCAAATGGGGGAAGTCCTGCTCTTCCGTGGTTTAAAGCACTCTGTTTAAGCCTAGAGATTCACCATGGATAAATGGGAGGGCACATATTGTGTGGTCTGCATTCTGTTCAGGAACCAGAGTGAGTTTGCAAGAGGTGAGGATGCTCGGCTTGTCCTCCTGCAGATACCACCAGCTTCCCTGCAACTCCTTCGCTCCCCTGGGCTGGGTGGAATATGAAATTGTGGAACTGAGTATTTCAGAACCAGAACAACAGCCGGGCTGACACTGGCCCATGGCATCTGGCGTCGCTTCGCTCTTTAAAGCCAAATCAACAACAAGCGGGCTCAAGGCCAGAGCAGGGGTTCATTCCTTTCGCACTGGCAAAGGGGCACCAGCAGCTCTGGTAAAGCAGTTTAAGAGTCTTTGCTCCCAACAGTGTCGCAGCAGATCGACTGAGGAGCCCCCGGCTCGGCACTCCAGCCACACCGCTGGACATTCGGACCCTTAACTCACGAGCGAGCGGGAGAGCTGGGCAAAGCCCCGCACCGGCTCTGACTCGGGGCTGGAGCAAAGCCCAGGACCTCGGGACAGACATCGACCTGCCCACACTCACCCGTGGCCCAGGCGGGGATGGGCTTGCGGGGGTGGCTTTCGTCGTCGGTGGAGTCGTCGCTGTTCAGATCCATTCCGTAGTTGTCAGCTGTATTCACCGCGAGGGGCTTCGGGGCTTTCCGGCTCTGCGGAGTCATCTGGTACGACTCGGAGGCGGGTGGGATCTGAAACAGACCCGTTCCGCGGGGTTGATGCGGCACTGCGGCCGGGCAGCCCCGCGCCGCGCTCGCCCCCCGCCCCGCGCAAAACCCGCAGCGCGGCAGCTCCGCAGCTCTCACCCAAGAACTCAACCCACGTTCTAAAGTGTTGAGCCAATTATGCCTTTGCATTGCCTTCTCATTAATTAGGCCGCTTAATTGGCTATGTACGACATGAGGCTAGCCAGAGATGCATGTAATACACCCCAGGGAACGGCAGCAGATGTGCCAGGGGGGTCAGTGGGACATTCAGAAAAGGTTCTTCCCCAGAGGTGCTGGACACTGACCAGGCTCCCAGGGAGGGGTCACGGCCCCAGCCTGACAGTGTTCAAGAAGAGACCGGACACCGTCCTCAGACACACGGGGTGACCTGCGGGGTGTCCTGTGCAGGGACAGGGGTTGGGACCGATGCTCTGCGGGTCCCTCCAGCTCAGGACACTCTGTGGTTCTACAAAGCAGTTCCACTCAGTTCAAGCAAGGCTTAAGTGGAGTTGTTACATCCTCAAAGCTGGAGCTGAGTAATGGGCTTTAAATACCCTGCAACCAAACTCCTGGGCTTAACTGTTAAATGGGTTATTACCATGCAGAGAATGAGCACGTAACAGCTCAGGACAAACTATTGTCACTCCTATGGAACCGCAGCGCTGAAATTTCCCCCCTCGCAAAACATATCTCTAGAAAGCTGGCAAGCTTTTCTTCCCCACAGAAGATGGCCTTCGCGGCTTCGTGCCCATGAACGTTTACTTGCGTTTCACGGGGTCTGCATGTAAAGACTGAAGCGCAGCTCTGCCGCAGCAGCGGCTCGGCTGCCATCCTGTGGCCGTGCCCGGCCCTGAACCGAAACCGCAGCTCCGCGGCTCCTGCCTGGAGCTCCAGCCGCTGCCAGGGAGGAGGCGCCGCACGGGGCTGCCCCGGCGCCCCTGCGCGCCCCTTCCCTCCCGTCCCCAGCATCCACACGGACATGCTGAGGCCACCGGGACTCACATAACCTGGGAGGACTTTCACAGGGTCCCCTTGCTATTGAAAGGGAGTACAAGAAGCAGAGGGTAGAGCTGCCCGTGGAAGCAGCGTCAGTGCGGGGATCACGGTGCCTTTGCCAGCCCGGGGAGCAGCTTGGCCGGAGAGCAGAAATACCTCTTTGTTCCCTGGGTGCTGCGCCTGGGCTGAGTCTTTAGCCTTTTGTTCCTCTAGCAGTTTCTTCTGTTCTTGCTCCTGCCTCTTCACCTCCGCTAGCCTCTGCTGCTCCTGCTGGCAAGCCAACACCACGAGTTAATTAATCGTATGAACTAAGCTACGCTCTTAATCCAGGGATCCATTTTATCGGTTTGGGAAAAAAACCAAAAACCCCACACAACTAAGCATCTCATTGCAAGTCCCTGAGGCTCGTGATGCTCCAGAGCACTTCGAACGCAGCTCAGGAGTGAACAAACGCACAGCAACAGCCTGAGCTTCCCACAGGCCTTCCCTTCCCGTGTGAGAGCACCCGCGGGCCTTCCCACGTGAGAGCACCCACGGGCCTTCCCACGTGAGAGCACCCGCTGCCCTCCGGGCGCACGGGGACCCCGTGCTTCAGGAACCTGCTGCTGACTTGATCTTCGGGACACGAGCGTCACAAAGCAGCTGAGCACCCGCAGCTGGAACGCTCTGGGCCACTGATCTCAGCCTCTTTTTAGACTAATAAAGGGTATTTTTAGAGGCCAGGTGTATGGGAATTGCAGAAGAATGGTGAGGAGCAGAAATGTAAACACGGTCAAGGGACTTGCAGCTGCTGTAGAGAAAACACACATCACACTATTTGTGTTACTGACCTTGTGTGCCTGACAAGCTGAACTTGTGTTAGATAGAATCAGAATCATTTTGGTTGGAAGAGACCCTCGGGATCATCGAGTCCAACCATAACCTGACCCTGGCACTGCCCCACATCCCTGAGAACCTCCTCTAAACGCCTTTTCAACCCCTCCAGGGCTGGTGACTCCAGCACTGCCCTGGGCAGCCTGTTCCAATGCCCCACAGCCCTTTGGGGAAGAATTTTCTCCTAATATCCAATCTAAACGTTCCCTGGCGCAACTTGAGGCCGTTTCCTCTTGTCCTATCACTTGCTACTTGGCTTAGTTAATCTGTGCTGGCATGACCGCTGCAGGACATAACCCAGGAAAGCCTGCTTTGTGCTTGAGGTTCTGCCGGAGGTGGCACAAATGTAAAATCGAGACGTTGCTTCTGAATTAATTCCTGTTTGATACCAAGAGAGGCACAGAGAGGGGGAAAAGCCAAAAACCTGTTCAGCATGTGTGTTGTCTGTCCCTTCTCCAGCATTGCCGCTGGCTAAGAGAGCAAGAGCAGCTCGGCTGCTCCCAGCAGCAACGGACACGGAACTCAGGCCCGTGCGGCTCTACCCACCGACCGGAGGAGGGGACTTACCTGTTTCTTCTCCGTCTCCCTGTGGAGCTGCTGCTCCGCAGCCAGCACAGCCTTCTGCAGGCGAGCAGCGCGCTCGTGCTGCTCCCGCAGCCTGCAAACCAAACCACAGGCCGTTACTCCCAAAACCACACAGGGGTGTCCTCCCCACCTCTCTGCCCACATTACTGAGCACAGAAGTTCTGGAGCGCAGCGCCCGGGACGGTGCAGAGCTGCACGTCAGCCCAGAGCAGCTCGTCACTGCTCGGGCCTTTCACCAGCACCCGCTGCTCCTGCTGCTTTCACAGTCCCAGCACAGAATTTGGCATATAAACGGATATTGTCTTACTTCTCTGCCTGGATCCTCTCCTGTTCCTTCTTCTTCTCCAGCTCCCTCTCCGCAGCCAGCTGTCGCTCTCTCTCCTGTTCCGCCTGTCTCTGCTCTGCAGCCTTCCTGGCACGTTCCTGCTCCTCTTCCTTCCTCTTCTGCACCAGCTCTCTGTGCCGACGTTCCTCCTCCTCCTGGGGAGCCAACAGGGCAGTTACTCACCCCACACTGCACAGAACAGGCTCCAGAATCGAGGAGCAGGAGCAGCTTATCTGACCCGAGACTCGGGCACCTTTCTCTGCTCAGCAGGAAAACACTGACGGCCCCAGCGCTCCAGGCGGTGCGGCAGCGCTCCAGCTGCTTCAGCGCTGCACCCCAAAGGCCCAGCGGCCACCGCACTCTGCACCTCTGAGAGGGGCTTAACTGAGAGATTTTCGTGCTTGCCAATCCACAAATTAAGGTCTTTAGTAAGACTCTGTCCAGAACCACAGAAGAAATGTGGGTGACAACCAGGACTGACAGCTAACAGCACAACTCTGCAGGGAGGCCTGAGCACGAAGCCCCTCAGCTGCGCGATTCTCCCTCGGTTTGGGTCGGAGCCGCCGCCGGACTCTGCTCAGCGCGGCCGGGCGGCTCCAGCACGCACCTGCTGCAGCGCTCTGTGCCTCCGGGCCTCCTCCTCCTGCCTGCGCCGCGCCTCTGCCTCCTCCAGCTTCCTGGCAGCCGCTTTCTTCTTGATCTTCTCTTCCGCCAGCCTCTCCTCCCGCACCTGCCACACACGCACCGCTGAGCGCCCGCAGGACACCGCACACAAAACACGGCGGCAGCAACGCAAAGGGCAGAGCTCCCACCCTCCCCGGGCAACGCCTTCCTTCCTTGGCACCAGGAGCCAACCTGGGCTTTACTTTAAAATACAGCATTTAAGGAAATGACCTTCTCTTACATCTCCACAGGAAGAACTGATCCCATTCTGGAATTCATACATCTAATACCACAAAAGCCATCAGAATATATTCTCAGAACCATGAAATAAGAAAAGCAGATGGAGATAATTAAAGCAGACAAATGACTGCTATGGTCACGTGTGCTAACGGCCCGAAGTGCCCGCCACCAGAACAGCCCTGGGGAAGGATGTGTGCGTCCACCGCTCCAGCATTACTCAGAGGGAGCACCACCTCGGGCAGATAAAGCCTTGGGGCCATTAGGCTGCTTTATCTGCCGGAAGCTCTTCTCCCATCTGACTAACAGAGCCTTAATAAAGCCTATTTAGATTCATAATCCTGGAAAACAAAGGCTTTCATCTGCCATTTGCTGTATCCAGGAGAAAGGCAGTCACTGGAACCACCAAGTTTCTGGGAAGTTCTTCACTGGACTGTTCTCCAGTCGGTTCTCCAGGCTCCAAGCAGCCCCAGCTCCTCTTTCAGGAAGGCGCACTCATGTCCATCATCCACCCCGCAGTGTTTATCTCGGAGGACCCTCTGCTGCGGGGCTGCTGCAGAACAGAGGTGCCGCTCGCTGCCACGACCCTGCACCGGCAGCAACGCCGCAGCGAGACCCCGATTCCACACACAAGGCGACTCACGGACTGGAGAGCCGAGGAGCGACCAGCAGGACTCGCTCCACTAACACCCGTCTGGCCAGTGTGAACACCTAACGGAGAGCGGAGACCAACAGCGGCCAGCGTGGCCGGCGGGAAGCCCTGCCACTGGGAAGTCCTGCCCCTGGGAAGTGCTGCTGGCTTGGATGCGCTAGAGCTGCCATTTGAACTGGAGGCCAGGGCAGCCAGTGCTGTGGCACAGCCGACATGGCCAACGCGTTTTCTGGTCCCTCTGGCAGCAGCGTGCAGTCTGTTCGCCCCGGGTGTCGCGGGAACCGGCCGGGCCAGGGCTGCAAACACAGCCCCACCAGCTCCAGCACACGCGGCCTCACCTTCTCCGTCTTCTCCTCAGACAGAGCGATCTTCTGCTCGATGCGCCTCTTCCTCTCCTCCTCTATCTGCTCGGCCCGCTCCCGAGTCTGCAGGACCTTGCGCAGCCGCTCCTCGCGCTTCCTGTGGGACACGCGGCAACTCGATTGCGGTGCGGCCAGGAGAGCTCCTCACGGCCCAAACCCAGCGCACACGGCGCTCGGGCAGCGTGAACCCCGCACACATACACCGTTCCTTTAGACATCAGCAGTGCTTGTAAGCTCCATCTGAGACAGAGGATTGAAGACTAGAAGCTGAAGCAGCAGTCAGCTAGACACCTAACTTTTTATTAGCGTTCTAGATAGATACTGCGAGAACAAATACTGTCTTTGCGGTGTGAAAGCAAGCCAGCAAGAACTTTTGCTGTAGGTACGGACTCTGCAAGGTGGAAGACCCAGACCCAGGGTCCTAGAGGCACAGAGCAGGGCAGACAAGGCAGAAAGCAAATACTCACAGCTTTGCCTCTTCCAGACGCCGCTTCTTTTCTTCCTCCAGTTTTTGTTTTCTCAGCTGCTCGGCCTCTTGCTTTTTCCGCAGAGTTTCCAGTTTCTGCCTCTCCTTTTCCTGGGTGGATTGAAACGTGATTATACCAACTTGTCAGGGCAACTTTCTCCCTCAGCTTGAGGGCCCAGAGACGACGCCGGGAAACCGCAGCCACTGTTGAGGACGGTCACAGCCCTGAAACACAGCTCAGGCAACGGTACGTGGCCACGGAGGTTTGGGAACGGCCGTGACGGAAAACAAGCCGTGTTCATCTCAGAGAGCAAGAGAAGCAGCTGGGGAGCTCAAACAGAAGCATCAGCAGCTTCCACAGAGCTTGCAGACAGACAGACAGCACAGTGATTTGTGTTGGTAAAAAGAACCAAAGCAGCAGCGCTAGCGCTTGGCAATGACGGGGCCTTCTCGCAGCGAGCGGATGGGCTGCAGGACACACCGGCTTCCTTAGCTCAGCACTGGCACCTTCGCTTCCCCAGGGCCCTGTCTCATCCGAACCAGCACCATGCCCCCCGGGAACGCGCAGCTCGCCTCACGCACCCAGCAGCCCCAGTCGGGTGTTTGTCCCGCTTTTGCAAACAGCCCAGCCCGCCCAGCCTGTGCACACTGCCCGGCACAGGGCAGGACCCAGACAGCACCACCCCACAGCAAACAGGAACATAAACTGAGTTAATGCCAGATTTGATACTGCAGATGCCTCGTTATGACAGGCCTGGTCTTAGTACAAACCCATTGATAAGCACGGTGAAATATTTGAGTTATTACCTTACACTGGGCTCCATATTGCAAATGACTGGTGTTATTAGCATCCAAACTGGCTAATTTAAACCTAACGACTTTATCTTATTGCTCTGGTGCCATTCAGTTACATTTAGCGCCCCCAGTTTTTTCCACGTTTGGGCTATAGCTTAGGCACTCCTCGGACCATCACGTACCAGCTCACGACAGTCTCGTCTCACCTTGGGATCAGGAGTGTTGTACTTGATGAAAGATTTTATCACGCCATGTCTCCCCACAGAGGTCGGCGTCATGAGGAGCTGGTTCTTCTGCACGGTGTGCAAAAACGTTTTGAAAGGCCGCACCACCTGTGAGGGGAATGCCAAAAACCATCCTCAGGACCGTGAGCAAGAAACAAGTCTGGTGAAGTACCTCAGGGTTACAAGGATCTTACTTTGCTGGCTGGAAAGGCAGGGGATGGCACCTTCTTTCTCGGAGGAGAGAGCCCTCCGTCCTGTGCTTGCTGGATGTCATAGCGCTCGTCCACAGCTCTTTTGTAGCTTGGCTTTCTCCTGGGAGAAAAGTATCACACATGGCAAAGCCTCCTGGTTGTCTCAAAGTCAGGTTTAAAAAAGCTTCTAAAACTACCCTAGCTTAGAAGGTAATTCATTGTGTATACACAAGGGGATAAAACATTTCTAATGCCACAGAAGATACTAATTAAATCCTCTTTTCATAGAGGCAGAGAAAACTTATTGCAAAAGCTTCATAGCCACAGAACACTGAGGCCATTTGACAACATTTCAGTGCCGAGCCTGCTCTGCACTGGACTGCAGGTGTCCAGCGGCACCTCCCGAGCAGATTCTACCCACGTACCTGGCACTCTGGGGTGGTTCCTGGGTCACTCCATTCTTATGTAAGTTGTTTTCTGAAAGAAAACATAGTTACACAGTTCTAGCAGAAAAAGGATCCCTCCAACACAGCTGTGAAACAGACAACAGATTTAGCAGCTCACTAAACAGCGAAAAGCCTGCCACGAATGATGCGCAGCAGGGCCTTTCTCGCCTTCAGCAGCTAACGGCACAGCGCCCGCGAACCGGAGACACGGAGCACGCAGGGCTGCAGAGCGGCCCGCGGCACAGGGCTGTGCTGGCGCTGCGCCCGCTCCGCACAGACACTGCTGCCCGCGCCGGAACCGGGCTCAGCCCCGACCGCCAACAGGCTGCTCCAGCTCCGCGTGCCTGCGCTTCCCGGGGCGGAAAACAGCTCCAGCACAGTCTCCTCACCGACAGCCTCCTGAAACAAGCCTGCGCTTGTCAAGGACTAGACTAGGCTTCCAAACTGGGCTCTCAAATTAACCAGCCAGTCTTTCAGACTTCCCAAAGTGACGACTTTTTAAAATGCTGCCACAAAACCCCTCCGGGAATTACCGTTGCTGCTCGTCTCCTGTGGCTCTTTGTTTCTGTTGACGGTTTGAGAGCGAAGGGACATCTGTGGACTTTGGGGATTCTGCAGGAACAGCAAACGGGTTTCAGCACAACTCTCACACAGAAGCAGCCAATTAGTTTCAAATCATGATGTCACCCTGACGAAGACACTGTCTGCAACATCACCAGAGAATACAAAACCACGTGTGCTGTACAAAGCGTGGGTGTCAGCACCCAGAGAAAAGCCCTACCGCTGCAACTCCAGCTGTGCGCAGCACCTGGGGCAGCACCCCGGTGACCTCCCGGGCAGCGGCGCCGCTGCCAGCGCAGCCGTGAACTCAGCACGAGCCTCTGCAACGAGGGAAAGCTGCTTGAACTGAACAAACTCATAAACCAAGGCTGAAAGCTTTTTGCATTGGGAATGTGTTTGGGCTCGCTGGGCTCCCGGCAGCGCTCCTTCGCTCCGCAGGGATGAACAGAGAAACACAGCGAAGCTGCAGCTCATTTCCCTGATTTATTGTTCCTGTTATCGCTGTGACATGCGCTGCTATTTGCTGCCTTTGCACTTACACTGGTACAGAAGTGCGTGGCAATAATGGCTTTATAGGCCTGTAAGGAGCGGGCAGAGGCTTTGGGACCCGTGGGCTGGCAGCGCTGGGAGCACCAACTGCAACTCCCAACGCACCGGGCAGCGATGTGAACACCAACTGCAACTCCCAACACACCGGGCAGTGCTGGGAGCACCAACTGCAACTCCCAACGCACCGGGCAGCGATGTGAACACCAACTGCAACTCCCAACGCACCGGGCAGCGCTGGGAGCACCAACTGCAACTCCCAACACACCGAGCAGCAATGTGAACACCAACTGCAACTCCCAACGCACCGGGCAGTGCTGGGAGCACCAACTGCAACTCCCAACACACCAGGCAGTGACGTGAACACCAACTGCAACTCCCAACGCACCGGGCAGCGATGTGAACACCAACTGCAACTCCTAACGCACCGGGCAGCGCTGGGAGCACCAACTGCAACTCCCAACGCACCGGGCAGCGATGTGAACACCAACTGCAACTCCCAACGCACCGGGCAGCGATGTGAACACCAAGTGCAACTCCCAACGCACTGGGCAGCACTGGGAGCGCCAACTGCAACTCCCAACACACCAGGCAGTGATGTGAACACCAAGTGCAACTCCCAACACACCGGGCAGCGCTGGGAGCACCAACTGCAACTCCCAACGCACCGAGCAGCAATGTGAACACCAACTGCAACTCTCAAGGCGCTGGGAGCACCAACAGTGACCTCCCAAGGCGCTGGGAGCACCAACAGTGACCTCCCAAGGCGCTGGGAGCACCAACAGTGAACTCCCAAAGTGCTGGGAGCACCAACAGTGACCTCCCAAAGTGCTGGGCAGCGGGTGCTGCGGGAGAAGATGAGCGTGGGGACCGTGACCCCCCAGACGTGTGTGAGGGTCAGACCCTACGGCTGGGGACAGGGAGCATCTTGCAGCGCAACAGAAGATCATAATTAGAGATGAGGCCTGAGAATTTGCAATTAAAACACAGCCCACAGTCTCAGGCTTTGTCTGGTCCGTGTCCGTGGCTGCGGGCGGGCTGGCGCGGGCCAGCGCCCGGTGCTGCGTCACTCCAGCGCTGGGCCACCTGTGGCCAGAGCTCCCCAGCGAGTGAGAGCGCATGCGGCACGTCGTGCTCACCAGCCCACACAAACAGAAACACTTTTAAGCTCTGCTCAAATCTTACCGGCTTGGAGGGGGTACAAGGTCCAGGAGGAGGCCTAGAAAAAATATAAAGAAAAAAGGCAGGCATGTTTAATAACATCAAGGAAACAAGGAGGCTGCACTGCAAGCAGTGCATTTTATACCCAGAATGTCATGGTGAAAAAACCCTCCAAGCGCGAGATTAATAATAAAGAAACATCTTAAAGAAGCCTCACCCAGCGTTGACAACTGTTTCTTCATCCTCTGGCACCTCTGCAGAGCTGGAGACTGCAGGAAAAGACAAAAACAGCAGAGCTGTAATGCACGGGTGCAGGCCAAGGCTGTGGCGGCGCGGAGCTCCCTCAGGGCCGGTGCAGAGGCTCTCGCCTGCAATCTGGACGCGTGCCGCTACACGTCAGGGCAGCCTACGCACCTAAGTAGCGCTGGAGAAAACACCGCTGCAGTTTTAACATAAGAAAACAAATGTTTTCCATTATAGATGAGTTCCAAGTGGTGTTCAACGAGCTGACATTAAGAGTGAGGAGGTTTGTGCTCAGACCCATTTTGCGGGGCCACATCCAGGTATTCACAGTAGTTAAAATCAGCATTATTTACGCTCAGCATTCCAGCTGGCACAGCGGCAGCTGCTTTTAAGCCCCAGCCCAGGCGGAAGCTGCTGTTAATGATTAATCATTATTAATTATTAATGCTGTTAATTATCCTGGCCGAGTGGAGCCCAGGGCAGACCGTGCACAGCCAGCACGCAGGGGCTGGGGAAGGAAGCGCAAACACACCTCTGTGCACACAGAGCCAGATCCGATGCCTCAGGTACGCTCTGCAGTTAATTAACGTGCTTTGGCCTTTGGGACATTAACCAGCTCAGCTGGAGATGCCTGAAACACCTCAGTTCCCCCCTTACACCCCAGATTTTGACTAGGCAGAAGAACAGTCGTGTCAAGCAGCGCAGAGGGAAGAAATTAAGCCTTCCTTAAACCTCCCAGGTCATCCAGGTAATACAGACTGGTCATTTAAACTAGGCAGATAAAGCTGCTTCAGGGCCTCTTTGCAGTTAAAGATGAGACTTCCCCCAGTTTCAGAGCTGGCTGCGGAGCGCCCACCCCTGCGCTCAGAACGCCGCGCACCCCACACGCGACACCGTCCCAGAACACGTTCACCCACAGCAGCGAAGCTGGCGCGGACAAAGGCGCCGCAGTGCCTGCCTGAGCACATCCTCCTACAGCAAAAACAGGATAACTCTTCAAAAAAGCTGGTTCTATACAGCACAAATCCCATAGGGCTGGATCACTGCAGATTAACACATTACAGTAACATTATTACAGCTGTATTAGTTCTACCTTCAAACAAAAAAGTATGCTGTGCAGAAGAGCCAATCCATCCACAGCATCAAATGCATCCATCCCTGGGCTCTGCCGCTCCAAATCCGCCTGCATCCCAGCAGCACGGAAGAACATTTCAATCAGTTTGTCCTTCGCTGAAACCTGCCTCTACCGCAAGCTGGAAAGGTTTGGAAGACTGAATAGATGTACAAAGCTGAGCCTCAAAATTCCCCTCTCAAGAGAGGCTCTAGAATGACCAGCAGCCAGGTTCTGTGCAAAGAACGGTGAATTTGTGAGAGATGCCTCATTTTCCAGAACACACGGACCTTCAGGAGAGCCCAGAGCCCCCTTTGGCAGCAAAGCTGTTCTCCAGCCTCATCCTGAGCTGCACACACTCGCCCCGCAGCTCACAAGACGTTAACTAAGGCTGTTAATCTACCAGGCTGAACCCACGGGCCACGAACCAGCACAGTTGCCTGGGCTGCTCCGTTCACACCGGTCTCTAGAACGTCAGTCAGAACATCCAGGCCTGACAGCAGCTTGTCCAGCCCAGCTCTGCACCAAACTGCACAGCCAGCCCAGAACCTTCTCCTTCAGCAGCAAAATGCAGGTGATCAACACAAAGAGCAAGGAGGCACAAAGCAAACTCGTGGGGTGACATTCAAACTCACCGTCTGTGGGACTGGAGCACACAGATGACTTTCGAGCTGCCTTCTTGACCCGCGTGCTGGCGGCAGATCTCCGGGTCATGCTTCTCCTCTTGCTGGCGAGTGAGTATTTCTCTGCCAAGGATGTTCTGCGAGTCAGGGACGTTTTACCCATCAGACTCCTGCGCACGGAGCGGCGGCTCAGCCTGGCGCCCGTCGGAGTCCCTGGGCTGTCCCGTGCGCGCTGGGACGGCTCCTTGTCAGCCGCCTCTTCCACCTGAGCAGCCTCATCCGCCACCTCCAGCCCAGGCTCGTCGCTTAAAATGACCGTGGCATCAGCTGCCTTTGCTGCCTCCTGCCTGGACGCAGCGTCGCTTTCTCCCGCGCCGTTGGCCTCGGGGGTCTGAGGGACCACGGGCTCAGGGGCTGCAGGCGCAGGTGGCGATTTGACAGCCCTGCCTTCCGCGGGAGAATCATCACCCGAGCTCAGGAGGACGGTCGAGGAGAGCTCTGCTGGTTTAGCTGTGCTTTTCTGGAGGTGCAGTTCCGCGCTAGTGCGATCGCTGACTTGAATTTCTACTACAGCAATCTTCCCTTCTGCTTGCTGCACGAGAGGGGTCTCAGGAACGGCCTCTGAGCGTTTAGCCGATGCGGCAGCCTGCGATCTTGTGACACGCTGAGGTGGAGAGGCGTCCTTGAGCGCAGCCCTGAGGAGTTCCAGGCTTTCTTTATTGTGGAGTTCTTGAGAATGTTGCCTGGAGGGTACAAGTTTGAGGCGGCTGCTCCTCTTCCTAGATAATCTAGCAATAGAAATTGCACATTAGACTAGAACTGGCTTCAGGAACAGGCCAGAACTCCTAACAAACCAGTTCCCTGGCAGATCCCTGCCTGGAAGCACAGTAAGCAGAAAGAGCACGTCTAACTCCTGGCTCGTGGGGTGCCCGCGTGACAGCCCAGCGCTGTTCTGCCCACCCGTGCTGGGCAGCGAGTGGCCCGAAGCGCTTCCACACACGAACAGGAACACGCGGAGAAACAAAGAGAACTCGAGTGGGATGTGCTGCTCCAGGAGCTCGGCGCGCACAGGGCTGAGAGAGCAGCTAACGAGCACCGCCGCTCCGGAGCGGAAAGGCGGCGAGAGAAGGATGAACCACCACCTGCCGGTTACCGGGGCTCCGCCGGCGGGCCGCGCGGGGCGGGCCGCGCCGCGGGCAGCAGATCGGCCCCGAGCGGACCCTCCCCAGCGGGTCCCTCCGGCCCCGCGGCTCCCCCCCGCCCCGGGCCCACCTCTTCCTGCCCGGCCCCTGCTGCTCGTCCTGCAGGGTCGAAAGCCGCTTCCTCCGCTGCCGCTTCTTCTGCGACGGCGTCTTGGGTATCAGCTCGGGCTCGTCTCTGTAGTGGCTGCGGGGGGAAGGGGAGGGGCGGGTCAGCGCGGGCGGCGGCCGGCGCGGGGCCCGGCGCGGGCGGCGGGTCGGTACCTGCTGAACACCTGGTCCGCCAGCTCGCGGATCTCCTGCAGCCACAGCAGGTCGGTGTCGTCCACCTCCCGCAGGACCCGCGCCAGCCGCCGGTTCACCTCGGCCGGCAGCGCCGCCATCGCCGCCACCGCCGCCATCGCGCCCCGGCCAACCGCCCGCGCGCGCCCGCGGCCCCGCCGCGCGCCTGCAATTCAAACCTAACGCCCGCCTTCCGCTCCGGGACGTCACCTTCGCGCCAGCCTATCGCCGCCGCGCGGTTCTCCGGCCCACCCTCCCCATTGGCTGCGAGATGACACGGGAGCGCACAAAACGCCCTCCTCTCTGCTCGCTCTTCTCCGTGGCCGCGGAGGACTCGGCTCGGAAGGCGGGGCTTGAGGGGGCAGGCAAATAGGCCGCGGGGCTTTAACGGCGAGGAGTGACGGATGCGGGCAGTGGCCAGTGAAGAACCGTGCCTTGGGAGAAGCGCGCTGTGATTGGCCGCGGCTGGAACGATCTGGGGCGGGAGCGGGACGCGGCGCGTGTAAGGCGGCGCCGTGTCCGAGCGGGGCCCGGGCTGAGCCGGACGAGGCTGCGCGGCCGCGGGGCGCCGGTGCTTGTGCCCGCCCGGTGCAGCAGCGAGCCGGCGCCTGCCCTCGGGCCGCTGCCCGTGTCCGCTGGTGCCTCCCCGGCCTGTGGGCCGCCCCGCTCCGGCGGGGCCATGGCGGCGGCCGCCGGCCCCACGCAGCTGCTGCAGGTGTGCGGGCAGCGGCTCGGCCGCTTCATCCAGGACGCGCAGCACAAGCGGCTGGGCTGGCTGCGGGCGGCGGAGGAGCAGGGCCTGCGGCTGCTGCACAGGTGCGGGCGCTGGGAGCGGGGCTCGGTGTGCCCGGCGCCGTGCGGGGCCTGGCGGGTGCCGGGCTCCGTCCCGGCGCGTTCGGGCCGCGGTGCCGGCGCCGGGCTCGCCGCGCTCCCTCGTTCCCCGTGGGCGCCCCGGTCCTGCGGCCGGGCCCGGCGGCGCAGGGAGCGATCTCCGGCTCTGTCTGCTCCACAGCAACTCCGGGGCCGAGCCCGAGCTGATGCCCAAGACGCCGTCGCAGCGGCGGCGCCCCCGGAAGCGGCCGTCGGCCTGCCTGCGGGACGACCGGGAGCCCGGCGGGAGGAGGTGGGTGCGGCGGCTCTCGCTGGCCCCGCCGCGGGACGAGCCCCGGGAGCCCGGCGGGAGGAGGTGGGTGCGGCGGCTCTCGCTGGCCCCGCCGCGGGACGGCGAGCAGGGAAACGGAATAGTAGCGGTTTCCATGTACACAACAATGCCAGATAGCTGCTTTGTTCCCCGAGTTAGCAAATACGCTTAAAAGGGCATGTCAAGATCAATCATTTTGATTCTTGTGAAAGTTTGGGATAAAGTTGGCTGGTCTCCACCTTTGTTTTTGTTTTTTCTCTTTTTTTCTGGTTAGAAATGAAGACTAATAAATATTCCATTTTCTTCTCTATTTGGGTTTTGCTTGATGTGACTTTGTTCCAGCAATTTCTGGCCTGAGGTTGCTACTGGTGTTGGTTCCCTAACCCTTTGTGCTGGTGCCCGAGGGAACCTGCAGGTGGGCCGTGCTGCCGGTGAGCTGCAGCGGTGCAGCGGTGCAGCGGTGCCATGTCCCTGGGGTTCTTTGAACCGGCAGGAAGGCTCCAAGGGGTTAGTGGTGAAACTGAGCTGCGGATTCCAAGTGATTTGCTTAGAACTGACTGTACTTGAGGTTATTAAAACTAGTCCTAAGTAGACAACGGTTGCCTGCACAGATGCCAAGGCAGGACGGTGCAGGGTCTGAGTTAACTGTGTGTGGTGCTCATCGCCGTGCTGCGGTCAGTGAGGAGTGAAGGTGACCAGTCCTCAGAGAGCCGCGGGTGGGCACAGGACGGCTGCTGTGGTGTGACCCAAACCTCGTCAGTAAACTGTTTACGTGTCAAGGAGCTTAAGTTTTATAACGGTGCTGAAAACCCACGGGAGATGGACAGGAAGGGTAGGACAGAAAGGCTGTAGAAACCAGCCGCGGAGGGAGCGGCCAGGCCACTGAGGACGCGTGGGGGCCGTACGTGTGCGTGGTGCGGGGCAGCCGGAGGAGAAAACACCGCGGCTCTGAGCGGGGATGGCTCTTGAGCCACACTGACAGCTTTCAGGTAGCAGCTGGTTTGCTCTGCTGAAGAAGACAAGTCTTGCATATATTTTTCTTTACTCAAACTTGATTTTGAAAAAGATCTGCTGATGCAACAAAGCGCCCGGTCACTTGTTAACAGGAAGCTTGTGCCATGGTTCAGTGCTCACGCTTCATCCTGCAGGGTCGGGCCATTGTTTCCCTTACTCTGTTTTTCTCTGTATGTATTAAAACTCATTTCTCATTCTATTGTTAGTTACACATTTCCTAATCAGCAGGTTTTTTTGCTAGTTGTAGCAAAAAGTAACTCTTCTTGCTTAAGGTCAGAGCAGGAGCCGAGAAGTCAAGGTTCAGCTCCTGCTGAACGGGGATAAGCGATGGCTGGTGAGGGCAGTGGTGGAGGGATGGAGCCTGCAGGCTCACTTTAAAGCTTGTCTGCTTTTTTTCTCTAAAAATCATTTGGGAGCAGGAAGCGTCTTCATCACTTCATTTAAAACTGTTTTTCTTTCAGGTTGTCCAGAAGGAGGAGCAGCCTCAAGCCAGTGTCTTCCAAGCCTGGTTCCCAGAGGCGCCACAGCAAAGAGCAGCCCCAGAACCGCGGCTGGCAGGGGGAGGAGGCGCCCGTGCCCGCCGGTGCGGTGGGTGCTCAGGCTGGTGCTAGAACCGAGCTCCCGGCACCGCCTGGGGAATGTCCTGCAGAGGCAGGAGCTGCCGTGGCCAGGACGGCGTGTCAGGACGGCCCTTGGGGCACCAGCAGCGGTGCCACGGCGGATGCGGCCACGGAGCCGCACGGCACGTGTGCTGTCACCACGGTCCCAGCCAGCCAGGCAGCGAGGGACCAGGAGGTCCCGGAAAGGAGAGCAGGTACCTCCCCGCCCAGGGCTGCTGTAAATGGAGATCCTGCCGTGCTCCCGGGAGATCAGTCTCCTCCAGGCCTCGAGAAGCTGCTTCTCCAGGACTCAGACAGCGAAATTCCTACAGCAAGATCCAGACCGCAGCGTCGCTCTGGGCGCCGGAGCTCGGTGGGTGTCCCCCACAAGAGCCGCAGGGCGTCCCTGGCAGTCAGATCCTCCCTGGCCAGGAGAAGGGAGAGCGTGGCCCGCAGGTCCGTCGGCAGGGCCTGCTCGAGGAAGGCAGCGGCGGGAGCGTCACCCTCTGCCTGCAGAGTGAGCCGTAAGTGCCTTTCAGCCCTCGGCACCTTCCTCCGGCTAGGCCAGCTTCTCGTTCCTCTGGCTAAATCAGCCACCCGCTTCGGGAGGGGACCGAGCAGCTGCGGAGCCGCTCACTGGTGTTAACTCTGTCTCTGGTCCCTTGGTCTCCTGCTGAGGGACCTGTGGCTCCTGCCCGTTTGGGGTGCAAACTGTGGGTCCCATCTGTCAGAGCGGGCCTGGGGCCGTGTTTCGCTGCAGTGAAGGAAGCTCTGCTGGGTGCAGGGGGGTTGTGTTGGTTGTGGATGAGCAAAGAACCACGAGCACGAGGCAGAACACAGCCTGGCCAGGTCTGGCCACATGTGCACTTTGACGGGTCAGAGGAGGCTGTTGTGTTCCCTGGGGAGGGGCTCTAATTGAAGCACCTTCTGCTGGCCCCAAACCATCGATAGGAACCCAGTGTCCCCACCCCTGAAATCTGGCTGAGGTCGGCAGAGGAACTTAAATGCTTCTTGGGTGAAGATAAAGAGCGGCTGGACTGAGAACCAAATAGCACAGTCATCAGAGGGGAGGAGAGGCAGAAATCCAGGCTGTTCCCGGTAGCGTTGAACTCCTCATCCTCCGTTCCCACTGCTCCTGGGAAGGTTTCACTGTGTGGGCTTTCTAAAATTGGTGCTTGTGAAGTCAGACAGGCTTCTGATAAAGCTCCGAGGCCTTTGGTGTCTAGTTCTGCCAGCTTTGAGGCACCCTGTGCCCAGGCACTTGTTGCAACACTAGCAGCTGGGTGGCGTTATGCACAGTGGGGTCAGCTGCAATCCCCCGCTCGCATCCAGCCGCGCCGGGAGCTGGAGCCGGTGCGTGGGGAGTGCTGGCTGTGCCGCGGGAGCTGCCGCTCGGCTCTGCCATCCCAGCGCACAGCAGCTGCCGCTGACACCGAGCGAGGTGCCGGTGCTGGCGTGGGGCGCGGAGGCGAGCAGCGTCTGCTCCCCGGGAGGAAAGCTGCGCGCAGACCTGGCCGCTGCCACAGACGTGCTGCGGGGAGGCCGCGGAACGGATTCCCCAAGCCAGCTTATGTTTTTCTCTTGTAGGTCAAAGCTCCTTGGAGGTTTTTGTGGAAGAGGACGTGACCAGCAGCACAAGGTGAGGCCGCCGTGCGAAGCGGGCAGGAGGAAACCCCAGAAAACCGTGTGAGGGAGTGATATGGGTCACTTTGTTATGGATGTAGGGCTGGTTTTGTAACAGGCTGCTGGGGTGGTGGTGTCACCCGGGGCTGGCTGGTATTTCATAGCTCGCGCTGCTGAGGCACAGCCCTTTTCAGAGGCGCGACTGGGGCACGGTGGGGTTGATCACAGTGGGGTGTCTGTGCGGCTGCCACATGAGCCGCGTCCAGGGTTCCTGGCTGTGACCAACCTCCGAACGCCTTGGGTGCTGCGGTCAGTCAGCTGTGGGCTGACCTGAGAGGTAAAACTCGGCCTAAGGCTCACAGAGCTTCTGCTTTACCTGCTGTGGGCCGGTTCTGCAGAAGGGACAGATCTCATCAGGGTGGTGTTCAGTCACGCAGTGGAACGGCCTGTCAGAAGTGTCAGCTCCCACTCTGCGTGGCCTGGCTGAGCTGGGCCTGGCTGAGCCGGGCCTGTGCCTCTGCATGGGCTTGGGTTTGTCTGCTCTGTGCCTGGGGTTCCACCTGCTGGCTCCATTGTTCAGGTGTTTCCAAAAGATGGACCCAGCTTCCAAGTAATGTCAGCTTTATTGCCTGTAATTCATTATTCAGAGTCAAAGTATTTTCAGTAGCTCTTATTTTACAGGCCTGGAGAGGAACTGAGTCCCGCAAGTGAAAAGGTGAGCTCTAAGGGACAACCTACAACGCGTCTGCACATCCTGTCTTGCCGAGCGTCGCCGCTGGGCGCAGGGAAGGTGGCCGAGGCCGGCTCTGTCACGTCTCCGCGGCAGCTGGGCTGGCTCCTGCGACACGGGCGTTTTGTGCCTCGACGCAGCTCGTGCAGGACAGAGCGTGCGGAGGAGCTCGGCGCCTCCCGGCAGCCCGCCCGCCTTTGCCGCCAGCTGGGCACGGTGACTGTTCTCAGCCTGTCGGGCACGGCTGGCTCGAGCTGCACGATCGGGGGCAGTGGGAGCTGATGTGCTTTCCCAGCCGCTGGGGCTGTGGCAGCTGGATCGCGGCTGGAAGGGACTGGCCACGGCAGCCGTGTTCTCTGGAGCGCTGTGCTAAGAACGTTTCCGTGTCCTGCAGGCTCCCGGAGACACCGTCGCTCCCAGCAGAGGTGCGGAGGCTGCCAGCCCTCCTGCGGAGCGCCCGCCCCCTCCTGAGCAGCAGGCGGGGAGCAGAGAAGGTAACTGCGAGTTGCTCTTGTTTTTCCTGCCTGAAGCCCCAAGGACACACAGACCAGGGAGTGTGAGGGTTTGTTGTTGAAACAAAACCACCTCTGACCAGTCATAATAATTTTTCACGTAAACTTTTCTTCTCCTGAAGAGGTGAGATGTGCAATGAGACAAGCAGGGACGTCGTGTAAGTGTGCCCAGGCCTTGAGACAAACACTGTCTGATCTGTGTAATGAGCGAGCAGGGATGCTTTGGAAGAGACTGCTCTTAGACCTGGATCTTCCACTGGTGTAACATTCTGTTAAAGTGCCTTGACGTCCCTTTCCTCTGGGTTTACCTGATGTGAGGATTTATGGAGAGAGACTTGGGCTCTTTATCAGGACCCTGTGGGACGCCTTGCGCGTGGTGCTAACTGCAGGTTTCTCCACAGGAACCCCTCTAAATCCAAACAGTGAAAGCCAGAACAAGAACTGGGAACAAACCCCTTGTGCCAAGGCCCAGGAGAATCCTTCGCGTGTCTGGTATGAGACTTTGGCAAGGAGGAGGAATGGGCCAGGGGTATTGGAAAAATTGGACTTGAACTTTTGAGTAATTTGTTTAAGCAGCTTTGGGTGTTTGTTTCCCTACCTTTCTCCCTGCTTCCAGTGTAGTTTTGAAACCTTGTTTGGCCAGGTCCTGTCTCCTGGGAGTTCATTGTGACTGCTTGAGCCCTGTTTGGGTCTGGGACCCAGGTGTGGCTTGGGGAGCCGCCACGAGTTCATGCACAGGCCAGCGAGGGTGACGGGGGTAGCACTGTTATATCGCGCTCGGGTGTGAGCGAGTGGGTAGCACTGTTATATCGCGCTCGGGTGTGAGCGAGTGGGTAGCACTGTTATATCGCGCTCGGGTGTGAGCGAGTGGGTAGCACTGTTATATCGCGCTCAGGTGTGAGCGAGTGGCTCCTGAGGGCTGGGCTGGGAGCAGCTTCAGAAGGCAACACGAGTGGGCAACTGACCTGTGGGAAGTGGGGAACAGCAAGGAAACGCTGCTGGCAGGACTCAGGAGCACTGTGATCGCCTAATGTGCCTCTTGCTAATGCCACCAGGGTGAGGAGCTGTAAACAAGCGATGGGCGCCCTATGGAGTGGGCAGCAGGCGGGGGGTCAGGCCCTTTCCCCTTCGGATGACAAGCAGATGAATTCAGAGAACCGGATGCCACCTTCCTCCTCCTCTGCTAGCAAGGTGAGCGGGCACCACGGCCCTTCCTGCCTCTCTCTGCCTCCATACCCTGGCGGGTACTGATTTCCCTCCATCTTCTGCCCCAGGTTGTCAGACCGCTGAAAACCTTCCTGCAGGCTGTGCAGCGGAACCAGCTGCTCACGAGCCCGGGGCCCACAGGACACGGGGGTGTCATAAAGAGCCTCATCAAGTGCAGCACTCCCACGCGGCCCAACCTGAAGGTGCGTCAGTCTGGCCGCGTGCGCAGGGCTGCAGGAGGGGATCCGCTCTGGGGAGCGACAGGACGGGCTGTTTGCTTAGCAAAGCACAAATGTGTTCCTCGTTCTGTCTGCTGGCAGGGATCAGTGCAGGTCCCTGCAGTAAACTGGCCTCGCCACCCTCCCTCAGGCTCCCCAGAAAAGGGGAGCTGGTTGGTGTTGTCTGGTGTCACCTGTCCACACACACGGCATTTGGCCAGGGCTCCAATCCTCAGGCCATCCTCATGTGCAGAGAAACCTCGGCTGCTCGCTCTGTAGTCAGCAGAAACATTTAATATTCCGAGGCTGCTGATCCGCAGGGAAGTGGGAAGTGTTTCTCTCTGCAGCGAGGATCTTCCCCCTGTCATGTATAACAGCTGCTGCAGGGCTAGAGCCATGGGCAGCGTGGGACCGGGCAGGGTCCCTGCTGCGCGCTGCTGAGGAATCGCAGCTAAGAACAGGGTTGGTGTGCAGTGAAAGGGGGTTCTAGTGGCACTTCCAAACCCTTAATCATTTTTTAATGTCTCTTCTCTGCAGGGAGACTTTGTTGTAAGTAAGGCCACCCTCAGCTGTGGGGGCTGAACGCTCACGGCTGCGCCTCCTGCCCCCCGGGCACCGCAGCCTCTGTCCACACGAGCACGCTGGGCACAGCAGCGGTGAGGTGGCAGGATCTCTGCAGGTGTGTTCTGCTGGGGCTGGGGACTGCTCAGAAACCCGTTGGCCTCTGAGCAGCTTGCACCGTGTCCCTCTCCCCGTCCCGCAGCTGCTGGTGTCGGTACCGCTGTCCTGGGTGAGGAGCGTTTGCGAGGGTGGGAGTGCGGGGCGCCGCCCCCGCCTCGGTGTGCCCTCTGCAGCTGGAGGACCGAGGTGTCTCCCTCCTGCGCCCGTGACTCTTCTGCTCTTGTTAGCTGAATAAGCACTGTTCCCAAACCTGCATTGTTTCTTCCCGACTGTTCACGTCCCATCCCGGTGTGTGGGTGACTGAGTGACGGTGGCTTTGTGCAGCCGAGCCGCTGCTGCCTGTGCAAGGCAGCCGGAGGGTAGGAACAGGCCCCGGCAACAGGCACAGTCTGAACTCATCCCCTTCAGGAGAGGGAGCGGCAGAGGCTGGAAAGCCTCAGGAAGAAGCAGGAGGCTGAGGAGCAGAGGAGAAAGAAAGTGGAGGAGGAGAAGAGGCGGCGGCAGGCGGAAATGAACCAGTGAGTTGGGTCCCTTACCCCGCTCTGTCCCTGGCTGGGACACCTTCCCTGCCGGGTGCCAGCTCTGTGCCCCCTGCTCGAAGGAGCCCTTAGCGGGTGGTGCTGCTGGGCGCCCTGAGCTCGCGGCTGCAGAGCACCTGCAGATGGCCCAGCTTGATCCAGAGCTGAGGCCGAGCTCAGCCAAACCAAGTCCAGCCAAATCGCTGTTTTCCCCGATGACCGTGGCAAGTCCCCGTTCCCCGCCAGCCTCGGTGCTGGTGCAGACAAAGCTCACCAGCCCCTCTCGCACACGCGGCCCAGGAAGAGGGAGGAGCGCCTGAGGAAGGCACTGCAGGCCCGGGAGCGGGTGGAACAGATGGAAGAGGAGAAGAAAAAGCGGATGGAGCAGAAGATTCTACAGAACGATGAGAAGGTAAGGCGGCAGCCAAGCTTTGGGCTGCTCAGTACGGTGACTGCCTTTCTGAGCTGTGGACCACGCGGGTGCGGACAGGCCCCTGGCACAACATGTGCAGGCACGGGGCTGCTGCTGGTGACTAACCATGCGGTGGGTAAGTGCCTCAGAGACACCCAAATTCTCTGTCTGGCTAGAGGAGCCTTTTGTTCTCCATCCCCCTGCAGTGGTTCCGAACGTTCCTGTTCTGACACGCAGTGTTCATGGCGCTCTGCGTTCCAGGAATGTCCTTGACTGTGCTGTGAACAGGCGTGCAGGTGCACGGCCGCGCTCGGCTGGCAGCGGCTCGCAGGGAGCTGTGCGCACACAGCCCTGCGGGCAGCAAAGCTGCGGCGTCCTCGGGGCTCGTGCCGCGGTTCCGTTAGTGACAGCGGCACCGCAGGCAGAGCGGAGGCCGGGTGTGAGATCCCCTCGTTCTGCAGAGAATCACCGGCTGGCAGCACCTGGCCGGGCTGTGTTGGGGTCTCTGCTCCTCTCTCCCGTCACCCCGAGCGATGGTGTCTCTTCCCGTGCCCTGCGGGAGGGGGTGCAGGAGGCTGGCGCTAAACCCAACACGCTGTCGCTTGCTGGGTCTGGGCTCTGCCTGGGCCCTGGGGTGTCGCAGGCTCCAGCAGCTGCCCCGTGCTCTGCTGGGCTGGCCCCAGGACACTGCACGGCCGGAGAGCAGACCCGTGTGGCTTTCTCAGGCGCACATCTCACAGGTGCGGGAGGAGAAGGTGGCAGAGGAGCGGAGCAAGAAAAAACTGTCCAAGAAGCAGGGGGAAGCTGATGCGTGGAAACAGAAAGTGCTGAGGGCGGTAAGAGCAACTCCAGGTCCCTCCTGTGCGGGAGAAGGAAAGGAATAGCTGGGAAGCCGTGACCGGGGGGACGGGGACGGGGAAGGGGCACTGGGGGTTGGGAGGGGCACTGCTGCTCCTGCTGCAGGGGTTCTGGTGCCCACGTGCAACATCTGTCTGGACCGTTGATGTTGGGTTTGAACACGGGGTTACCTGTGGGGACAGAGGGGCAGAGCGCCCAGCTGGCGGGCAGCACAGGGAGGGTGGCGGTGACGTACAGCAGGTGCAGGCTGTCTCAGAGCATTCGCTTCACATCTTCCTGTCCTTCCCCACCCGAGCTGCCTGGTTAAAAGGCTTTTCTTTCTTCTTCAGGGGGAAGATGGATTTGAGCAACAAGAGCTGCTGCAGAACAGGAGAGAGGATGAAGGGAAAGAAAAAGGAAAGAAGGTCTTGGAGCTGAAAAATCTTGTAGAGCAGCAACAGACAGAACACATGGGGGAGAGGTGCGAGTTTGGTGGTGTCCTGGAGAGGGGCACTCGGCGGCGGGGGGGCGGAGCGGGAGCGCCAGCGGTGTCGCTGCAGCCCGGGCTGTGCCAGCGCTCGGGTGCTGACCCCACGGGCTGTGGGGACGCGTGGTGGGGCAGCGCCCGTGCTCTCCTCGGTCACTAAATGACAGGGGTTTTTCCCCAGGGATCGCAGACAGCAAGGGGAAGAGAAGACCCCCCAACCACAGCTGGTGTCTGCAGCCTTCGCTGAAAAAAACGTCAAGGTGGGGAGCTGAAGGGATCTTGAGACAAGTTCTCCTTTGGAAACAAGTGAGGCATAGGACACGCAGGCTTATTGTAAGATCAGACTTGTTTTCCACGTGCTGTGTTACTGTTTAAGGTTTTAACATTCTCTATGATGTTATTTAGAGTAACAAATAACAAACATGTAACTGTAAGGAGTTGGGGTTTGTGCAGGAATAACCCAACTGTGTTGCCGAAGTTGGGGTTGAGTATCTCTTGTGAACAGGTGAGCCCCGTCACCAGCTGGGGACAGCCACACAGTGGCAATTAGAACAACACCTCCAAGTGACACTCACTGATACTTAAATTAATATGGAAATTAGTAAGAGGCTTATTTTTTAACTAGTCCGTTCAGTCCCTGTACCTGCAGGATGTGGTCACAACAAACCTCAGGTATCATACGGCTTCACCACGCAGCGTCACTTGCGTTTGTACGACGAGTGTTACGGTGTAAGGTCAAGGCTGCTTGTCTCAAAACATC
The DNA here is from genome assembly GCF_964273445.1 of Streptopelia decaocto. Classification (NCBI taxonomy): domain Eukaryota; kingdom Metazoa; phylum Chordata; class Aves; order Columbiformes; family Columbidae; genus Streptopelia; species Streptopelia decaocto. Next base: position 68,499,355 of record NC_138661.1, read on the forward strand.
ACAGTAACATTTTCCCTCTGCTCTCTTTCTACTCTTAACATCACTTTCTTTTGCCTTCTTCATTGCTAAGAAGTCAGCCCCCCAAAGGCTGCTCCTCTTAGGGATGAATTCCTCCCGTGTTTGCTCTTGCTGCTCTTACTCACCAGGTCCGTGACATTCAGCTCCTGTTAGTGCTATATAATTTTAATGAAGCTCTGAATTCTTCATATGTTGCCAGCAACTGGGCTGGAGGGCGACGCAGCAAAGCTCCTCCAGATAAGGAAGAACTTGAATATAATTGCGAGTGCCTGCAGCTCCTGCCCTCCGTTAGCTCCTCCCTGCTGAGCAGAACGGGAGAAGAAGCTCCTGGGTGAAGTGGTTTGGGTTGAAAAGAAGTTGAAACAGTGAATTCTTTCCTCGTAGGAGGCAGAGAGCCCCGGAGAGCTGCGCCAGCTGCCGGGGCAGGAGAGGAGAGCCCAGCACCCGGAGTCCATTGCCGTGGCCTCTCATCCCTGGCTCAGGGCGCTGAAGGTGAGCGTGGGCTCTGCGCTGAGCAAGGCCACGAGTCGCCTTATCCTTGAGTCTCGGGTTTGGGTTTTTTCTGCACAAGAACACACGGGGAGACTGAGGATTTTTTTTTTTTATTGCAAGGGACCCAGAAAATGTCTCTGTTGCAGATAGTCTGATTGTTCTGCTCGGGTGAACATGAATGAAGAATGACTTAATTCTTGCATCTCAACAGGAGAAGGATGGTCTGCGGGAGCCCCAGCAGCAGCCGGCAGAGGAGAAGAAAACCAAGCCGGCAGAGGCACTGGCTGCCGCCTCTGGCACGTGGCTCAGCAAAACTGTGAAGGTGAGTCCAGTTCCAGCAGAGCCCTCAGACCATTAGCGTGGTGGCTGATTAGCTGCTGTGGTTTGGAGCCAGCTCAGCGGGGTCTGTGCCGGGGGGGTGTGGGGGTCGGGTCTGTGCCGGGGGTCTGGCTGTGCGGTGCTTGGGCAGAGCTCAGCACCGGGCACCCGGAGGCCAAACAGGAGTTGTCCCTTGGAACGACGCTGGGTGGCCGCAGGATGGCAGCATGTCACGGGTGTCGCTGCCCGGGAGCAGCCCCCGTTCCCTCCTGCGCTGAGTCTCAAAATCCCGTTTGAATTGGAGCCGCTCAGGGCTGGGAGCTGGAGGGGTAGAGGAAAAGCTGCTCAGAGTCAGACCCGAGCCCAGGTTCTGCCAGCGAACTCCTCTCCTGTGGCTCACTGACTCCTTCCTGCTGGGCGTCTGTGCTGTGACACGTCGGAGCGCTGGAGAGTGGAAACATCTGCCGTGAAGCCTGAAAGGGTTTGAGTGTGGAGCCATTTGCATTACAGCAGAGTATTTAGACATGGTGGTCTGTTCTTCCTAGGGCATTGCTACAAGACACAGGAGGGTTTAAAGGTTCAAAGGAGTTATCCAGTCACTGGGACCAGTGGCAGGTTGTGTGTGGATTTCTGCCTGCTCTGTCCTATCTGATCAGTGCTGTGTTGCAGAAATCCAGCTCCACGTCCCAGCTGCAGCCCCTCAAGGCCATGCAGGGACCCAGAGCCCTGACAGCCAACAAAAACAACTACGGGATGGATCTGAGAAGTGATGACTCCACCGATGACGAGAATGAGCCTCGGAAGCCTGTCCCTGCCTGGGCTGTTGGTAGGTGCTGAGTTGGGTTCAGCTTCCCCAGGAAGCTGGAGCTTTCCAGACACCCTTGGTGCAGGCTCAGCTTGCCAAAGCTCAGCCCAGCCGCGTGAGGCTGCAGCGGTGCTGGCAGCCGCTGGGAGCAGAGCCGCCTTCCTGCCGGTGCCGCTGTGCCGAGGTTGAACGCGGGCGCGTTTGGAGCGGTGGGGGCTCGCTGGCGCTGCGCCACGCGTCCCAGGGGCGACCACGCTGGGGAGCGGGGACACGGCGGCGTGCGGGGAGCTGGAGCTGGCTGTGGGGCTCGGAGCCGGGGTGAGCCGTGTCGCTCGCGGGCAGGTGACGGTGTCTGGGGCGGGCTGAGGAGCAGCTGTCCTGCAGGCTCTCGGGGTACGGCACCTTAAGCACCAGAAACTTACTTATGGTGTGTCCGCTTCTGTGCTGTGGTTGTTTCTGTAGGGGCTCAGCTTCAAGAAGCCGTGTCGCACCAATACCATCACCCCGTGAATCTCCAGCGGCTCTTTGGGCTCGTTACGAGCCCCAAGCTGGAGAACATCTTTGGCAAGCGGAAGCCTCGGTACTTCAAGCGCACCAGCTCGGCGGTTTGGCATTCCCCGCCTGTGCCCAAGTGCACCCGTTGCCCATGTTGCAACTTCATAAAGTGAGAACGCAAGGAAATGTGTTTTATACAATATGGTGTATCAGGTTTTCCTTAGCATACAGCAGATTTGTGATTTTTAAGCATTTATTTAAAAATAAATATGTTTAATAAAGCTATCTCGGTGTTTCCCTCCTCTCCCCCGTGGCGCTGCGCTGGTGCTTCTCCAGGGCCGGGGGGGTCGGCTGTGGTTCCTGCAGGCGCCAGGGCCCATGGCTGAAGGGACGACGTTGCTCCATTGTGTGTTCTCTCAGTCTGCTTGATGAAATTCTGTAATTAACCTGAGGGGTGATGTTTTTCATAACCCATTCTGTATGATAGTTGTTTAACAGCGCTGCTACCTGCAGGTAGTTTCCCTTCAAGAATTCTTGTCACCTCTTGTTACTCTGAGCAGAACCATTTCTCTGCAGTTACAGAGGGCTGGACAGTTTAAGCAAGGTCTAAATGTCGCTGTTCTTTCCTTTCGTAATGGAAGGATGAAGCCCAGGCGCAGTTCTCGGTCCTGGCTGTCAGGAGGTTTTAGCGCACAGCCTGGCTCGGCTGGGAGGCGGGTTTGCCCGGCGGTTGTGGCTCGGGGGGGAGCAGTGAGCTGATTTCCTCCCTGCATATGGTCCCTGCTGGTGGGTGGTGACAAAAGCCCCTCACTCGCATTGTCCATCTCTGGTGTTGAGTCATCTCAGGACAGCATTCTGCTGGCCAGTCTTTGCACAGTGTCCAGCAGCTATAAAACTGTTATAAATCAGCTCAAAACATGACCAGAGTTTGAGCTTCTCATCCTTGCAGCATCTTGTGTATTTCTTTGGTTGACTTGTTCTCAAAGCCTAAGTAAAACTGCACAGTTATCTCAAGTCTCAGCAGCTGCTCTGCACTTAGGATCGGAGCAGACACAATTAGACAAAACCATCTACAGGTGGAGGCATTTACAGCACACACAGCCCAGGTGTTACTAATTTGCCTGGCCAGGAGCGAGAGAGGCCAGGCTGGGGGTCAGGGGTGGCGTGGGGACATGGACCATCTGTCCTGCTGTGACCGCAGGCCGTGTGTCCTGCCGTGGACACAGGCCGTGTGTCCTGCTGTGACCGCAGGCCGTGTGTCCTGCCGTGGACACAGGCCGTGTGTCCTGCTGTGACCGCAGGCCGTGTGTCCTGCCGTGGACACAGGCCGTGTGTCCTGCTGTGACCGCAGGCCGTGTGTCCTGCCGTGGACACAGGCCGTGTGTCCTGCTGTGACCGCAGGCCGTGTGTCCTGCCGTGGACACAGGCCGTGTGTCCTGCTGCTATCCCAGGCTGCACTCAGAGCTGTGCTGTGCTGTGCCAGGGAGCGCCTGGTTGTGACCAGCAGCTCCGACCATTCCTCTGAAGAAGGGACGTGATCTCCTCTCTCCTCCTGCTCTCCAACTGCGTGCAGATTAAACAAAGCAGCTATCGGGTTCTGCCCTGAGACTGATAAAGCCCTGAGCCCGAGGCAGGTTTATGGGGCGGGGGGAGCCCGGCTGGGGGCTGCGGGGGGGCTGCCTCGCCGCAAACACCTCCCCAAAAAGGGGAGGGGGGAGAAGGATTGAAAAGCGTGTCTGGAAGGAAGCTCAGAGCAATCCTCCAAAAGGCGGCCCCTCCTGCCCTGCGTGTGCCCCAGCAATGCTGCTCTACGGGCCGGGGGGTCCCCGCAGAGCGGGTGGCAGCTCCCGCTGCACGTCCGTGTCGCCGCGGCTGTGACCGGGGGCTGGCGATGGGCCGCAGCCCCGCCCCGCTGTGCCGCTTGGCCCCCGTTGCAAACAACCAAACAACCCCCGCTAGGGGAAATTTGCACATTTATTTGGTGCCACCGTGCCCGAAAGGCGGGGGGGCTGGAACACACCCGCTGATAGCTGCTGGGAAGCATCCGCAGCCAGGCCCGGGCTTATCTGTAATTACGCGTCTGCCTGAGCTCAGCTGGCTCGGCACGGCGGGGAGCTCGGCTCCCGGAGCCCCGGGGAGCAGCGCAATTAATCCCCAGCATCAGCTGCGCCAATTAATGCCCGCCCGGGAGAGGAGCAGCGGGTCCCCCGGGACGGCGGAGCAAACAGCCCCGGGCCGCCCGGAGACCGCGGTTTCAGCTGGGAAAAGGAGCAACTCCCTGGAAACGGCAGGAGGAAAAGCAAGGAAACCCCCCGCCCCCGGTGTGGGCAGCTGGGTTTGCAAGTGCCTCCTCTCCAAAGATTCCGTAGCTGCGATGTTGCTGTGTTTCCAGAGCAAAACACGGGCATCCTTCTGAGCCAAAAGGGCCATTTTCATGGTAAAAAGCCCGCTGTGGGGAGCAGGGCAGCTCCTAAACCTGCTTCATCCTCTCCTCATCCAAAAGGAGAAGAGAAAGATCATTTTTCAGCTTGCACGGAGCAAAACAATCAGTGTCAACCTGGGGCGTTTCCAGCTCTGTGAGCAGGGAAGAGAAAAACAGCGCACGTCCTGGCCGCGTCGGGCCGCGGGCTCCGTGCCGCTCGGCGGGCCGGGCGGTGGCACCGCAGCTGTCCCCGCCGCCACCGCAGCTGTCCCCGCCGCCACCGCCGCCCCGGGCGGCGGGTCCCTGTGGCCGGGCTGCGCTGGGGTGACAGCAGCCGGGAACGTCACCCCCGCTTTGTGCCGGGCTGCTGCATCCTTCCCCTCTGCCCATACGTGATTTGCTTCTGTTTTCAGAGGCCGTGAAAGCCTGATTCACCCCGTCCCGCGGGGGTGCTCCCGGGAGGGCTGGGGCCGGCGGGGACACCCCCTCCTCCGCTCCAGCCCCCCATACCTCGGCCACCTGGGTGCGGGTCCCCCCACCCTGGCCGGGGTGTCCCCGGGCGGGGACGTCTCCGCCCGCCGCCATCTCCAGCGCATCCCTCTCTCCTGTTGCTCAGAGATGTGGAGGCAGTTGCTAAGAGACACCGACACGTCAGTATCTGGCCCTAAGGAAAAAAGAGAGAGAAAAGAAGAGCCAGGGAAAGAGAGAGACAAGGGAGGCCGGGGAGGAGGAGGGGAGGGAGGAGGTGGGGAAAGACCCGCTCATCGCCAGGCTCGGCAGCTCCGCGGCCGCTCGCCCAGCGCGGGGGTCCCGGGCGAGCCGACCCCCGTCCCGCCGTGAGTCCGGGAGCGGCCCCGGCGGGGAGGGAGGGGGCGGCGGGGGGAGCGGCGGGGGCGGCGTGAGCCCGGGCTGGGCGCTGGGGAGGGATGGGCCGGGGCGGGAGGGGGGAGCGGAGGGGCGGCGGGGGGAGCGGGCCGGGGGGGTGCCGGGCGGGGTGCGGGGGGGGCCGGGAGGGGCTGTCCCCGCAGCGGGGTGGGGAGCGGCACTCCCGGCTCTGGCCACGGCCGGCCGGGCCGCGCGGGCCAAGGTCAGCGTGGCTGGGGGCTCCTTTTTGGCTGAAATCCCCGGGGGTGGGGGCGGCCCCGGCCTGGGAGGGCACGGGCGTGCGGGTGCCCCGCACGGCCACCGCGGGCTGCACGAGCCGTGCCCCCCCGCAGGGCGGGTGGCTAGCGTGGCTAGGGTGGCTCTCCCGCCCCTCTTCCTCGCAGGCAGCTGAGAACGGCCCGACGCCGCAGCCGCGGGGCTCGCCGCGTCCCCGGTGGATGTAGCGCGGCCCCGAATGCCGCCGGGACGCCGGGAGCATCGCAGTGACAGCTCGGAGCGCGGCCGCGCTCCCCGCCGCTGCGGCGGCCCCCGGCGTGCGCGGGCAGCGGCCCTTTCCCGCGGCGGGATGGCCCCCGCCGCCCCGTGAGGGCCCGGAACCGCCCCGGGCGGGGGCTCCCCGCCGCCCCGCCATGCTGCTGCGCCCCTGGCTGCTGGCGGCGGCGGCGGCGGTGGCGGCGGGCGGCGGGGCGGGCTGCCCGGTGCTGTGCTCGTGCCGCGGGCAGGCGGTGGACTGCAGCGGGCAGCGGCTGTTCTCCGTGCCCCCCGAGCTGCCGCTGGACACCGGCAACCTCAGCCTGGCGCACAACCGCATCGCCAGCATCCCGCCCGGCTACCTGGCGTGCTACGGGCAGCTGCGCGCCCTGGACCTGCGCAACAACTCGCTGGCGGCGCTGCCGGCCGGGCTGTTCCTGGGCGCGCCCCGCCTGGCGCACCTGGACCTGAGCTACAACAACTTCAGCCTGGTGCCCGCTGACATGTTCCGCGAGGCGCGGGGGCTGCAGCGCCTGGACCTGAGCCACAACCCCGGGCTGCGGCGGGTGCACCCGCAGGCGTTCCGCGGGCTGGCGCAGCTGCGGGAGCTGGACCTCAGCTACGGGGGGCTGGCGGCCCTCAGCCTGGACGCGCTGGAGGGGCTGCCGGGGCTGGTGGGGCTGCGCCTGGGGGGCAACCCCTGGGTGTGCGGCTGCGCCATGGAGCCCTTCCTCAAGTGGCTGCGGGGACGCATCCAGCGCTGCGCCTCAGGTGGGTGCCGCCTGTCCCCGAGCCCCGCGCCCTGCGCCCCTCGGGGCCCTGACACCCCCCTCCCATCAGATTCGCAGCTGGCCGAGTGCCGGGCCCCCCCCGAGGTGGCGGGAGCCCCCCTGCTGTCCCTGACGGAGGAGAGCTTCCAGGCCTGCCACCTCACCCTGACGCTGGACGACTATCTCTTCATCGCCTTCGTCGGCTTCGTCGTCTCCATCGCCTCGGTGGCCACCAACTTCCTGCTGGGCATCACCGCCAACTGCTGCCACCGCTGGAGCAAGGCCAGCGAGGACGAGGACGTTTAGGTACCGCCACCGTCAACGTCCCCCCGACCCGGACACCCCAGCTGGGACGCCTGACTGTGCCTTGTCTTCGTCCCCTCCCGCTGTCCCCCGTGCCGGGGTGGCCCTCGAGACACTGGCCCGGCTGTGGCAGGGGAGACTGGGGGATGGATTCTCTTCCTTTTGCCCCCAAACAAGGAGTGTTTGTCCCAGCGAGCACCCTCCAGGATTGTCCCCCCCAGCACCATGAGCTCAGACCCCCCATTCCCACTACCCAGGGCCAGTGGAGGCAGCAGCACAGGTTTCTGTGGGGGTCCCGTGGGGGTCCCACGGGGGCTGCAGCTGCAGAGCAACCCCCTGCTTGCCAGAGAGACCCCCAAAAGCAGCGTGTGTGCCTTGGGGGACGCCAGCCACCCTCCCTGGGGAAAACCACGGAAATCCTCATGTTCAGCCCAAAAGCAGCACCGGTGGAGACCCTCGAATCCTGCCCACACTCTTCAGCCTCCCCAAAAAGCTGGGGGGCCAAGCCCAGGACCCGGTGCGGACACCCAGCTCAGCACCGCCGCCCCCGTGAGAGGGACCCGGGGACACCTGCGCCTTGCTGGTGACACCGGGACAGCACCGGGGCCACCGGGCCTGGTGGTGGCCAAGCTGCCGGCACCGCCCGGCCACATCTCGGTCCCCGCCTTCCTTCCCAAAGCCTCGCGCAGGTTTGGGACCAACCCGGGTCTGCGCGGCTGCGGGACATCCCTGCTTGCTGCTGTGGGCAGGCTGGGAGGCGAAAAGAGCACCAAAACAAGAGAAAAAAGAAAACAAAAAGAGCGAAGGACCCGTCTGTGCGGCCGCGTCCTCGTGGTGTCCGTGGCGGCTTCGGGGCCGGCTGTGCGTGCAGCGGCGCGGGGCTGGCGCTCGGTGCCTGCGGGAGTGGGCTGTGGGTGTGGGTGTGGGTGCAGGTTACAACCACAGAAAGCGGTCAGCTCGTCCCCACGCCCACAGGAGGGCAGCGGCCCCCACGCTGCGGCGGGAACGGGCACGTGGGCTCTTCTTTCTTTAGTTTCCTTTATTTTTTCCTTTTTGGTCAGTCTGGACACCCCTCTGCACACAGAGGCCGCCCCGTGTCCCCGCACCGCAGCTCCTGGTTCTGGGCACCGCGGGAAGAGCCGACGCGCCTCCCGCCAGACCCGCTGTCTCTGTTTCCGAGGCAGGACGGGCCTGGCGCTGCGCTGCGTGGGGACAGGGACCCCTGGGTGTGACCCTGGCGCTGCCCATGGGGACAGGGACCCCTGGGTGTGTCCCCGGCACTGCCCGTGGGGACAGGGACCCCTGGGTGTGACCCTGGCACGGCGCTGCCCATGGGGACAGGGACCCCTGGGTGTGACCCCGGCGCTGCCCGTGGGGACAGGGACCCCTGAGTGTGACCCCGGCGCTGCCCGTGGGGACAGGGACCCCTGGGTGTGTCCCCGGCACTGCCCGTGGGGACAGGGACCCCTGGGTGTGACCCCGGCGCTGCCCGTGGGGACAGGGACCCCTGAGTGTGACCCCGGCACTGCCCGTGGGGACAGGGACCCCTGGGTGTGACCCTGGCACGGCGCTGCCCATGGGGACAGGGACCCCTGGGTGTGACCCTGGCACGGCGCTGCCCGTGGGGACAGGGACCCCTGGGTGTGACCCTGGCACGGCGCTGCCCGTGGGGACAGGGACCCCTGGGTGTGACCCTGGCGCTGCCCATGGGGACAGGGACCCCTGGGTGTGACCCCGGCGCTGCCCATGGGGACAGGGACCCCTGGGTGTGACCCCGGCGCTGCCCGTGGGGACAGGGACCCCTGGGTGCTGATTCTGCCAGCGGCCCTGGCACAGGGGGACACGGGGTGCAGGACACGGGGTGCCGCCCCCCAGGGGTGTCCCTGCAGCACGGCTGCCTGCACCCTGCTGTGCCCCTGTGCCGGCCCTCTGCCTCACCCACAGCCTTTGGCTTCTGTTTCTTTTTCACTTTTTCCTTGTTTCTTTTATTGTTTTTCTAACTCTTTATCCCACTTCCTTTCCTTTCCTTTCCTTTCCTTTCCTTTCCTTTCCTTTCCTTTCCTTTCCTTTCCTTTCCTTTCCTTTCCTTTCCTTTCCTTTCCTTTCCTTTCCTTTCCTTTCCTTTCCTTTCCTTTCCAGTTCTCCTTTCCTTTCGTCTCCTCTCCTCACTGCACCCAACATGGGTGGTTGAACAGCTGAGTTTGTGCAGAGCACATTTTATAACCATGGACTTTTGTAGAACAGTGAGCACTTTCTCAGAGCTGACCCTCAGCAACGAAGAGCGTCAGGCAGCCCGGCTCAGGGCCGGGGACACTCGTGCGTGGTGGGGACACTCGTGTCCGGCGGGGACACTCGTGTGCAGTGGGGACACATGTGCCCAGCGGGACACGCGTGTGCGGCCGGGGCCCCGCGCTGCCCCGCACCCGCCGAAGGCAGCAGCCGCGTTTTCCTCCCGGCTCTTCCTGTTGTTCCTCCGGCAGCATCTCCAGTCGCAGCTGCCGGCAGCCGGGTCACCTCCGTGTCACCTCGCTCCCCGGGACCCCTCCTGGCCCCGGCCGTGGGGCAGGGGGACGTGGGGACTGTCCCGACTCTCCGGAGCCGGGGGGTTGGGCAGCAGCTGGGCTGTGTCACTTCACCGTCCCAATGTCCACCCACTCGTCCCTCCCGTCGTCCTCCCACCTGGAGCCTTTTCTTCTTCCGAAGAGGGAGAATCAGCCCCAAGGGTTGTCAGGGACCAGGGCTTGGTGTGGTGGGGGACACATTGGGACAGGGAGCCCCAAAATGCCCCCAGGCACCTTCTCTCTCACCCCATGGTTACGTTCTCAGCTATTTCTGAGACACCAGGTCTCTCCAAAGCTCCTCTGTGCAGCTTCGACACTGCGGCCTCGGCACCGCCACGTTATCCCGGCACAAATCTGAGCCAGACCCCCCCAGCACAATTCGGGGGTGCGGGTCCCCCCTCTGTCCCCCCAGCACAGTTCAGGGGTGCGGGTCCCCCCTCTGTCCCCCCAGCACAGTTCAGGGGTGCAGGTCCCCACTCTGTCCCCCTCCAGCACAACGCGGGGATGCGGGTCCCCGCTCTGTCCCCCCAGCACAGCACGGGGGTGCGGGTCCCCCCATTTGCTTTGGGGTGGGATGTGTGAAGGCAGCACAGCGCCGGGTGTAAACCAGGAGGTCACTTCAAAGGGGACACCTGGGGACATCACCTGGCTTAGCACAACACCAAATTATTTCAGCACCCCCGGGGCAGGATGGGGGTGTTGAACCTCCTGCTTGGCCATTTGGCAACTTGAAAAAGCAGCTTGGGGCTGGGGGAGCTGGCTCCTGTCCCCGTCCCCATGCCCGTCCCCATCCCCGTCCCCATCCCCATCCCCTCTCCCTCCCCGTCCCCACCAGCCGCGTCTCCCCGTCAGAGCCCAGGGACACTTGTAGCTGCACCCAAAGGTCCCTGCACAGAACAACCCCCTTTTCCAGCTCCTCGTCCCTGTGGCACAGGATCTGGGGACATCTGGCTGGGCTCCGCGCACCCCAGCGGAGCTCAGACCCCCAGCGGGCTGCACGTCACTTTTTCGGGATCAAGGGTCCCCGAGCTCCCCAGCTCCCCAGCTGCCCGGCCCTCCCAGGCTTTTCCGAGGATGCTCCCGGTCTCGCAGGGTCCCCATCCCCCCGTCCCCAGCTGTCCCCCCTCTATCTTCGCTCCTCATCTGCGCTGCCGCAGGAAGGCAACACCTTCCTTATCTCCTTCCGACGGGTGGTCCGGGCCCCGCTGCCCCCGCCGCCCCCCGGCCCTGGCGTCCCTGCGTGTCCCCCAGAGACTCGGCAGCCAAACATTTCCCTCCTGGAAGGGAAAGGGAAATCTCCAAGAGGCGGACAGAAAGCCGGTGGCTCGTCCGCGCTGGCAGGGAGCCCTGCAGCCATTTCCGCGCCCGGACACCCACCGGGAGGAAACTGCCCTCCCAGCTCCCCCCGAAAACGGGGTCCCCGCCACCCCCTTTAACGCCGGGGTATTTGGGGTGGAGGAGGGATAAAGGGGATAAAGGATGGAGAGATGGATGGCTAGATGGGTAGAGGGAGGTGTGGACTGATGGATGGCCGGGCGGACTGACAGACGGACCGACAGATGAGTGGTGTCAGGGGGTCTCTCCAGGGCAGCGGAGCCTGGAAGGCACCTTGGATATAAGTGTTTGTCCATCAGATTGCCCTTTGGGCCACGGCCCCACGTGCAGCCGTTCCACCCCCTGGGCCCCCGGCTCCCACACCAAACCAGCACTGCGGGGAGCCCCCAAAACCCCAGCTGGGGTGACAGAGCCCCTCTGCCAGGGGGGTCATCCGAACCACAGCCCCCGGCCACCCCCTCAATTGACGTGGTGAAGACAAAGGACCACGCGGGGAGGGACGGCTCTGGCCAGGCTGGCTCCCAAAACCCGGCGGTGGCAACCGGGAGGGTGAGGCGGCCCCCCCGACGGGAAGCGCCCGAGGAACCCAGTAATGGTCCCGCATCCTTTCCAAGCGGGAACAAAGGCCGAGGAGACAGGATAGTTCATCACCAGTAAATGAAGGATGTAAATAACTAATAGGGGCAAGATTTATTTAGAGCGGAGCGTCAGGAAGCCGCGGGGCCGGGAGGAAAGCGGCAGAGGAGCCGTTTGGTGGCTCATCAAAATCCCGGCCCAGCGTGGGCCGCTGTCCTGCGGCACCCAGAACCGCCCGGCCCAATCCACGGTGCCCGGCCCCCCGGTCTGGGTGCTCAGCAGCACCGGCGCTGGGCTGTCACGCTGCGGGGGTCACCCAGCGCGGCTCTGGCCCCAGATAAGGAGGAGAAAAGCCCGAAAATGGGATTTGGTGGGACAGGCGGCTGCCTGATGCAATCAGGGCTGCGGGGGCTGGGGCGGGCGGGACACCCGGCGGGGGCTTTGTGGTGTTAAACATCCACGTCTCCACGTTGGATGCGCTGGGGTGGGAGCTCCTGTTGCCCAGGTCTGTGCTGGGGTGGGAGCTCCTGTTTCCCAGGTCTGTGCGGGGACAGAGGCCGCGGGGCTGGGGGTGCCCAGGAGGGGACACAGGGACACCCCGTCATGCACACCCCACCCCTGCTCACACCCCCCTGAAGCCAGCCATCCCCCCACTCCGTGTGCCCATAACCCTTCCCGTCTCCTCACACAGAGCTGCACACTCCTTTTTTAACCAAAATTCCTTTATTTGTCACAAAACACAAAGCCCTGTGGATGCCAGGGGAGCCGCCTCTGCCCAAGCCCCCCCGGGGCTGCCCCAGCCTCAGTTTCCCCTCCCCGCGAGCAGGGGCTCCCAAAGCAAGCCAGGCTCTGGGGCGCGGAGGAGGCGGCGGGTCCCCCGAGGAGACCAGCTCGGGGGGCCCCGGGGGGGGCTCAGGCGCGGAACAGCGTCTCCTGCGTGGCGGGGTCCAGCTTGCCCCCCGGGAGCGGCGCGCCCTTGCCGCCGGGGGGGTGGCTGTGCCCCGAGGAGCAGCTGGCCGAGCGCTCGGGGGCCGCGCCGGGCGCGCGGCAGCACAGCAGCGTGGCGCAGGCGCGGCGGAACCGTGGGTCGAAGAAGGCGTAGAGGAAGGGGTTGAGGCAGCTGTTGACGTAGGCGATGGCCGTGCAGTAGGGGTGCAGGTTGTTGAGGAAGGCGTGGAGGCCGCAGGACCAGGGCAGCACGTCCAGGTCCATCAGGACATAGAGGGTCTTGACCAGGTGGAAGGGCAGCCAGCAGCCCCCGAAGGCGGCCACCAGCACCGTGATGATGGTCAGGAGCCGCTTGCGCTTGCGGGGCCCCTCGGGCCGCTCCCGGCGGAAGTGGGTGGCCACGGTGCGGGCGATGAAGAAGTAGCAGGTCAGCATGACGGCGAACGGGGCCACGAAGCCCAGGGCGGTGGACGAGAGCCCCAGCCCCACCTCCCAGGCGACCTCGGTCCCCGGCGCCGCCAGGCCCCCGTAGTCCATGTAGCAGGTGATCTTGGTGTCCCCCCCCAGCGCGGCCGCCCGCCGCAGCACCAGGGCCGGCAGCGCCAGCAGAGCCGCCAGCACCCACAGGGCCACCGTGGCCACCAGCCCGCTGACCCGCGAGCGCAGCTTGGCCGTGGCCAGCGGCCGCACGATGGCCAGGTAGCGGTCGAAGCTCAGCCCCGTCAGGCAGAAGACGCTGGCGTACATGTTGACGAAGACCAGGTAGCTGCTGACCTTGCAGGCGGCCGTGCCGAAGGGCCAGTGGTAGCCCAGCCAGGCGTAGGCGGCCCACAGCGGCAGGGTGGCCACGAAGGTGAGGTCGGCGGCGGCCAGGTTGGCGATGAAGGTGTCGGCCGAGCGCCGGCGGTCCCGGCCGCCCTTGAAGACGGTCCAGAGGACCAGCCCGTTGCCCGCCGTGCCCAGCAGGAACACCAGCAGGTAGAGGGCGGGCAGCAGCGCCAGCGACGGGCCCCACTCCGCGTACTCACACTCCGTCTCGTTGTCCCCGTAGGCATAGGCGTCCGTCACCTCCTCCATGGCGCTGGGCTCAGCTCAGCTCATCCCGGGCTCACCGAGCTCCTCTGGCCCTCTGAGCCCAGCCCCGCGAATCCCACCGGTTACCTCCCCTTCCTCCTCCTCCCCGTCCTCCTCCGCCCTCCTCCTGGACGGGGCGGGAGGGTGGACGGGAGGGCCCCGTGGGAAATTTCACAGCTCCCCCTCACCCTCCATCTGGCTCCTTCCTGGGGGGTTGCCGAGCTCTCACCCAAGTGTCAAAGCGTCAGCCCGTGAGATAACGCCCCGCGCAGGGCGCTGCCCCGGGGAGCGCGCTCGCCCCCAGCACCGCTCGGTGCCGCGGCTCGGGGAGCAGCCCCGCGGCTGGGGGTCTCACCTCGCCCCCAGCACCGCTCGGTGCCGCGGCTCGGGGAGCAGCCCCGCGGCTGGGGGTCTCACCTCGGGGTGCTGCATCTGGCATTCGCATCGGGGTGTCACACTTTGGGCCTCTCGCGTTTGGCGGGCTGCGTGGGACGATCTGCCGCAGGGTGTCGGCGGGGGTGCCACATTTGGCGTTCTACACGTGGGACTCTGCGTTCGCTGTTTGGGGTGTCCCACTTGGCCTTTCACAGTTTGCTTCCAGGGTTCTGCGTTTCACAAACAGCTGTGGCACCGGAGGGTCCTGGGCTGCTGGGGCCGTTTCGAGTGTGCCAAGCTGGGGAGACCTTTATGCATTGACCGAAAGTCTGGGGAGCGGGCACTCCAGGGCTCCCCCAGCTCACGAAAAGACCATCTCAAGGCACCGGCTGCTGAGGGAGCGGCCGGAGCCCTCGCTGCGCCCTGCACAGGCTGCGCTGTCCACGGAGCGACTGGATGCTGCAGCGGCTCCGGCTGAGCCGCGAGAGGACGAAAATCACTCCCACCCCAAAAATAACAGTGGGAGGCAGCAGGAAGCGGCAGCTCCCCAGCGCAGCGGGACACGGACGGGCCGGCCCGGCGGGACCGAGCTCTCGCCGTTACGGCGCCGGAGGAGCCGAGAGGGACTTTGCAAAACGCCTGAGAAGCCCCGAGTCCCCGGGAGGGGGAAGCGCGGGGGAGGCGGAGCGGAGGTGCCTTCAGCTGCCAAACAGGTAAACGCGAGCGGAACGGGTGGCCAAACGGCACGGCCGGAACCCGCGGGACGGAGATGGGGGACGCGGCCGCCACGAGAGCAAAACCCCCCAGCGAACCCCCATGGGCGCAGCAGGTCCCTTCAACCAGCAAAGTGCCGTGAGGAAGGGGGTGCTGGGCCATTCGGTGGCTGAAACGGGGGGAGCTCGACAGGGTCTCCAAGATTAGAACAAAGGAAGGGAGAGGGGCTGGGCTGTGAGCTGGGGGCAGCGGAGCTGGGGGGGCACTGTGGCCACCAAACCTGCTGCCCAAAGGGACCCGGAGCCGTGGCCTGGGAGGGTAACCCTGGCTAGAGACAGTGGACATTGCAATGAGCCGGGACAGCCCCGGGACGGCGCGCGGAGCCCAGGCTGCGGGGCCCAGGCCAGCCCGGCTTCGGGAGTCTAATAAAGAGCTGCTTCGAATTGACACAAACGTGAGGGCTGCTGACTTCAGTTACAATGCAAAGTTGTTTAAAGAAGGGACAGACCCCCACACAGACCCAGCCTAAGACGTGACTTAACCGTGTTAGCTAAGAAATGAACAGAGCAGCGAAATAAAGGGAATGCTAATGAGCCCCTCGGCGTCGCCGGGAGCGGCTGCACAGAGGCTGCTCCATCGCTATTAATAACGGCCGGGGTTATTTCTGTCTGCCGTGGGCAGCACAGGTAACCCCCGCCAGCCCCGCCGGTGACGCCAAACAGCCCCGCTCCTGGCAGAGCCTGGCAGAGGCTGCGCCCAGCAGGGCCTGGGGGGGGGAACAGGCAGCGCTGCATGGGGGGGCTGGGGACACCGGCGGGGCTGGGGACACCAGCACGCTCGGGCACCCTTGGGAGGTGCCATGTCCCCAGTCACCCTCTGCGACCCTAGGGCTGCCCTGATGAACGTCCTTCTCCCCCTCTGCCCCCCATGTCCCCGCTGTCCCTCCGCCATCCCCAGTGCCACACAGTGCCACATCCCCTCTGCCCCTGCTGCCACCCCCACGGTCCCCTGACACCCGTGTCCCCCATGTCCCTGGTTCCGCACGACCACCCCTTCTCCTGAACGCCCTGTGCCACCCCATCCCCTTCATGTCCCCCTGCCGCCCCAGAGCCACCCGTGCCATCATCAGGGACACCCACTCCCGCCCCCAGCCCCGGCAGCTGTCCCCATCCCCGCTCCTCCCCGGGGGGCTGGGGGGCTCTGCCCACTGTCACCCTTAGAGAGATGATGGGGCCGCACGTCCCCACCGCAGCCTCGCGCTGCCCCCACCATGGCCTCCCTGTTGCGGACACCGGGGGGGCACCCTGGGGGTCCTGCCTGGCCCTGCCCGGGACGGGGGGCACGCACCGAACACCGGGGGGATGGGGACAGGGGGCTGCGAGTAGGGGAACATTGCACAGGGGTGGGGGTGCGGGGGCGTTGGCGGGGGTTGGGTGCTGATACCATCTCCCGCCGGGCAGCGCTTGCCCAAGGGCCGTTTCCTCCTCAACAGCCGTGGCCCCCAGCGGCTGGCTCGGTCGTTGGCCCGCAGGCCCCGGCCTGTCTCCCCCCAGCCTGTCCCCCTCGGCCTGTCCCACACGGGCGGACCCTTCCCCTGCCCCAGAGCCCTGGCCCCGCAGGGACTCACGACTCAGCACCCTGCAGCCTCGCCCTTGGGCACCCCCAAAGTCCCCATCTCAGGGCCAGTGCACCCCCCACCCAAGCAGCCCCACTCCGCAGCATCTTCTGCCCCCGTGAGATCTCCACATGCTAGCAGCCCCCACACTGTACCCCTTGCACCCCAAACCTCTAGAGCCCCCACACTGTACTCCCTGCACCCCAAGACCCGCAGCCCCCACACCATATCTCCTGCACCCCAAATCCCCCCAGCCCCCCACACCGTGCCCCCTGCACCCGAACCCCCCCCCACTGTATGCCTTGCACCCCAAACCTCTGCCCCCCACACTGTGCCCGCTGCACCCCAAGCCCCCGCAGGCCCCTCCCCAGGCAGGGTGCAGCCAGGGCCCCCCGGGCGGCCCCCCTGTACCCTGCGGTTGGCGGGTGGGGGCCGCAGCGGGGCTGGAGGTGGTGTGGCGCAAGGCTGTGGTTGGGGACACGTGGCCCTGTCACCGCTATAAGGGTGGCAGCGGGCAGAGACCCCAGTCCGCAAGTCCCAGGTGAGGAGCGGGGACGGCGACAGCGGGGACAGCGGGGCGGGCTTAGCCTGAAGCTGCCGGGGCTGGGGACCAGGGTGGGTGTCCCTGAGGCTGGCACCGGTGTCTCCGGGGTGGCAGAGGGACGTGGAGGGACAGGGTGGCACAGGGTGTTCAGGGGAAGGGGTGGCCGTGGGGCTGGCAGTGGGGAACCAGGGACATGGGGCGCACGGGCAGGGTGGCAGGGCACGGCCGTGGGGGTGGCACTGGGGTGGCAGAGGGGCACAGGGCAGGTGAGGGTGGCCCCCAGGGTGGCAGAGGGCGACTGGGGACGTGGCATCTCCCGAGCGCGCCGGTGTTCCAGCCCCGCCATGCAGCGCTGCCTGCTCCTCGTCCTGGCCCTGCTGGGCGCGGCCTCCGCCAGCCCTCCCGGTGAGCGCCCGCCCCGCGGGGACACCCGGGGACACCCTGGGGACACCCCGGGGACACCCCTGCTCCCCGCACCCCGTGTGCCCGGGGTGACGCGCCGCTGTCCCCAGCCCCTGCCAGACCCGAGGCGGAGGCGGCGGCGCTGGCGCTGCCGGAGGACGATGGGGACGACGGGGACGACGGGGACGGCGGGGACGACGGGGACGACGGGGACGACGGGGACGACGCCCGGTGCCCGCTGGCGAGCGAGACGCTGACGCTCAGCGTCCCGGACCCGCTGGCTGCCACCACCTACCGCTACGTCGTTGTCACCCACTGCCACACCTTCCACGGCGCGCAGGTGGGCAGGGGACGGGCGGGGGGTCGGGCGCGCCAGCCCGTGTCCCGGTAACCGGCGCGTCCCGCAGGCGCTGTGCCGCCGGTGCTACGGCGGGCAGCTGGCGTCCGTGCACAGCCCCCGCGTCAACGCGCTCCTGCGCTGCCGAGCGCGGCTCCGCACCAACCGCGGCCAGGTCTGGATCGGGGCCGTCACCCGCCCCAGGGTAAGGGACCCGCGGGAGGGGACCCGCGACACCGCCCGGCCCCACCGCACCCTGCCCGGCCCGGTCACCTGCCCTGCCACCTGTCCCCGGTGCCCACTCTGGGTGTCCCAGCCCTGTCACTTGTCCCCGGTGCGCACCCTGGGTGTCCCAGCCCTGTCCCGATGCCCTCGGTGCCCACCCTGGGTGTCCCAGCCCTGTCCCAGCGCCCCCAGTGCCCACCCGGGGTGTCCCAGCCCTGTCCCGATGCCCTCGGTGACCACCCTGGGTGTCCCAGCCCCGTCCCAGTGCCCCCGGTGCGCACCCTGGGTGTCCCAGCCCCGTCCCAGTGCCCCCAGTGCCCACCCTGGGTGTCCCAGCCCCGTCCCAGCGCCCCCAGTGCGCACCCTGGGTGTCCCAGCCCCGTCCCAGTGCCCCCGGTGCGCACCCTGGGTGTCCCAGCCCTGTCCCCCACCCCGCCATGCCCGGTGTCCCCATGCCCTTGCCCCTCTGGCAGGGACGGACCGTGAGCTGCCACTGGGCCGACGGGAGCCGCTGGGACTACTCGTGCTGGTCGCGGGGGTACCCGCTGTGCTCCGGCTGCTTCTGCACCGCCCTCTGCACCAACAGTTAGTGGGGGGCACGGGGGGCACTCAGGGCTGGGGGGCTGTGCTGGGAACCTCTGCCCGTGGGGTGTGGGTGAGGCTGGGGGGATGCTGGGGGGATGCTGGGGGGCCGGGGGATGGGGAGGTGGTGCTGGGAGCTGGGGTCAGTCCTGGGGATCGGGGTCTGGGTCTGGCACCTCGGGGTTCAGGGCTGGTCTGGGGCAGCGGGTGCTGTTGGGTGCCAGGGCTGACCCCCCTCTCCCCCCAGACGGGCGCTGGAGGAGCGTGCGCTGCCGCGCGAAGCTGCCCTTCGTCTGCCAGTACTGAGGGGCTCAGCCCCTGCAGTGCCCTGTGCCCCCGGACCTCAATAAAGTCTCAGCTGTCAGCGCCCATCTCTGTGCTCAGGCGCTGGGCAGGTGGGGGATCCCGGGGCTGTAACAGGGGTGCTGGGACACCCTGGGGTGCACAGGGGGGAGGTTTGGGGACAGGGGTGTCCCTTATGTCCTGCACGGCCCCTGCATGGGCAATGGGGGGGCATAGGGTCCCCTCCCCAGGGACTGTGGTGACACCCTGACACTGGAGCCCATTGAACCTCAAATGGGTGGCACCGCCATGACCTCCCCTGCCCCTGCACCCAGCCCTTCCGTTAGACCCCCCCATAACCAGCCCTCACCCCCCGCACAGGCTGGGACGGGTGGGTGCTGTGAGCCCGAAGTTTATTGGGGTGGGGGTGCTGGGAGCAGGGAGGTGCTGGGGGCTGCAGAGGTGGGGGGCACTGGGGAGGCGTCACCCCCACTGCCCGGTATGTTCCCCGTGCCCTGTCCCACTGACAGCAAGGGGGTGGCAGCCATGCGGGGGGCTGGGCGCAGGGTGTGGGGTGAACGCGGGGGCTGCCCCACGGCGCCCAGGGCTAGAGGCCGAGAGAGAAGGTGCCCGAGTCAGTGGACTGCTTGTCCCGGCCGCAGCCCCCCAGCGCGCCGGGGGGACACACCATGGGGCTGGCGGGGGGCGCGGGCACGCTGGCCTCCGGCACCTGTGGGGCAGGGACAGGATGGGCGCTAGGTTAGTCCCTGCCCCATAGCCAGGGCCCCCGGGGGGGCTCAGGGGTGCTGCCTGCACGTCCCCCCACCGGCCAGCCCCACAGAACCCCAGAGGGGCCGGGTCCAGGCCCCCAGAAGTGACCCTGGCATGGCCCCAGCCCCACAGCGGCCCCAGCCCTGTGGCAGCCCCAGCCCCATAGCTGACCTCCTCGAACTTGCGGGCCTTGTAGTGCTCAGCTCCCTTCAGGAAGTTGAGCAGGATGATGTCGCACAGCACCGTGCCCTGGGGGGGGCAGCGTTGGGGTGGGGGGCACAGAGCCCCTCTGGGAGATGCCACCCGTCAGGGGCTGAGAACGGCCACAACTCACCACGCCGATGGAGGTGAAAGCTGCCACCGTGTTGATGAGGGTGGGGACGATCCCGAACTTCCCAGCCTGGGGGTGCAGAGACCCCCGTTGGTGGGGGGTTCCCCCTGCCATGGCCCCACAGGGCCCCCCGAGCCCCCCACGTACGTTGCCGTACACCAGGACGTCGAAGCGGATGCCGAAGGCCTTGGTGAGCGTGCGGCGCTCGGTGCCGTCCTGCCAGCGGTAGTACCGGGCGTGCCTGCGCGGGGACGCGGGGCAGCGGGACCGTGCCGCGCTGTGCCCACGCGAGCGACACGCGTGTCCCGCCGCGGCGGGGCCGTGCCGTACCGGAAGTTGTATCCCGCGGCGGGCGCGCGGCCGTCCAGGCGGGTGAAGGAGTAGCGGGGCAGGCAGCGCTCCCAGGCGCGGTCCAGGTCACACACCCACCCGATCTTGATGCCCAGCACCCCCCCCTGCCCCGGCCATCAGGGGGGACACGGCCCATGTCCCCACGGCCCCGTGTCCCCACACCCCATGTCCCACGGCCCCCTGCCTGTACATCCCAGCCCCCTGCCCTCACATCCACCCTCCTGTGTTCTCTCATCCGTGTCCCCATCTCCTGCACCCCATCCCACATTCCTAAGTCCTCACATCCCATGTCTCATGCCCCCACGTTCCCATATCCCACATCCCTGTGTCCCCAAGCTCCATGTCTCTGTGCACCCACAGCCTTATGTCTCCTGTCCCATGTCTCCGTGTCCCTGTGTCCTCATGTCCCCATCTCCCACACCCCTGTGTCCCCATGTCCCACATCCCCATTCCCCACGTCGCTGTGTCCCCACGTTCCATCCCACGTCCCGTGTGCCCCCGCCCCCGCCGTGTCCCCTGTCCCCGCTCACGGTGGCGGCCAGCGCGGGGAAGTCCTGCCCGGCCAGGCGCACCACGTCCCCCAGGCGCAGGATGGGGCAGAGCGGCTGCAGCTCGGGGTGGAACCGGCACCGGCCCAGCTCCGCCCCGCTGCCGGGGGGCGGCAGGTTGGCCCTGGGGACACGGGGGACACGGGGCACACGGCCATCAGCCAGCCGGGCTGGGGGGACCCGGAGCCCCCTCCCGTGTCCCCCTGTCCCCGGTGCCGCTCACTTCTCGAAGCCGAAGAGCGGGAAGCGGATGCTGTTCTTGATGAGGAGGGTGAAGTTTTCCGCCTCCAGCATGACGGGGCTGCGGGGACAGGGGTGTCCCTGGGGACACGGCGGACACGGACCCGCCGCCCCGGCCCCCGTGTCCCCCCGGCCGCACTCACACGTCCACCGTGTCCACCTCGGGGGGGCACCAGCCGCGGATCTCGCAGGTGCGCAGGGTCCGGTTGTAGGGAACGCAGCGCCCGGTCAGCACCCCTGCGAGCCCACCGGTGCGCTGAGCCGGCCGGACCCAGCCCGGCCCGCGGTCCCGCAGCCCCGCGCCGCCCCGGCGGTCCCGCAGCCCACCCAGGGGTCCCTCAGCCCCGCACCGCCCCGAGGGTCCCGCAGCCCACCCAGGGGTCCCTCAGCCCCCGCACCGCCCCGAGGGTCCCTCAGCCCCGCACCGCCCCGAGGGTCCCGCAGCCCACCCAGGGGTCCCTCAGCCCCCGCACCGCCCCGAGGGTCCCGCAGCCCACCCGGGGGTCCCGCAGCCCCGCGTCCCTCACCGCTGCCGGTGGCGGCGCCCCTCCCGCGGCAGTCCCGGTCGGCCGCGCAGCGGTACTCGGCTTCGCTCTGCGGGGGGCGAGGGGGGCGTGAGCCGGGGCGGGGACGCAGGGACACCCCCGTGCCCCCGCCGTGTCCCCAGCCCGTACCTCGGGGCAGACGCCCTGCGCCTGGTTCTCCGTCAGGATCTGCTTGGTGACCACCACGAACACCGAGGTGCCCTGGGGGGACGTCATCGTCACCGTCACCCTGACCCCCGCCGCGAGGGGAAACTGAGGCAGGGGCGGGACCCGGCGCCCCCTCACCTCGGGGGGGGTGACGTAGTCGGCCGTGTCCAGCACGCGGCCGGCATAGCGCCCGATGCCCTTGACCTTGGTGACCACCGAGGACTCGATGACCGTGTCCCGCACCTGGTAGGCTTTCTCATGGAGGAACACCCAGCTGGGACAGCACCCGCGGGGTGACAGGGGGGACAGCCGCCCCCGCCCCCCGCGGGACCTGCCCGCCCCCCGGCACCCCCCGCGCAGAAATGGGGCACCCGAGTGGCTGCTGTACCTGCGACAGGCGCTTGTCACCCGCCCGCGCGCCGCCGGTGGCCGCTGTCACCCCCAGGGAGCAGCCGGGGCCACACACCCGTGTCTGTCACCCGCTCGGGCCCTGCTGCGGCTCCCGCCCCGCCTCGTCACCCGCACTGACACTGTCCCCCCACCTGTTCCCCGCACGAGGATGCTCTTCTCGCTGTTCCCTCCTGTCACCCGCACCCTCTCCTGCGTGTCCCCATCGTGTCGCCCGCACACCTGACATTCCCGGCGCTGACACACGTGTCCCCCTCTCGCCTGTCCCTCCTCCGCCCTGTCACCCCGCTGTTACCCGCCGCTCCCGGCCCGGCCACCCCCCTCCCCGCACAGCCGTCCCGCTGTCCCCTCGCTGTCACCCCCGGTGTCGCTCGCAGCAGCCCCGGGAGGAGGGCGGCGGGGGGTCCTGGGGGTCTCACCCGATGAAGTAGGCGAGGATGAGCAGCTGCACGGCGCGGTTCACCGCGCCCACCGCCCAGCTCCGCACCACCACCGCCTTGGCCGTCTCGTACGAGAGGAATCCGGTCACCCAGCGCGGGGGGGACATGGGCGGGCAGGGGCCGGCAGGGACCGGCAGCACGGGCAGCGCGGGCAGCACGGGCAGCGCGGGCAGCGCGGCAGCACCGGCAGGAGCGGCAGGAGCGGGCAGGGGCCGGCAGCGCGGGGCGGGGCGGGGCGGGGCGGGGCGGGGGCGCAGCCCGTTCTGGGGGTGCAGGGGCGGGCGGGGCCGTGGCGGGTCCCGGTTCCGGTGCCCTGCGGGGGTTTCCCCGGGGGTCCCGGACCCCACGCTGTGCGCACAGGGGGGCGGAGGCACGGGCGGGGGATTTTGGGTGCCCCGTGCGCAGGGTCCCGGTTTCGGGGGTGCTCCTGTGGGGGTCCCCCGTGTGCGCGGCCCCGGTTTGGGGTGCCCCAAGTTCGGGGTCCCCCGTGTTTGGGTGCCCCGTTTTCGGGTGCCGCCTCTCCGGGGCGCCCTCATTTTCGGGGTTTCCCGTTTTTGCGGTGCTCGCAACTCTCTGGGTGCTCTGTGTGGGGGTGCCGGGTTTTGGGGTGCCCCCACCCCGGGTCGAGACCCCCGTCGTTGCGGTGACGTCACAGGGATCACCCGCCACTGGCCAATGGGGTCCGCGCCACGGGGCCCCTGGGGCTGGGGGGTCTCCCGCCGCTCTATGGTGCCAGGCGAGGCAGCGCGGCCAGTTAGCGGCCGCTCTAGCCCCCACCGCAACTCTATTGCGGGGCAGGTCGCCGCCTCCGCTCTAGCCGTGGTCCTCCGAGCACTCCATGGTCCCTCCGCGTCGCGGCCGTGCAGTCCTCCCGAGGCACCGCCCAGAGAGGCTCGTCTCTATGGCGGAAGTGGGGGCGAGTTCCGGCGGCGGCAGCAGCGGCGCGGGGGAGGCTCCGCGCGAGGTTCGTGTTGCGCAGGCGGGAAAAGTGGCGGCGGTGCGGGGGGGCGGGGGAGCGGGACCGGGACCGGGACCGGGGGGTTTGGGGGCGGGGGGGCGGCTCGGGGTGCGGGGGCACCGGGAGGGGAAGGGCCGGGCTGGAGGGGCCGGCGGCGGGGGGACACCGGCGGGGGCGGCAGGGCAGGCCCTGGAGGCCCTGAGGCCGCGGCACGTTTGGGGAAGGAGGAGGGGGGGCGGGCTGTCTGAGTGCCCCCTGCGCGCGGGCTGGGGCCGCTCGAGGCGCAGCGGCCGGGGGGCGGGGGGCAGGGGTTTGGGTGGGGGCATCAGGGGCTTGGTTCGTGGGGACAGGGGTTCGGGGCACAGGGGTTCGGGGCACAGGGGTTCGGGGCACAGGGGTTCAGGGCACAGGGGTTCAGGGGCACAGGGGTTTGGGGCACAGGGGTTTGGGGGATAGGGGTTCAGGGCACAGGGGTTCGGGGCACAGGGGTTCGGGGCACAGGGGTTTGGGGCACAGGGGTTCAGGGGCACAGGGGTTCGGGGCACAGGGGTTCAGGGCACAGGGGTTCGGGGCACAGGGGTTCAGGGCACAGGGGTTTGGGGCACAGGGGTTCGGGGCACAGGGGTTCAGGGGCACAGGGGTTTGGGGCACAGGGGTTCGGGGCACAGGGGTTCGGGGGATAGGGGTTCAGGGGCACAGGGGTTCGGGGCACAGGGGTTCAGGGCACAGGGGTTCGGGGCACAGGGGTTCAGGGGCACAGGGGTTCGGGGCACAGGGGTTCGGGGCACAGGGGTTTGGGGCACAGGGGTTCGGGGCACAGGGGTTCGGGGCACAGGGGTTCAGGGGCACAGGGGTTCAGGGGCACAGGGGTTTGGGGCACAGGGGTTCAGGGCACAGGGGTTCAGGGCACAGGGGTTCAGGGGCACAGGGGTTCGGGGCACAGGGGTTCGGGGCACAGGGGTTTGGGGCACAGGGGTTCGGGGCACAGGGGTTCAGGGGCACAGGGGTTCAGGGGCACAGGGGTTCAGGGCACAGGGGTTCAGGGCACAGGGGTTCGGGGCACAGGGGTTCGGGGCACAGGGGTTCGGGGCACAGGGGTTTGGGGCACAGGGGTTTGGGGCACAGGGGTTTGGGGCACAGGGGTTTGGGGGCACAGGGGTTTGGGGGCACAGGGGTTCGGGGGCACAGGGGTTCAGGGGCACAGGGGTTCGGGGCACAGGGGTTCGGGGCACAGGGGTTCAGGGGCACAGGGGTTCGGGGCACAGGGGTTTGGGGGATAGGGGTTCAGGGGCACAGGGGTTCGGGGCACAGGGGTTTGGGCCGGCCTGGCCGTGCTGACAGACCCTCCCCGGTGCAGGGCCAGGTGCCACCTTCCCCCGCAGCTGCTCCCCCTGCGCTCCCCCCGCAGCTGCTGTGTTGGGTCCGGGACATGTCGGGCCGGGGGGGGCACTGAACCACTTGCTGCGCTCGGCCTCCCACCCCTCCCAAAGCCCCGGTGCCTCCCCCCGCCGCCATGGCCGACACACTGGAGTTCAACGAGATCTACCAGGAGGTGAAGGGCTCCATGGTGAGTGGGGACGGTCCCCAGAGACACCCAGCAGGTGGCACGTGGCGATGAGTCCCGCTCTGCCAGCCACAACGCTGCAGGACACCTCCCCCCACAGCCGGCGGCCCTCCTGCCCCCTTGGCTGGGCAGAAGGGGGGTCTCGCCATGGTGCTGAGCCTTTCCGGGTCACATTTTGCCCTCTGGATTTTGGGAGATTGTCCCCAAAGCCACATGGACTCTGCTATCTCAGCCCCCCGCGGTTTGGGCGCTGAGAAGTGGTGAGGATGGAGGCTGGCGGGCAGTTGGGGAAGTTGCCCCGTTTCTCCTGGGGGGTTGTGCAGCCGCCCGTTGCAGCGGCGGTTCCCGTGCCGGGTGTCTCTGGGCCATGTGCCCTCATGCCCCTTCTCCCGCAGAACGACGGGCGGCTGCGGCTGAGCCGCCAAGGCGTCATCTTCAAGAACAGCAAGACGGGGAAGGTGGACAACATCCAGGCCTCGGAGCTGGCCGAGGGCGTGTGGCGGCGCGTGGCGCTGGGCCACGGCCTCAAGCTGCTCACCAAGAACGGCCACGTCTACAAGTACGATGGATTCCGGGAGTCGGTGAGTCCCCCAGCCCACCTTGTCCCTGCTGGTGACACTGCTGTCGCTGCCCCGTGCTTGGACTGTGTCCAGCTGCACTCAGTGTGACTGTTACAGCTCTGACCGCGTTTTTTCTTGCCGCTTCCCGTGTGCCAGGGGCTGTGTCCCAGTTACGGGCTCTGGGCAGTGGTTTCTAACGGCCGTTCCCTCCTCTCACCCCACCCAGGAGTTCGATAAGCTCTCGGATTTCTTCAAGGCGCATTATCGCCTGGAGCTGGCGGAGAAGGACCTGTGTGTGAAGGGCTGGAACTGGGGCACGGTGCGGTTCGGCGGTGAGTTGTGGTGACACCGTCACTGGGGACAAGGAATCCGGTGCTGGGGGCTGCTCTGGCCGCTGGGACAGTTTCCCACCAGTGTGGCTGTTCCACAGCACCAGCCCCATTTCCTGCGGTGTCCTTGGGGACATCGGCCACCCCGGAGAGCAGGATATACCTGTGGGCCCCAGATCCGGGGAGGGTTTTTTAGACAGGGAATCTCAGCGTAAAACAGAGGTTGGTGTGGGAGCCGTGAGCGCCTGGCAGAGCTGCCGGTTCCCGAGAGCCAGGGAGCGGGTGGGTGCTGCTCCCTGCTCTGAGGCCTGGGGAACAGACGGTTCCCTCCTGCTTGTTTCTGCTCAGAGTTGGTCTGTGGGGCCATGGCCAGCAGGAGGAATCCCGGAGATGTGGGAGGGGGCTCAGGAGTGCAGGGAGAGCAGAGGTGTTGCTGGGCTTCGGGAGAGCAGTGGGGCTGGGGGGACACCGTGGCTCTGCACCACAGGGTGGATGTGTCCCCTCCATGTAGTGCGGTGGCTCTGGTCCTGCTGTGACCGGCCGTGTCCCCTCCTGCAGGGCAGCTCCTCTCCTTTGACATCGGGGAGCAGCCGGTGTTCGAGATCCCCCTCAGCAACGTCTCGCAGTGCACGACAGGCAAGAACGAGGTGACGCTGGAGTTCCACCAGAACGACGACGCTGAGGTCTCGCTCATGGAGGTCCGGTTCTACGTGCCACCCACCCAGGAGGACGGCGTGGACCCTGTGGAGGTGAGCGGGGCCGTGGGAGCGGCGGGTTGGGCAGGGGGGCGGCCGGGAGCCCCCACCCGCCGTGACTCCCTTCCCTCGCAGGCCTTCGCCCAGAACGTCCTCTCCAAGGCAGACGTGATCCAGGCCACCGGAGACGCCATCTGCATCTTCCGGGAGCTGCAGTGCTTGACGCCGCGCGGGCGCTACGACATCCGCATCTACCCCACCTTCCTGCACCTGCACGGCAAGACCTTCGACTACAAGATCCCCTACACCACCGTGCTGCGCCTCTTCCTGCTCCCGCACAAGGACCAGCGGCAGATGTTCTTTGTGGTGAGGGGGACACGAGGCTGCCTCCCCCAGGGAAAAGTCACACGTGATGGGTTCGGGGTGTCTCAGGTCCTCACATGCTCTTCTATTTTCAGATTAGCCTGGACCCCCCGATAAAGCAGGGCCAGACCCGCTACCACTTCCTGATCCTGCTCTTCTCCAAGGACGAGGACATCTCACTGACCCTCAACATGAACGAGTGAGTTCCTCTCCTGCCAGGCTGCTTCCCAGACCTGCTCCCTGCGGGGCTCGGGGGCTGCGGGAGCCGCGCGGGAGGTGACAGCCCCCCCGGGTCTTGTTCTCACTGCTGCCCGCTCTCTGGCTGCGCAGGGAGGAGGTGGAGAAGCGCTTCGAGGGGCGGCTCACCAAGAACATGTCGGGCTCCCTCTATGAGATGGTCAGCCGGGTGATGAAGGCTCTGGTGAACCGCAAGATCACGGTGCCTGGCAACTTCCAGGGGTAAGGAGGCTGCGGTGGGCAGCAGAGCGGGGGGTCCCTGCTGCGGGAAGGGATGCAGGGATGGGAGAGGCAAGGTTGGGTCCCCTGGGGCAGGAGGAGCTGCCTGGTTCGGCAGCTGAGGCGGGGCCGGCATTGACCGCCGCGGTGTCCGACGCTGCGTGTTCTCGCAGGCACTCGGGAGCCCAGTGCATCACCTGCTCCTACAAGGCCAGCTCGGGGCTGCTGTACCCGCTGGAGCGCGGCTTCATCTACGTGCACAAGCCGCCCGTGCACATCCGCTTCGACGAGATCTCCTTCGTCAACTTCGCCCGCGGCACCACCACCACCCGCTCCTTCGACTTCGAGATCGAGACCAAGCAGGGCACGCAGTACACCTTCAGCAGCATTGAGAGGTGGGCGCGGGGCCCTGCGCTGCGGGGGGGCTCCCCGATGGCTGCCCGGCCCTGACTGTCCCCCTGTCCCCAGGGAGGAGTACGGGAAGCTCTTTGACTTCGTCAACGCCAAGAAGCTGAACATCAAGAACCGCGGCCTCAAGGAGGTACCTGCTGCGCGGGGGCTTCCCCCTGGAACCGCGGCTCTGCCGGCTGGGGGAGAGGGCTGGGGGCTGTCTGCTCTCCAGAATTTTGCCGCTTTTCCCTTTTTTTTCACCTCTCTTTTCTCTCCTTGCCCTTGTAGAGAAAAAAGGTCCGTGCGATATCCCTTCCTCTTTCTCCTCTTCCTCCTCCTGGTGCAGGTTTCCTCTGCATGGCTGTGGTGGCCCCTGACTAACCCCAGTAACCTCAGCATGGTGTGCGAGAGGGGCCTCCCCTAACTGGGTTAACTGCTCTGTCCCGCTCTCTGGAGCCCTGATGGGGACAAGGAGGGGACGTGGTGGCCATGCCGCCTGCACGGCTGTTGTGGCCATGCCCCCAGCAGTGTGCCAGGGTGGCGGAGTTGAGGGGTGCGCGGACGGGGGCGCAGGGAGCGGCTCTCACGCCGGCTCTCCCGCAGGGCATGAAGCAGAGCTATGACGAGTACGCTGACTCGGACGAGGACCAGCACGACGCCTACCTGGAGAGGATGAAGGAGGAGGGCAAGATCCGGGAGGAGAACGCCAACGACAGCAGTGACGGCTCTGGGGAGGAGACGGGTGAGGGCTGCGACCGGGGGGCTGTTTTGGGCTGGTTTTTGGTTTTCCTGTCCCCCCTCACCTGGCTGTGAGCTGACTCCACGCTCTCTCCTGCCAGACGAGTCCTTCAACCCCGGAGAAGAGGATGATGACGTGGCCGAAGAGTGAGTGGGGTTGGGCTGGGTCTGTCTGGGGGGCTTTTGGGAGGTGCAGTTAAGGGTGCCACATGGGGCTGGGTGAGTGTTGCGGTGTCGTGTGGGGCTGGGTGAGCTACAGAACGCCCCAGGCACAGCCAGGATTGCTTTGTAAGCCCTGGACTCAGGAGTCTGGAGAAGCGGGTGCAGTTCTGGGCTGAATCTATCATAATGACATTATGCAGCTCAAGTGCTGAGATGGGCACTTGGGACCAGATGGCTCCGGGATGGGGCCGTGGCTGCGGGGCTGGAGTGAGGAGCCGCTGGAAGGGGGGACACAGCTCTGCGAATTCCCCGGCCGGGAGCGGGCTGGGGGCGCCGCGGTGCCCGCACCAGCCCGAAGGGCTGCGGTCTGTGCTGGTGCAGCCACGTCGGGCCCGGCAGCGGGAGCTGGGTCTTGATGCGGCTGAGGCGTGTGGTGCTGTGAGCGCCTAAAACTTACAGGAAGTCAGCAAACGATGAGCTGTGTTCGTGGAAGGCAAATCCCCCGAGAGCTGTTAAGCACAAACACACCATCTCCGGCTCAGGAAGTCTCGGGGCGGGGGGCTGGGAGGGTTCGGGGCAGGTTGTGCTGCTGCTCAGCACTGCTGCGTCTCCCCCACCTCCTGCTTTGTTTGGGGTGGGGGTCTTGAGCTGTTGCTGGAGCCCAGTGCCTCTGTGCAGGTTTGACAGCAACGCCTCAGCCAGCTCCTCCAGCGGTGACGGGGACAGCGACCGCGATGAGAAGAAGCCAGCCAAGAAGGCCAAGCTCGTCAAAGACCGCAAGCCCCGCAAGAAGCAGCCGGAGGTGAGAGGCTGCTGGGGCTCCGGTGGCAGTGACACTGGGGAGGTGCAGGTCACAGCCCTGCGGCTCCTGCCACGTCCCCTCAGGCGCCACCACCTTGCTGTGCGCTGCCTGACCGGGGCGGGTGTCCTGACCTGCTGCCCCCAGAGGCCGAGTCGCGGTGGGGTCTGTCCAAAGGGCGCATTGTCCCTGTGCAGAGCCAGGCCCTTTGGGTGCTGGGGGACTTGTCCCCAGCAACCTGCCCGTTCAGCTCCTGGTGTGGCTGGAATGGGTGGGGGACGCGCTGAGACCCAGCTCTGGGGTCTGCAGCCAGCACTGCCTCTTGGCTCCCGCCCTGTTCTCTCCGCTCCAGAGCAAGAAGGGGAAGGACCCCAACGCGCCCAAGCGGCCCATGTCCGCGTACATGCTGTGGCTCAACGCCAGCCGCGAGAGGATCAAGTCAGACCACCCTGGCATCAGCATCACCGACCTGTCCAAGAAGGCGGGGGAGCTCTGGAAAGCCATGTCCAAGGAGAAGAAGGAGGTGACGGAGGGGGCGGCGGGGTCCCTGCGCCGCGGGGGCAGCAGAGCCTGGTCTGGGGGTGCTGGACTGGGCTGCGGGGTGGAGGGGGAAGCGGGAAGGTCCCGCTCACCCTGCTCTGGCTGCAGGAGTGGGACCGCAAGGCGGAGGACGCCCGGCGGGACTACGAGAAGGCCATGAAGGAGTACAGCGCGGGCAGCAGGGCCGAGAGCTCCCGGTGAGTGCGCTGGGCGGCGGGGCAGGGGCTGGCCGAAAATCGGGGGTTCTCCAGGCGCGGCGGTGCCTGGGCCCCTGCAGCGTGCGGGTGAAGGGTGTCCTGGCTCTGCAGGGCCAGGCCCAGGGTGACTTGTCTCCTTTCCCTTCCATCCAACACACGCAGGGAGAGGTTGAAAAAGAAGAAGAAGAAGCAGGAGAAGCAGCCGAAGGGGAAGGCGGAGAGGAAAGGGGCCGCCAAGTCCTCGTCCTCCAGCAAGTCGCCCGCCAAGAGCACCAGCGAGAGCTTCAAGAGCAAGGAGTTCGTGTCCAGCGACGAGAGCTCCTCCGCAGAGAGCAAGAAGGAGGTGGGGCCTGGCGGGCAGGTGGTCCCGCACCATCCCGGGGGGCTCTGCCGTGCGCCCTCCCCCTGCTGTCCCTGCGGGACGGTCTGCTGGTACCTCTGGGTGTGGGTGGCTGGTCTGCGTTCTACACGTCACCACTACCCCCGCGTGCCTGCTGTGGGGCGTGGGGGCATGGGAGCTGCCCCCCTGACCTCGTCCCCTGCCCCCCTGACCTCGTCCCCCGCCCCCCTGACCTCGTTCCCTCCCGCAGGACTCGGAGGAGGAGGGGGCGGCCAGCGCGCCCCCCAGCTCGGAGGACTCGGCGTCTGGCTCGGATTAGCCTGTCCCCGTCCCAGGCTGGTTCCGGCCGGGGAAGGACCAGACGGTCCCCGCGGGACCCCAGCGTTCGGGGTGGGGTGGGGGCCGCGGTGCCTGTGGGGTGAGAGGCCGGGGGAGCCTCGCTCCCGCCTCAGCCCTCTTTCACATCAATTTATTTTTTTTAAATACTCGGGTTTCTTTCCTTTTTTCCTTCCTTGTTTGTTATTTTCTTTATTTTTGTATTTTGCATCCGTTCACGTGGCAACTCGAATTGAATAAAAACTCCCCCGCGAGGGTGTGAGTGGGTGTGGGGCCGGCTCCCCCCTCCCTCCCTGCCTCCCTCCCTGCCCCAGCAGTGGCTGCGCCCCCGTCCATTACCGGCCCCAGCTCCCCCGTCCATTACCGGCTCCCCCTCCTGCCGAGGCGCCGCCGGCTCCTAATGGCGGCCCCGGGTCGATGCTGATGCGATCGGGGTTTTCTCGCGTCCCGGGGGGAGCGGGCGGCGGGAGGGGCCGGGGCCGGTCAGCGGCACTTCCCGGCCGGGTGCGGGACCGGCCCCGCGGGACCGGGCAAGGCCGCGGTGCCGCCCGGTTACCGGCACTGCCGGGGGCTGGGGGGTCCCGGGGGCCGCAGCGGGGTGTGGGGTCCTGGGCTCTGCCGGGGGGCGGGCAGGACCCCGTTGCACCGGCGGGTCCCCCCGTCCTGGCGGCGGTGCACCGCTAGCACCCCAAGACGCGGGCAGTGGTTGTAGCCTCTCTAGCGCCCTCTCTATGGTAAACACAACGGCGGCAGGGGCGGGGCACGGCGCCTCTCTAGCCCATCCTCTCCGTGGTCCGCTCGGCCACGCGGCGCCGGGACCGCCGCTCTCTCTGGTTGGTGGAGGGTGGGGCAGAGTGGGCGTGGCCAGCGGTGGGGCGGGCGCGCTCTCATGAATATGCAGCAGCGGCGGCGGCGGCAGCGGGTGAGCGGGGGTCGCTGCGCCGGGCCGGGCCTGCGGGGAACCGGGATCTCCCCGGGCGCCTTGTGTCCGCCGGGGCCGAAGACGGCGGTCTCGCGGCTCCGGCCCCGGAGGGTACACTGGGCCCGTACCCCCCTCTTTCCCCAAAAGCGAGTGGGGGGCTCCGTTGCCACGGTGACGGGCCTGGGCCCGCTGGCTGCGGCCTACCCAGCTACTCGAGTGGGGGCTTCGTTGCCGCGGCAACGGGAGTAGGCCCCGCCGGAGGAGGACGTGGGGCGGGGGGGGCCGGGATGGACCCGCGTCCCGGGGCCTCGTCACCGTCCCGGGGCTGCCAAGGGGTTGGGAAACGGGCCCGATGGCTTCCAGATGTGGGCTGGGGCGGCGGTGACGCCGGTTTCCCGTGGGAGGAGGAGGGGGCTCCAGGGGTGGGTGGACCCCGGCGGGGCAGGAGGGAGCGAGGCGGGGAGAGGAGGAGAGGGCAGGGCCGGGAGGAGGCACCGAGCGGGTTTTTCCTGTCCCCGCAGCCCCGGTGAGTCACGGGAGCGGCGGCAGCGTGAGACCTGCGGGAACGGAATCCCCTCCCCGCCCGCCCTGCGCCCCCACCCGTGTCCCCGGTCCCCGCCGCCATGCGGCTGCCGTGGGGAAGGTGAGCGGGGCAGTCTGGAGTCTGTGCGGGGGGGTCCGGCCCCTCTGCGACTGCCGGGGCTGCACCCCCGCGGGGCTCCGGGCGGTCCCGGGGGCTGGCACGGGTGAACGGGGACTGCGGTGGGTACTGGGGCAAACTGGGCGCCGGCCTGGGGTTTGTGGGTTTGGCTGAGGTCGGTGGGGCTGACGTGTGCACGTCGGGGTGCGGGGACAGGCCAGCGCAGGACTGGGACAGGTAAACGGGGAACCGCACAGTGTTTGGGGGTTTGCAGCGTGCGGGAGCCCACTCGGGGTGCACATGGTGACCACGTGTACAGGGGGGTTGAGGCGGGGGGGCTGAAGTGCTGTTTGAGGTGCGTGTGCCGTGCCTGGTTGGCACATGCGAGCCAGGCCGGTGTACAGAGGGTGGTGCTGGCAGGGCGATAGTGGTTTGGCACGCTGGCCGGCTGCTGGCACAGGTGGACACGCGGGTTTGGCGCAGCACTGGGGGTTGGTCTCCTGGTGCAGCGTGGCTGCCTGCCGCCCGGTCCCACCGGGGCCGGGGCGAAGGAACGCTCCCCAAAACGCTTCTCCCTTCTTCCTCTCTCCCCAGGGGCTGACCCTGCGCTGCATCCGCTGAGCTCCAGATTCGCCATGGCCTCCCAGCCGCAGCCCCTGCCCCCCAGCTTGCCCTGCGCCTCCCCCACAGGGGCCGGGGGGGCTGGGCTGGCAGCCGGCAGCCCCGAGAAAGGTCTGTGCCCCTGGTGGGGCAGGAATCAGGGGTGGGGGTGCTGGTGTGGTCTGTGCTGAGAAAGCCCCCCGGGGACACCAGGCCAGTGCCCAAGGTCTGTCCTGGGCCCAGTGCACCCCACTGGCCTTCCCCAGGGGGCCTGGTGGTACTCGCCAACGTGCATCTCTCCTCTCTATGCTTCTCCTGCAGGCACCGCTCGCCCCAAGCCGCCAGTGCGGCCCAAGCCCCGGGTGCTGCCCAAGCCGGCCGTGCCCGCCAAGCCCTCCCTGCCTCAGCCCCCGCCGGGCCCGCGGCACCCCTGCCCGGGGCTGCCATCGGCCGAGAAGCTGAACCGCCTGGCGGGGCCACAGCCCTACAGTGCGGGCGGCGCGGGGGGGCCCGTCCGGCGCCCCTCCTTCACCATCAAGTCACCTGAGACCTCCAATGGGAAGGGGCTCCCATCTCCTCCGGCTGCAGCTGCTGAGGACTCGGGTTCGATCTCTGGCGAGGAGGTGCCCCCCGCCCTACTGACCCCTCCTCGCAAAAGCCCGTCTCCTTTCAAGGTGACGCCGGTGCCGGTGGCAACCAAACCGGAGCGATTCCCTGGCACCACGGTGGAGGAGATCCTGGCCAAGATGGATAGCAGGGAGGGCCTGGGCAGCCCGGACCGAGCCCGGCTCTCGCCCTTTTGCCCCGATCCCTCCCCTCGCTTCTGCTCCAAGACTTTCTCTGCCTTCTGGAGACGCCCCAGCGGGGCGGCGGATGGAGCCCCGCCAGCCGAACCCCACCAGACACCCCAACCCGTGTCGGGTGAGCTGGGGAAGGAGCGTGACAGACACCGGGTTGCTGAGACGAGGTGAGGGGCCGGAACTGATCCAGGGGGCCAGAGGCTGCGAGGATGGGGGCCATTGCTCGGAGCCCTCCTGGGCACAGGAGTAACGGCACTGAGGCCAGGTCACTGGTGTTCCTAGCCAAGCCGGCAGCGCCCGGAGCTGCTGCTGTGGGAAGGCCAGGGCAGCCGCAGCAGCGGTGGTTTGCTCAGACTGCAGGAACGGGCTGTCCCGGCTGAGAAGCTGCTCCACCGGCAGCCCCGGGGCTGGGAAACAAGCCAGCGGCTGTCCTGCTGCCCGGCCGGGCGCCCTGGGGCCGGGAACAACAGGGAGGGGGTCACTCCCCTGGGAAATGCTCCCTTTTTCCCACTCTGGCTGTTCGTTCCTGCCGGCCGTGCCGAGGCGGGGGGAACCCGGGACCTGCGGACTCCTGGCTGCGGCACATCCTGGGTGAGCGCCAGCTCTTGGCTGTGCTTCGGGAGCCGGGCACCTCCGGGACAGCGGGACGGGGCTATTTTAAACCCGAGTGTGAGAAACTTGTTCTCCGAAGGACTGGAAGCTTTCCGGAAGACAGATTGCGGCTGATTTGCCGCCCTCCCCTCCCCTCTGCAGCCAAAGCCTCACAGGTGGTTTGGTGCCGGTTTGGGTACGGCACATGGCGGCTGAGGGGGCCTCTTGTGGTTCCCCCAACCCCATCCTGCGGGCAGAGCAGGCGGTTTGGGGCCAGGAGATGCCTGGGCGGGTGGTGGGAGAGCGGAGGCACGTCAGGGGAATTCATCCTATGTCCCCCTTTCGCTCCAGCAGCGGCTCCCCGCCTGCCGGCCCGAGCTGTGCCGGGGACCCCCATGGATGCCGGAGGCCGCCGTCCCCCGCTGACGTGAGTTCTCGCCTCGCCCTCCCGCGCTGCGGCGGCTCCGCTCCTGGGCTCTCTCCTTCGGGGCTCTCCTGTCTCCTCCGGGGCTCCTTCTCTGCGGGGTGCGTGTCTCTCCTTTCTCCTTGGGGTGCCGGGCGCAGGGCCAGGTTTTCGGGGGGGGTGTGTGCCCCCGCTGCCGAGGCGTGGGCAGGGAGCAGCCGTGAGTCACCGCTGGTGACCCGGCAGGTATGCGGCAGGGCAGGCCCTTCCGGGCTCCCCGCCAACCCCTGCCCGCTCCTGGGGCTCGGGGCGGTGACCGGGATGCTGGGCTGTGGTGACACCAGGGCTGTGGCCCAGGCAGCGGCACTGGGTCACCCTGGCGAGGGGACAGACCCCGAGGGCACTGGCAGGGGGTGCCCAGCCCCACGGTGGGTGGGAGTCTGGGCCAGGGTGTTTGTACTCCCTGCTGCTGTGGTTCTGCTTCCCACCTGGTTCCGCGCTGCCGCAGGGTGGGCGTTCGGGGGACGGCGGGGGCGGCAGCAGGGACCCAGGTCACATGGGAGCAGCCCTGCGCTGCGGGGACAGGGGGGCACCTCCTGCTCGGGTCTGGGGATGGGGTGCTGGCAGGAGGGGCCCTCGCTGGAGATCGGGGCTGCGATTTGGGAGGGCTGTGATTTGGGGGGGGGTGACTCCTGGGCAGTTCCTCTTGAGCGACGTGACCCTCTGGCTCTTTCCACAGCTCTCCTCTCTGCAGCCGAGTGCCCTCGGAGCCCCCGGCTCCCCAAGACACCCTGCCAGCCCAGCCCCGGGGGCCCCTTTCCAGCCCCCCCAGCCCCCTATCTCGGCTCCCGGCTCTCCTGATGCTCCCGCTGAGCTCCCAGCTCCTGGCTCCCCCACACCAGCCCCCAGCTCCCCCACACCAGCCCCCAGCTCCCCCAGATCCCCTGCTCAGCCTCCAGCCGAGGTCCCAGCCACCCCCAGCCAGGCCCCGGGCGCTCCCTGCTCCACAGCCGAACCCCGGCCTGGTGCCTCCCGCTCCCCTGGCTCCCCCCACACTCCTGGAGAGGGATCCCCTGATACTGGCAGCCCCCCCACCACTCCCGAGCTGCCCCCCAGAGTCACCTGCCCCCCTGGCTCTCCTGAATCAGCTGCTGAGCACTGGGTTCCCCCCAGCCCAGCCCCTGAACCCCCTGTTAAAGTCTCCTGTCCCCCAGGCTCCCCGGAGGGACCTGATGACTCCTCAGCATCCCCCCAGTCCCCTAAGGGTCCTGATTCCAGCCCCCCTCCCCCTTCCAGGGACTCAGGGCTCCGACGATGCTCAGAGGGGCTGTTGCAGCCCCTGCCGCTGGGGCAGGGCCTGGGGCAGCTGGGGGGCTCGCTGAGCACCCTGCCCCGTCCTGGGGACCCCCCGCCAGAGCTGTCCCTGCGTGGCTGGAGCCTGTCCCAGTCCTTCGAGTGGACATTCCCCGGGCAGGGGGCACAGCGGCTAGTGTCACCCCCCTGCTCCCCCATCCGGGAGACCCCTGACTTGGGGCTGTCCATAGAGGGTGAGTTGGATGGGGGGGACCCAGCCCCCTGCCCATCGTGCTCCCGGGGGAGCAGCGGGTCCGAGGGGCCTGGCCCCGCCATGGCCAGCAGCCAGGCAGCGGAGGGGGCTCCATGCCCAGGGGGCCCCGTGGCCCAGCGAGAGGCTGAGGGCTCGGAGGAGGAGGAGGAAGGGGAGGCAGAACAGGACGCCGCTGTGCGCTGCTCCCCGCTCTGCGTGACGGAACCTGGCCGGGACTCCGCCGAGCCCCCTGCCCGGCCCGGCTGCCCCGTCATGGCTGCTCCAACGGATCCAGCCCCGACAGATCCACCTGCCACAGCCGAGCTGGCCTGGGCACCAGTGGGTGACCGCCCCGGGAGCCTGCAGGGCCCCGGCGGGCCGGGCCGGGCCGAAGGACCTTTGAAGGGTGCTGACCCCCACGCTGCCCCAGGCTGGCTGACGGAGCTGTTGGCATCGCCCAGGGCCCACAGGACGGGGCTCGGCTCTCCGGACGCCGAGGGGCTGGAGGTAAGGGGGTGTGGAGGGCTGGGCAGCTCCACAGCAGCAGGGGTTGGTGCTGGGCCGCGGTGCGGGCGGTGGTGCGGGTGTCGGTGTGGCACTGTGCTCCTTGGCACACACTGGGTGTGTGTAGGGCAGTGGGATGGGTTGCAGGGGGGTGAGTGAATCTTGCTGGGCTGGGGGAGGTGAGCAGATTGTGCCGTGCCGGCAGGGAGAGCCGGGCAGCGGCCACGTGTGGGCCCGCTGCGGAGCCGTGACCGGCATATCGGGGACAGCAGCCGCTCTCTGGTGCTGCCGACCAGCCTGAAGCTGTAGGATGTGCTGGGGGGGGCTTGGCAGGCGCATGAGCCAGGAGTACGACCCCCTTTAATCCTCTCTCCCCCCAGGACCAGCTCAGCTGGTCACCGAAGGACCTGTGCAGTGACTTTGGTGCTGGCAGCCCTCACCACGGCACCTTCGACTGGAGCTGTGAGGCTGTGGCCAGGGAGAGAGACTGGCCTCGTGAGGCTGAACGGGACCGGGACCCCGAGACCAGACCAGACTGGGACAGTGCCCACAGCGCTGGGGACAGGGACCGGCAGGACAGGCCCTTTGG
Organism: Streptopelia decaocto; assembly: GCF_964273445.1. Taxonomy (NCBI): domain Eukaryota; kingdom Metazoa; phylum Chordata; class Aves; order Columbiformes; family Columbidae; genus Streptopelia; species Streptopelia decaocto. Next base: position 68,536,707 of record NC_138661.1, read on the forward strand.
CTCCAGCAGCAGGGACTGGGGCAGCGCTTACCAAGGGACGGAGCTGACGGGGGAAACAAGCCTGGGCTGCAGCGACTGGCCCAAGTCCCGCGGCACAGGGGAAAGCTGCCGGCAGGACCAGGACTTCGGTGCCGGCAAACCCCAGTGGCGCAGCGGGGAGGAGAGCGGCTCTGGGAGAGCTGACTGGAGCAGTGGCTGCGGCCTGGGACACGGCCTGGGACACGGGCAGCAGCGGGACAGGGAGCCTGGCTCCCGGCAGCACAGCTGGGCTGGTGTGTATGGCTCTGGGGACCCGGAGAGGCGGGATGGGGACATCACGTCTGCCTGGGCTGATGAATACGGCACTGGCGATGTGGAGATGAAGGACAGGGATCTCACCCTGGGCTGGACCAGGAAATACAGCAGCAGGGGTCCTGAAACCAAGGATGAGGATTTGACACTGGGCTGGGCTGGCAGATCCAGCACTGGGGACACCGGGACCCCGGAGAAGGAGTTCAGCCCCAGCCGAGTGGCTTGGGACAGCGAGTACAGTGCCAAGGACATGGAGAGCCAGGACAGAGAGTTCAGTCCCAGCCGACCAGCGTGGACTGGTGACACCAGCACCAGGGACATGGAGAGCCAGGACAGAGAGTTCAGCCCCAGCCGACCAGCGTGGACTGGTGACACCAGCACCAGGGACATGGAGAGCCAGGACAGAGAGTTCAGTCCCAGCCGACCGGTGTGGACTGGTGACACCAGCACCAGGGACATGGAGAGCCAGGACAGAGAGTTCAGTCCCAGCCGACCGGTGTGGACTGGTGACACCAGCACCAGGGACATGGAGAGCCAGGACAGAGAGTTCAGTCCCAGCCGACCAGCGTGGACTGGTGACACCAGCACCAGGGACATGGAGAGCCAGGACAGAGAGTTCAGTCCCAGCCGACCGGTGTGGACTGGTGACACCAGCACCAGGGACATGGAGAGCCAGGACAGAGAGTTCAGTCCCAGCCGACCGGTGTGGACTGGTGACACCAGCACCAGGGACATGGAGAGCCAGGACAGAGAGTTCAGTCCCAGCCAGCCGGCCTGGGATGATGAGTACCGCACCAGGGACGTGAAGATGCAGGACGAAGAGTTCAGCTCCAGCAGCGTGGCCTGGGCCAGCGAGGGCGGCAGCAGAGAGGTGGAGAGCAGGGACAGTGGGTGCAGACCCGCCTGGGATGGTGGATACAGCACTGGGGACGTGGGGAGCCAGGATAGAGAGTTCAGCCCCAGCCAAGCAGCCTGGGTCAGCGAGCGCGGCTCTGTGAACACCGCAAAGGAAGGAGAGGTTGGTCACGAGCGGCTGAGCTGGGCTGGTGAGCGCAGCCTCGGCCAAACCGAGCTGGTCAATGCCTTTGGCGTTGGGAAGGACGATGCAACTCGCTGCCGTGGCCCTGAAGCACCAGAGCCCGGCTGGGGCTGCACCGGTCGGCAGGAGTGCGGTGTCACTGGCAGCAGGGACTGGGCTGGAGAGCTTGGAGGGGCTGAGCGCCACAACCAGTTTGGTGTCATTGGCACAGAGCGGGTGCCAGAGCCCTGCAGTGCTGGAGCACCATTGGATGGCTCCATGTCCTGGGCCGGGGGACTGGGGGAGCCCCTGGGAGCCTGGCACAGGGCTCTCGACTTCAGCAGCTCCAGTACTGGTGGTGCCGGCGCAGCGGGACCGGGCCAGCCGGCCTGGGGCACGGGGCTGGGCAGCCTGGCTGTGCCAAATACACCGCCTGCACCAAACGCCTTGCCTGCGCCCAGCGCCCTGCCCACAGCGGGCGGCGCGGGGCTGGAGGAGCCGGGCTGGAGCGGGCGGCGCGACACCGAGGTCACGCGCCAGGAGTGGGCCAGCGCGTTCGGCGCCCGCTGTGCCGCACGGAGCCGGGACTTCAGCGCCGGGGAGCAGAGTCTGGCAGGGGACACCAGCTCCGTGGACGGGTAAGGAGGGCGGTGGCGGTGGCATTGCGGCCCCGGCAGGGAACTGTCCCCCCTGGGTGTCTGCAGTGGGGCCTTGCAACGCTGTGGCCTCGTGTCCTGCCAGGCCTCAGTCGCTGCTGGGGCTCCCCCTTCCCAGCCCCACGTCTTCTGCAGCCCCCAGCCCCGCAGCTGGAACTGTTCGAGGGATGGGGTTTCAGCTTGTCCTGGCAGGACCAGCCCCGGTCCAGGACGGGATGATGCCTCCAGGGCTTCTCGTGCCAGTCTCCCTCTGAGGTGGGGAGCTATGTACGCAGTTTGGGGGTGCTGGTCTTCCCTTGGCCCCCCAAAAGTGGCAGAATTGCTCCTGTGCCCTTACTGTTTCCCCAGGATGTGGGAACCCTGATTTCAGCCCAATTTACAGAGCTGGGGATTGCCAAAATCGGGGCAGGGGAAGGGCTGTACTGGCTGGAGCTGGAGAAACTCTGACTCTCATCTTGTCTCCCCGAACAGGACCCTCCATCTCTCGGCCCCCAGCCCGCCGGTGGGTGACACTCTGGCTGTCCCCCGCATTGAGGAGTGTCCCCGCAGCGAGCCACCCAGCCCCACCAGGGAGGAACAGGACATCCCCGCACCAGCTGATCCTCTGCACAGCCCCTCAGCCTCGCTGGGGGCTGCCGGGGGGAGCCTGCCCGACAGCGAGAGCGAGGGTTCCCCCGCAGAGCACCCGGGTGGGGGCAGCCCCCCGAGCGGGCAGGAGGAGCAGCCCTGCCCCGCGGGACCCCTGGACTGCGCCGGGCAGGACTTCTCTTTCCTGGAGGTGAGCAGGGAGGGGGCGGCGTCCAGCCCCCCGTGCACCCCCGGGGCAGCCGGCTGCCGGACACTCCTCTGGGAACGGGGGGGTCATGCTGGCCCTCCCCGGAGGGGCAGCCTGTGGATTCGGGGACCCCAGTGCTGCTGTGGGGTCTGTGGGCGCGCTGGCTGGGGGCGTTCCGGGGCTCCCAGTGCTGGCTGTGACCCGTCCTGGGGCTCCCGGTGCTGTCCGTGACGGTCCCCGTCCCGCAGGACACGGCGGTGCTGGACAGCAGCGTGTACCGCAGCAAGGCCAGCCTGGGCCGCAAGCGCCCGCACCGCGCGCCCGCCCTGCGCCCCGCCGCCAGCGCCGAGGGGGACAGCTGGATCTTCCGCGACTCCACCGGTGAGAGCCGGGGCTGACAGCAGCGCGGGGGCTGCGCGGGGGGTTCTGTCCTCGGCAAGGGGTCTGACGGTGACACTGTCCCCGTGTCCTCCTGCAGAGCCCCGTCCAGCCCGGCCGGACGCGTCGTCCGACGAGGAGGCAGTGGAAGAGCCCCGGAGCCGGCGGGTGCGCGCGTCCCCGCTGGGCAGGGGGGTGAAGGTGCCGCTGTTCCCCAGCCTCAGCGCCTCCGCGCTCAAGGTGGGACCCACGGTGCTGGGGGCACCTCCCGGCCAGGCCAGGGGGCGGTTTGAGCAGGGGAGTGGAGACTGAGGAGGGCTGGAGGGCGCTGGCTGAGGCAGGGGAGGGGACGTGGCCCGTGTGGCATTCTGACCGTGCTCCCTGTGCCCAGGCCAAGCTGAGGGGCCGCAATCGCTCGGCCGAGGAGGCGGCTGTGCCGGGGGACGGCAAGGCCACCCCCCCCAGGGACCCCCACGTCCAGCGCTCCAAGTCCTGCAAGATCCCTGGCCTCAGTGGGAAGCCCCTGGCGCTGCCCCCCAAGCCAGACAAGTCCTCAGGGTGAGTGGGGGGCACGGGACCCCCGGGGGACCTTGGGGAGGGTCTGGGGGCTTGTCACTGTCCTGTGCCCCGTGGAAGGAGCACTGAGGGGGGTTTGAGAGGCAGGGGGTTCTGGGGTGCTTCAGAGCTGCAGAGGGACACTGAGGGGTGCGGGGGTCTCTGGGCTGGTCCCCCTGGTGTTCGCAGGCGCTGGGCTGGGCCCTCCCCGGCCGGAGCTGGGCGTGGGGGGAGCCTTTCCTGGGCCCGGCTTTCCCAGGCCCGGTTGCCTGGAGAGCAGGGCTGCTCCACCCTAAACAGTCCTTGGGACTGAGCCCTTAAAGCTCCAGCGGCAGCTGCCTGTCCCTGCCCTCCCTGCCTCCCCTGCCCCGGCGCCGGGCCCCCTTGGCCGTGCCCCAGGGTTCCGCTGGGTCGGGGGCTTTGGGGCTGACACGGTGCCAACCCCTCCCAGGTCCGACGCCTCCCCGCCCCACTGGCTGCAGGCGCTGAAGCTGAAGAAGAAGAAACCTTGAGTGGGGTGAGTGGGGCTGGACCTGGGGGGACGTGGGGCTGGACCTGGGGGGCCGTGGGGCTGGACCTCACCCCCTCTGCTGTGTCTCTTCCAGGCTCGCTCTCCTGCCTGCGCGTCCCCAGGGCCACCTGCCGCTGTCACCAGGACCAGGCCTGTCCCCTGCCCGAGGCGGGACACACACACACCCCTATGCACTTTGTATGATGCTCGCAGGGTCCCTGTCCCCCCACACTTCCCCCCTTCCTCAGCCCGTGGCCCACCCAGCACTCCCTGCCCCTCAGTCCCCGTGTCCCCAGGGGCTGGGGGTGGGCAGTGACCCCCGCGCTCCTTCCCCCCATCACATTCAAAGAGCAACAGGTCAGGATTTTGGTGCCACTTTGACAGGACAATAAAACTCGTTGGTTGGTTCATGGCGGCCCTGGCTCTTCTCTCAGCCCCCGGCTGTCCTCCGGGTGGGGTGTCCCGGGGGTGGGGACAGCCACCAGGAGGAGCTCTCTGCCCGGAGCCCTGCGGGCCGGTCACCCGGGGAGCAGGGGCAGGTCCCAGCTGTCCCCAGACCACGGGGCGCTGAGCCCCACTCTCCTCCCAAAGCAGGGGGGGTGCCCTGGGCCCCCAGCGATGACTGTAGCCGCGACACAACTGCAGGCTGGGCCGTGGGGGGGACACCTGTGTCCCCACAGCTGGGCTGGGGGAGATCTGGGAGGGACTCGGGGAGACATGGCCGAGGAGGAGGACGTGGGTGACTCCAGGCACCCCAGAAAGCCACCAAATCCCAGCCTATGGCACAGCCACACGCTGCCCGTCCCATCCCGGTGGTGTGGGTAAGGTGTTGGTTATCAGCCCCCCGTGGATAACGCCCCCTCCCACCGCCTGCCTGGAGCCGGGGGCCACAGCGGGACCCCAGGGGACAGTGGGGACTGCGCGGGAGCCGAGCTGTCCCTGCTGTGGGGACACGGGTGACTGGGCAGTGCCCAGACTGGGTGAGTGCCCCCCCGGTGAGTGCCCCCCGGTGAGTGTCCCCGGTGAGTGCCCCCGGTGAGTGTCCCCGGTGAGTGTCCCCCCGTGAGTGTCCCCCGTGAGTGTCCCCGGTGAGTGCCCCCCGGTGAGTGTCCCCGGTGAGTGCCCCCGGTGAGTGTCCCCGGTGAGTGTCCCCCCGTGAGTGTCCCCGGTGAGTGTCCCCGGTGAGTGCCCCCCGGTGAGTGTCCCCAGTGAGTGTCCCCGGTGAGTGCCCCCCGGTGAGTGCCCCCCGGTGAGTGTCCCCGGTGAGTGTCCCCGGTGAGTGCCCCCCGGTGAGTGCCCCCCGGTGAGTGTCCCCGGTGAGTGCCCCCCGGTGAGTGTCCCCGGTGAGTGTCCCCGGTGAGTGTCCCCCCGTGAGTGTCCCCGGTGAGTGCCCCCCGGTGAGTGCCCCCCGGTGAGTGTCCCCGGTGAGTGCCCCCCGGTGAGTGCCCCCCGGTGAGTGTCCCCGGTGAGTGTCCCCGGTGAGTGTCCCCCCCGGTGAGTGTCCCCGGTGAGTGCCCCCCGGTGAGTGCCCCCCGGTGAGTGTCCCCGGTGAGTGTCCCCGGTGAGTGTCCCCCCCGGTGAGTGTCCCCAGTGAGTGCCCCCCGGTGAGTGCCTCCCCGGTGAGTGCCCCCCGGCGGGGCCTCCCTGGGGACACCCCTGCTCCCCCGTGTCTCCCGGGCACCCGGGAGAGGTGCCGTGTCCCCCGCCGGGCCGGTGCCCTGGGGCTGGCAGAGGGACCCCGGTGCCAGCCCTCGCCTTGTCCCAGCGCCAGCCCCCCAGACACCCCCGGATGCCCCCACGGGCCCGGCCCAGGGCGGGGCACAAGTCCCGCCACGTGGTAGTGACCGCGCTCCGCACCTACGCGGACGCACAGGTGAGGGGGCGTGGGGGCGGTGGGTGCGCAGGTGCGGTCGGTGAGGTGGGGGCGGCGGGTGTAGCTCGGAACTGTGTCCTCCCGCAGCGGCACTGCGGGGGTGCGGGGGGCGCCGAGCCGCGTCCCCGCAGCGGCACTGCCGGGGGTGCGGGGGGCGCCGAGCCGCGTCCCCGCAGCGGCACTGCCGGGGGTGCGGGGGGCGCCGAGCCGCGTCCCCGCGGCGGCACTGCCGGGGGTGCGGGGGGCGCCGAGCCGCGTCCCCGCAGCGGCACTGCCGGGGGTGCGGGGGGCGCCGAGCCGCGTCCCCGCAGCGGCACTGCCGGGGGTGCGGGGGGCGCCGAGCCGCGTCCCCGCAGCGGCACCGCCGGGGGTGCGGGGGGCGCCGGCCTCTCTGCACAGCGCCGCCCGCAACCAGGAGCTGCAGCGCCCGGCCCGGACCCACAGCCGCCTCCCGCTCTGGGTCGGGGCCGTTACCGGGTGAGGGGGGCTGAGCCCCGGGCGGCTGGGAGCGGGGCTGGGACTGGTTTTTGAGGGCAATGGGCTGGACGCGGGGTGCTGAGTGCTGGGTGTGGGGCACTGGGGCTCGTATTTGGGCTGGGAAAGGGGGGGCTGTGTGCTTGGGTGTGGGGACTGGTGAGGGAAATTGGCGTTGGGGCTGGGTCTGAACTGGGTTGGGGGTGCTGGGGCTGGCATTTGGGGGCGAGGGACTGGGCATGCGCTGCTGGGGCTGGTTTTTGGGTGTGAGGGGTTGGGTATGGGGTACTGAGGCTAGGTTTTGGGGATGAGGGTCTGAGCTTCTGGGTCTGGTTTTGGGGGCAAGGCACTGGGTCTGGGGTGCTGGGTCTGGTTCTGGGGGTGAGGGGCTGGGTCTGGGGTGCTGGGGCTGGTTTTGGGGGCAAGGGGCAGGGTGCTGAGGTGGCGCTATGGCGGGGGCGCCGCAGTGGGGGCGGCAGCCCCAGGACCCACACCAACTAGGTGCCCACCCACCCCCGCTATCTCTTCACCACGTGCACCACGCTCAGCACCTTTGGTGAGACGCCTGCACCCCCACCCACTGCACTGGGGCCCGTGGGTGCTGGGAGGGGCACAGGGCACTGGGAAACGGCACAGGGCTACTGGGAGCAGCGGGGGGGAGGCACATGGCTCTGGGGACAATGGGAGGTGGCATCAGGGGGGCACAGGGCTCCTGGGGACAATGGTAGGGGGCACAGGGGACTGGGGACAAAGGGAGGGGGCACAGGGCTATGGGGGTAAGGTCAGGGGGCACTGGGATTGGTCGCAGAGCCATGGGGGCACCCCGTGCACTGACGCTGTCCCTGTCCCCAGACAGGCTCTGGAGGAGCCCGCTCTGCTTCCCGCTGCGCCCCTTCCTCTGCCGCTGCTGAGGCGCCCGGGCGCTGCCGTGGCCCCCGCTCCCCAGCCCCGCGGTGGCCCCTGTCCCTGACCCATAAAGCAGAAGTGTCCCGAGGCCGCGTGTGCGGGGCTGCTGTGCCCCCAGCCCCGGGAGGCATTGGGGTGCCCGCCCCCACAGGGAGCGCGGGGAGGGGCAGCACAGTGAGGTCACCAATATTTATTCCCTGCACACACCCCCCATCCCACCAGCACAGCACCCCACCCAGTCCAATAGAAAATGGGGTGCTGGGCTGGCAGCTGGGGGGTGCGGGACTCAGTGGGGCAGCTCAGTGGGGGTCTCGGTGCTGGGGGGGGCTGTGAGGGGGGTGCCGGCCGCCCCCAGATCCTTGGCTAGCTGCCGGCACTTGCGGGCCACCACCACGGGACTGACGAAGGCCACCAGCACCACGGCGATCAGCCCCACGTTCACCTGGGGGGTGTCAGGGTGTGAGGCCGGGGGCTGGCCCCACAATGGGGTGCCCTGGGTCAGCCCCTGGCTCCGTGAGCTGGGTGCAGGACCCCAGTTCCCCGTGGGGCAGGACCCCCGCCCTCCCAGGGGCCAGCATCCCATTCCCCCATGGGGCAGGACCCCCATCCCTCCCCAGAGCGGGACCCCATTCCCCCATGGGGCAGGACCGCCGCCCCCCGGGGGCAGCCGTGTGGCAGACACTCACGTAGAAGGGGTCCCCGCCGAGTGGCCCACGCACCAGGGTGACGCAGGGGTACTGCAGCAGGGCCACCAGCGCCGACAGCGCCATGGCCAGCCCGTACAGCTTCCCGAAGTGCTGTGGGGGGAACCTGCCCGGCCCCCCGGTGTCACCACTGTACCCTGCACCCCTCTGACACCCCCCAGCTCTGTCACCCTGTCCCCAGCCACCCTGTCCCCTGCCACCCCCCCAACCCTGTCCCCTGCCACCCCCCCAATCCTGTTCCCTGACTCCCCTCCCAACTTGCCACCATCCCCTGCCCAGCCGCCCCACGTCACCAGTGTGCCCTGCCACCCCCTAACACCCTGAACCCTGCCACTCCCAACCCTGCCACCATCCTCTGCCCCCCACCCTCACCCCACCACCGTCTCCCCAACACCCTGACCCCCACCACACTGTCCCAACACCACCATGATGACCCCGCCACCATCCCCTGCAACCACCACCTCATCCTCCGCCACCCTGCCCCAGCCCCCGGTCCCCGCTCGCGGTGGCCGCGGGACTCACGCGATGGCCAGGAAGGCGGCGTTGCCCCCGTAGAGGAAGGAGCGGCTCAGCACCTGCAGCACGAAGGTGCCGAACTGGACAGGCAGCACCGGCACAGCCGCGCAGACCGAGAACAGCACACACTGTGTCACCGTCACCACCAGCGACAGCACGGACGCGCGCAGGTCAGCCAGCGTCCCCAGGGCTCCTGCGGGCACGGCGGAGTCAGGGCGGGCGGCGGCACCAGCCGCGATCCCCACTGCGGGCACGGCGGGGACGGCGGCAGCACGGCCGCTGTCCGGGGACCTGTGGGGCGGGGGGCCGGGGGGTTACCCTCGGGGCGGGGGGTCTTGCCGCGCTTGTGCCGGTCGAGGATGAAGCCGTTCCACGGGGCGCAGAGCACCCCGCAGAGCTGGGTGACGGCGAAGGCGTTGGTGTAGGTGCTGACTGCGGGGAGAGCGCGTCAGGGCATCCCCTGGGTGTCCCTGCCATGTCCCCCACCTGGCTGTGTCACTCCCCCCGGCCATGTGTACCCACATGGGTGTTCTCATGGCCATGACCCCACCCCGTGACCATATTCCCCCCTGCTGTGTGTACTCAGGCGGCTGTCCACCCCCGTGGCTGTGTCCCCCCACTGTGTGTACCCGGGTGGGTGTCCCTGCAGCCACGTCCCACACCCCCACCGTGTCTCCCCAGGGTCCCGTGTACCCAGGCGGGTGTCCCCACGGCCGTGTCCCCGCACATGCGTACCCAGGCGGGTGTCCCCGCGCGCCAGATGCTGCAGCAGCGGGTTCAGGGTGCCGATGAAGAGGTAGTGCCGCAGCTGCATGACCGAGAGCCAGACCACGTGCCAGGCGAAGAGCGCCGAGCACACGCAGGCCCTGAAGGGCACCGTGGGCACGTCCCCAGCGCCTGTGCGGGGGTCAGTGGTGGCACCGCCCTGGACGCGCCTGCCCAGGCCCCACCCACTGCTGCCCTGGTCACTCCCACCCACTGGGGGCCCCCCCGTGTCCACCTGCATGGCCACGCCCGTTCATCTGCATAGCCACACCCACCCTCTGACCACACCCATGCATAGCCATGCCCAGTTCACACCCTCTTTGCCTGCATTGCCACACCCACCCTCTGACCACACCCTTGCATAGCCACACCCACCATCTGACCACACCCCTGCATAGCCACACCCACCCTCTGACCACACCCCTGTATAGCCACGCCCAGCCCCGGGCTACACCCCCTTCATCTGCATAGCCACGCCCATACTCGGCCACTTCCCCTCCCGACCACACCCCTTCATCTGCATAACCCGACCCACAGCTCACCCTGCAGCCACGCCCACCTCCTCCATGTGCCAGTCACCACGGCCACGCCCACCCGAGATGAACCCACCACTGCCCCGCCCCAGACAGCCCCGCCCTGGCACCTGTGGGGGCACTGGGCTCCAGTGGGGTCTCCTCGGGGCCGGTTTCCTCCGGCGGACGCTTCTCCTCGTAGGTGCGGTACGACTGGGACCGCCCTGGGCACCGCAGCCTGCGGCACCACCCGCCCTGTCACCCCACACCACGCAGGACGGGACCCACCGACCACCACGGGATGGAACCCACCAGCCGCCACGGGATGGAACCCGCCACCACTGGACGGGACCCACCAATCACCACGGGATGGAACCCACCACCACTGGACGGGACCCACCAATCACCACGGGATGGAACCCACCACCACTGGACGGGACCCACCAATCACCACGGGATGGAACCCACCACCATAGGACAGGACCCACCAATCACCACGGGATGGAACCCACCACCACTGGACGGGACCCACCAATCACCACGGGATGGAACCCACCACCACTGGACGGGACCCACCAATCACCACGGGATGGAACCCACCACCACTGGATGGGACCCACCAATCACCACGGGATGGAACCCACCACCATAGGACAGGACCCACCAATCACCACGGGATGGAACCCACCACCACTGGACGGGACCCACCAATCACCACGGGATGGAACCCACCACCACTGGACGGGACCCACCAATCACCACGGGATGGAACCCACCACCACTGGATGGGACCCACCAATCACCACGGGATGGAACCCACCACCATAGGACAGGACCCACCAATCACCACGGGATGGAACCCACCACCACTGGATGGGACCCACCACCTCCCCCGGGATGAGACCCACCACCCATGGGAGGACCCACCAACCACCACAGGATGGGCACCACCACCCCACGGGACAGACCCCACCCCAGGGGTGTGGGCCCTACCCATAGTCGTAGGCGGGGGGCAGCGGGTAGGGGATGCGGGAGCGGGGCATGAGGAACAGGGTGCGCAGCAGGTGCCAGGCGCTGCAGGCCGCCATGAAGAGGAACATGGTCCGCAGGGACAGCCCACGCTCGTACAGCACCTGGGGACGGGGACAGGGACCGGCTGCCACCGCGCCACACCGGCATGTGCCAGCCCTGCCTAGGCCCAGCTGTGTCCCCACGTGTGCCCCAGCAGTAACTCAGCTGTGTCCCCAGATGTGTTTTTGGCTGTGGCCCAATGGTGTCCCAGCTGCGTCCCCTGCTGTGCCCCCAAGTATGTCCCCTGCTCTGACCCATCTGTGTGTCCCCTGGCTGTGTCCCCAGCTGTGACCCAAATGTCCTAAACCATGTCCCCACTGTGACCAAACTGTCCCCAGCTCTGTCCCCAGCCCTGCCCGTGGTGCCTGTGCTGGGACCAGGGACACCCAGGGCCCCCACACACACCCACCTTGACAATGAGGAAGACAGCGGACGAGGAGTCGAAGGCCCCGTTGTAGAGGGTGATGATGATGGAGCGGTACTTCCCAAAGAGGTTTCCCACCTGGCACGGAGAGACCCCCCCATGCTGTCAGGGACCCCGGCAGCAGGCAGGGTGCCCCGGCCACCGGGGGGTCAGGGTGCGGGAAACCCACCTGCGTGTTGGTGAGGATGAGGAGCATTCCGCCCACCGACAGCATGGACATGGCCGGGAAGAGCAGCACTGCCAGCGCTGGGGACACGGGGGTGAGCAGGGACAAGGGTGTCCCCACTGGGTCCCCACAGGGCCGGGGCACCTGGTGCCCCTGGGGTCTCACCTGGGGTGGAGAAGGCGACGAGCAGGGTCCCGCCAGTGTAGAGAGAGCTGGGGACAGCAGTGACACAGGGGGATGGGATCCTGGGGTCCGTGGGCACCCCGGCACTGATGTGGCATCGGCACCCAGCACCCCAATATGTCCTGTGTCCCACTACTGCCTGGCACCCCTGGGGCCAAGGAACACGGGGACATGGGGGGCCCCTGTGGTGATGTGATGTCCTGGGGACACTGGGGAGACCTGAGGCGTATGGGAGCTGTGGGGGGCATGGGATATGCTGGACACACTTGGTGGCACTTGGGGACGGGTGCCAGGATGGGCTGTGTCCCCCCGGTGCCCAAAGCCAGCACCCTGGGCTCCATGGGTGCCCCCCCGGCGCAGGCAGGGCCCTGCCTGCCCCACCCTGCCTGGCTGCCCTGATAACCCCCCTGCTCTCGATGACGTCCCACCCTGTCACAGCACCCTAACGAGCAGCCCTCGCCCCCTGCACCCATGGGTGCCCCAGCCCCCTGCCGGCACTGCCCCCCCGCTCACATGGCGACAAGACGGGCGATGGTGGTGCCAAAGCGGTCGAAGATGAAGCCGGTGGGGAAGGTCATGAAGTTGTTCATGAAGGAGCCGATGGTGAAGACCAGAGAGAACTCCTCATCCTGCCTGCTGCAGCCTGCAGAGACACAGGGACAGCGGGGACACGGGGCACCGCAGGGCATCAGCACAGTGGGGACACAGGCACGGGGACAGCAGGGACAGGGGGCACCGCAGGGCATCAGCACAGTGGGGACACAGGCACGGGGACAGCGGGGACAGGGGGCACCACAGGGCATCAGCCCAGTGGGGACAGAGGCACAGGGACAGCGGGGACAGGGGGCACCACAGGGCATCAGCACAGTGGGGACAGAGGATGCCGCAGGTGATGGGGAAACATCGGGACCTGGAGCACTGGGACAGCAGGAACGTGGGGCATGGCAAAAGCTGGGACTTGGGGCACCACAGGTCACCAGGACTGTGGGACATGGGGCACTACAGGGCATGGGGACAGTAGGGACACGGGGACTAGGACAGTGGGAATCTGGGGCACGAGAGGCCACCAGCACCACAGGGACATGGGGCACCTCCGGCCACCAGCACCACGTGGACACAAGCATGCAGGGGACATAAGGCAGGGTGATGGTGGGGCCAGGTGCCGCGCAGGGCTGGGGACAGGGACTGTACCGGGCGGCTCGCTGAGGTTGGCGCTGGGCTGGCACAGCTCCTGGAAGTAGCCCAGGTCCTTGAGGACAAAGACGAGGGAGGCCCAGCCGAAGATGATGCCGCAGAAGCCGCCGCACTCCAGCAGCCCCGAGAGGAGCGTCCCCAGGCGCTTGGCTATGCCTGCGCCCCCCTGTGCCATGTCACCGGCCAGGGGCGTCCCTGCCGTGCCTGCGGGGTGACAAACACCAGCACATCACACCCCACCTGGCACCCACGCGGTGACACCCCCTGTACCCACCTGGCACCCAGAGCGACGGGTTTGGGGGCACGTGGGTACACGTGGCCACCTGGACAAAGGCCACAAAGGTCCCACTCTGCCCCTTGTCCCCATCTGCCAGCAGCTGGCACCGGTCCCCTGCACGCACGGCGGCACAGCACGGACCCTGCGCACAGCTCAGCCTGTGCACGCGTGAGGATGTGTGCTCACATGTACACACGCACCCATGCTGGCACCCCCTGCACCCCAACCCCCACCCACCTGCAGGAGGCCAGGCTGTCACTGTCACTGCCGCTGCCGCCGAGTCGGGCCGTGCCACGGGGTGCGTGGGGGCACCTGCACTGCACACACGCGTACCCCGGCACGGCCCCCCCGCGCTTCCCCATCTCCTGGGAGCACCCAGGGCTGCCGGCACCTGATAGCGGCTCAGTCCCCCCTCGCCACCTCCTTATCTCCCTGCGCCAGCCTGCTCCAGGGACCTGCCACCTCCCCCAGCACCCGCACGTCCCCGGGGACCTGGCACAGTCCCTGGAAACGTGGCGCGTCCCGCTGGGGGCCCTGGCGCACCCCTGGGAGCCTGGCACGCTCCCTGGGGACGCTGGCAGGGCTCCTGGAGACACTGGCGCGCTGCCGGACACGCTGACACACCCCCCGGGGACGGTGACACACCCCCTGGGGCCCCAGCACACCCCCTGGGGACACGGATAAGTCCCTCGGGGACCCTCGCATGGCTCCTGGGGACACTGTCACAGCTTTGGGACCCCGTGTACTGCCTGGGGACCCCATCATGCCCCCAGGGACCCTGGCACACTGCTGGGGACCGTGACATGTCCCCTGGGGACACTCACCCCCTGGGGATCCCACCCCTGCACTGGGGACACTGCCACCCTGCTGGGGAGCTGCCCAGGAACATCCGGGCACCCCCTCTGTCCCTGTGAACCCCTGACCCGCGCGGCCGGGCCCTCCTGTCCCCCAGTGTCACTGGTGCAACCTGCAGCTGGGTGCCCCATGTGCCAAGGCCATGTCCCCTGTCACCATCACCCGTGTCCCCTGGTCCCACTCACCCGCAGGCTGTCCCTGCCCGAGGTCCCTGTCCCCGTGTCACCGTCCCAGGGCTGTCCCTCTCGGGCCGGTGTAATGGCCGCTAATGAGGCCTCATTACAGCAGCAGGCGGGTGAAGATTAACCCGGCCGGACCGCGGGGGCCGCGTTATCTTTAGCTGCCCTGCGGGGGGGCGGCGGGGCCGCTGGGCAGCCGGGGGACAGCCCTGCCCGGTGCTGCCGGTGACACCCGCTGCGGCACCTCCAGACACCCCGCCATGGGGTGCCCGCTGCCCGGTGCTGCCGGTGACACCCGCTGCGGCACCTCCAGACACCCCGCCATGGGGTGCCCGCTGCCCGGTGCTGCCGGTGACACCCGCTGCGGCACCTCCAGACACCCCGCCATGGGGTGCCCGCTGCCCGGGCACCCGCCGTGGGTGACATTCGCCACCAGCCGCGCCGGTGTGTCCCAGCCGCGCTGGTCTCTCCTGGCCGGACCGGTGAGTCCCCGCGGGGCACAGGAGGGTCCAGGGCGGCTGCAGCCCCTCCAGCTGCGCTCCCTGCCGTGTGCCCAGCTCACGCAAGCCAGGACCTGGGGGACAAGGGGGGACAGGCGCTGACCCCTCCGGCCCCAGCAGCGTCCAGCAGGCGCGGGCTGGCTCGGGCCTCGTCCGTTTTAATAATTAATGGTGAGGAAGGCCGGCTCGTTCCCGTCCGGGCCGCCCGGTCCCCAGCCCAGCTGCATGTGGCTTCTGCAGCGGGGCTGGGCGGGGCTGCGGTCCCTTCCTGTCCCCGTGTCCCCCACGTGGGGTGCGGGTGCCCCGCGGGTTCCTTCCTGTCCCCGTGTCCCCGCGTGGGGCGGGGGTGTCCCGTGGGGCACGGCTGTGGGGCAGGCGGGCAGCGGTCACAGCCCCGGACACGGGGATTTTGCTCGCGCACGTGGGGCGGAGAACACGTGTGGGGGGACGCGCGTGCCCCTGGGGGTGGGCAGCCGCGGGGGCACCGGAGCACCCTGCAAGGCCCTGGGGTGCTCGGGGGGTGCAGGGGGGAGCCCTCCAGGCAGAGCCCTGCCCCACAGCCCCGGGGCTGACACAGCCCCACGGCCCACACGCGCCTCCCCCACACCCCCCGATCGGCCCCACGGCCCCCAGCCCCACAGCCCCCCAGCGCGGCCCCGCGGCCCTGCCCGGGACCGCCCGCTGTGCCCCCGGGGCAGCCGGAACCGGCCGGGCCGCTCCGCGCCGCTCCCGCTCGCTCCTCCCGCTCGCTCCTCCCGCCGCATCCCGCCGCATCCCGCCGCCGCTCACCCGCGGCCCCGCCCGGCGCGGCGGGGAGGGACCGGCGCGGCTCCGCGGCCCCGGCTGGGCCCGGCCCGGTGCTGCCGGTGGTCCCGGTGCTGCCGGCAGTCCCGGTGCTGCCGTTGCTGCCCGCCCGTCCTCGCGGCGGGCGGGGCGGAGCGGAGGGCCCGGCCCCGCCTCCCGTGGCGGCGTGGGGGGACGCGGGAGGCGGCTCCGGTGGAGCGTTCCCGGGGGTCACCCCGTGGGCCCGCCCCGGCGGGGCTGTCCCGGCTGTCGCCCTTCCCCCGGCGTGCCACGGCACTGCCCCCGTGTGCCCCCCGTGTGCCCCCATGTGCCACCCCCGTTCCACCCGTGGGTGTGTCACCCGCTGCCACCCTGTCCCTGCGCCTCCCTGTCTGTGCCCCCGTGTCACCCCTGTGCCCCCCACGCCATTTCCAGGCGTTCCAGCTTCTTACCTGATGTCCCTGAGAGGTTCTCCAGCTGTGGCCACCCTTGTGCCACCTTTGGGTCAACCTTGGGCCACCCGCCACTGTGTCACCCCAGAGTCATCCCCTGGCCGGGCCCCCCCCATGCCACCCCCCGTTGCCCCCCTGCCTGTGCTCTGCCAGGCCCTGCCCACATCTCTGCCCGCTCACGCCCGGCCTTGGGCACGTTGTCACCTGCCTGCTCTGGCACCTGCCTCCCAGTCTGCCCGGTGCCCCCCTGCCTCCGCCCCACCCGGGGCATCCCCGTCCCTCCCATCATCCTCCCCTCAGCCGCTCACGTCATGTCCGCTCCTGCATCCCGTCTGTCCTCCCACCGCTCCCTCCGTCCGTCTGCCTGTCCGTCGTCTCTCACAGCCACCCGTCCTGTCCCCACCCCTCCAGCCAGCCGCTCATCTGCTCAGCCAGCCACCCATCTGTCTGTCCATCACCCATCCATCTGTCCATCATCCATCCATCTGTCCATCACCCATCCACCCCATCTGTCCATCACTCATCCATCTGTCCATCACCCATCTGTCTGTCCGTCACCCATCCGTCTGTCCCCCTCCAACCACAACTCCATCCATCCTCGCACTTGCTCAGCCGTCTGTTTGTCGCACCACCCATCCAGCTGCCCGTCACCTGCACTGCCTGTTTCCTGCCAGCCCTCCTGCCCTCACCTGCCCTGCCCTCTGCCCAGCTGTCCATCTGTCCTTCTCTCCAGTTGTCCTTCACCCAGCCATCCATCCGTCCGTCCTTCTCTCCAGTTGTCCTTCACCCAGCCAGCCACCTGTCCTTGTCTCCAGCTGTCCCCCACCTGGCCTTCCTTCCACCTGTCCCTTCATGGACACCACCACCCGTCCCTGCCCACCCTGGGCCTCGCTGGTGGCATGAGGCCCGTCCCGCTGCCTCCCCCATCCCCAGGTCCCCCCAGGCAGGTGGGCACAGGCACCCACTGGTGGGTGCATGCCCCCAGGACCCTCAGCAGACCCTACACCCCCCTCCCTCCCCTGGCACAGCTCCCGGGGGGGCCTTGGCCGGGGTAGCCATGGGCTCAGGCTGGGGATGTTGGGGGCACCAGTGCGGGGGGAGCGGATGGCGGCCCCTGAGTCAGCCCCGCGCCACCCACGTCCCCACCCACGACTGCCCGCCGCACCAGCTTGTGGTATTTCGCTCGCCGGGAGCTGCGCCGGAGACGGCGCCGCAAACATGCTGCCGGTGCCAGCTTGTGCTGCTGCAGCCTGGCGCGGCCACGCGTGTCCCCCTCCCCACCCGGGCACCCGCGTGGGGCCGCTGCCAGGCTCGTACACCTCCCGTCCCGCTGGCGCGGCCCCACGCGGGGAGGTTGCTGCTGTCCCGGGTGGGAGCAGCGCGATCGGCACCATGGACAGCGCCGGCGGCCGGAGCACGGACAGCGCCGCGGTCCCGCGTGGGCGTGGGGCACCCGCTGCGTCCCGCGCCGCCGCGGCCCCAGCCCCGCGGCACCCACCCGTGGGCAGCCCCCGCCGGGCTCCGTGCGGGCCCCACAGCCCCGGCGAGCACCGAGGCCGCGGCGGGGAGGGGGAGGTCACAGGTCACCTCCGCGTGCCCCGCGCTCCCAGCAGCCGCCACCGAGCCCCTCGTCCCCAGGGCGGGTCTCCCCCTGGGTCCCGCAGCGCGTCCCCAGCGGGCATCTGCAGCGCATCCCCCGAGCCCCGCCGAGTGTCCCCCGTGGACCCCCCCGCGTGGAGCGGGGCGGGCCGGCCCGGGAAGGGTTAAGCGGCGGGGCCGGCGGCGGGGGGCGGAGCGCGGCCGCCCCGGGATAAGGCGCGGCGCGGGGCAGGGCTCAGCCCCACCGGAGCCGCGGGCAGAGCCGTGCCGAGCCCACCCGTGCCCGCAGCCCACCCGTGCCATGCCCCGGGGCGGCTGCTGCTCCCGGCGGCGCGGCGGGGGGGAAGGGGGTGAGCAGCCCCCCCGGCACCGGCCATGAGCCCCCGTGCAGCGGGCAGCGCCTGAGCGGCGGCCCCGCCATGCGGCCCCCCACGGCTCGGGACCTGCCCCAAGGTAGGCGTGGGGACGGGCGGGGGCCGGCTGGACCCCGGGGGGCGGGGGGACCCCGGGCGCCAGCCTGGAGAGCACGGTCCCGGCTCGGGGTGCCCCGGAGCTCTCGGGGTGCCCGCGGGTGCGTGGGTCGCCGGTGCCGCCCCACGGCGCACAGCCCGGCGTGTGGGTGCAGCCTCGGGGCACCCCAGGGTGCACCCCCCGCGAACAGAGGGCTGCCCGGTGCAGCTCCGGGGCGCGCAGCCCGGTTTGGGGCGCCCCGGGACCCGCGGGGTGCCTGGTGCCAGCCCAGCCCGACGTGGGGGTGCCCCGCGCTCCGTGGGGTGCTCGTTTCAGCTCAAGGACTTGCCGCCCGGCGTGAGGGTGCCCCGGGACCTACAGGGTGCCCGATTCCCCCCTGGGGCGCACAGCCCGGGGTGTGGGTGCAGCGCCGGCGCGCCCAATGGTGGCCACGGGGAGCCCGGTGCCATCCCAGGACCCCACCGCCCGGCGTGGGGGTGCCCCGGGACCGACAGGATGCCCGGTGTCACCCCAGGGCACACAGCGCGGAGTGCGAGTGCCCCGCGACCCACGGGGTACCCGGTGCCACTCCAGGACCCCAGCCCGGCGTGGGGTGCCCCACGCCACAGCCGGTGCACAGTGCGGGCACCGCCGGGCTGCACGAGTGCCCGGGTCACCCCGCGGGTGCGTGCCGCGTCCTCCGTGGGGTACCCACGAGCAGCGCGCCCGTTCCGTACCAGGACTTTGCGGGGGGGGGAGGAGGGATGGGGAGCGGTGGGGGCTGGCACAGGAGGAGGAAAAAAAGAGATGCCCGGGAACCGGTGACTTCAGCTCCCAACTGAGTCAGCCCGCGGCGAGGGGGAGTGACAGATGGGACGCGGGTGGGGGGCGCACGCCGGCACGGGGCGCCGGGGGAGGGGGGCGGCGCTGAGCAGCTGCGCCGGACGCCTTCGTGGGTGGGTGGGGGTGTGTCCCCCCCTTCCGTGGCGAACCAGGGGAGGGGCAGGGGGGGGAGGCCCCCCCCCGGTGCACCGGAGGTGCACCGGGGGGGGGCCTCCCCCCCCTGCCCCTCCCCCGGTACCGGCGGCTGGGAGCATCCACGCATCCCCGGGCGTGGGGCCAGGCCGCCGGGCTGAATTATGGATGAAGCTCTCGGGTTGCAGCCGGGGGGGGTGGGGGGAGCGGATTGGACACGGGGCGGGGGGGGGAGGGGGATGGGTGAAGCGGCGGCGCTGAAACACCCGGAGCGGCGGCGGCGCGTGCCACCGGGAGAGCGTCAGCCCGCGCCCACGCGTGCCCCGCCCCGCACGTGGCCGCGGCACGCGCGCACGTGGCGCCGCCCCGGGCGGGGGGGGGCGGGTACGGCACCCCCCGGGTGTGGAAAGGGGTCCCGGGGGAGCGTTGCCCCGCGGGGTGGCCGAGGGACCCATAGGGGTCCCAGGGGACCGTGACCCCAGGGTGTGAGCGTGGCTCCGGGGCAGCACAGTCCCACGGGCAGGTACTTTTTGGGGTGCCCGGCCCTGTGGGGTGCGCATGGTCCTGTGGGGGGTCTTTGAGGAGCGCAGCCCTCTGGGGCTGCTATGGGCCTAGGGGGCTCCCAGGGGACCGTGGCCATGTGGTGGGTCACGGTCCTGAGGGGTTCCTGAGGAATCATGGCCCTATAGGGTGGTCATGGCCTTGGGGGGCTCCTGGGGCACTGTGGCCCTATGGGGTGGTCATGGCCCTGGGGTTCTCCTGGGGCACCGTGGCCATGTGGTGGGTCATGGTCCTGAGGGGTTCCTGAGGAACCATGGCCCTATGGGGTGGTCATGGCCCTGGGGGGCTCCTGGGGTGCCATGGCCCTATGGGGTGGTCATGGCCTTGGGGTTCTCCTGGGGCACTGTGGCCCTATGGGGTGGTCATGGCCCTGGGGGTCTCCTGGGGCACTGTGGCCATGTGGTGGGGTCATGGTCCTGAGGGGCTCCTGGGGTGCCATGGCCCTATGGGGTGGTCATGGCCCTGGGGGTCTCCTGGGGCACCGTGGCCATGTGGGTGGGCACAGCCCTGGGGGCTCCTTGGGGTGCAGTTCCCGGGGCTCCCCGGGGGCAGCGGGGAGGAGGGGCGGCGGGCGCGCAGGGCGGGCGGGCGGCGCCGCAGACGCCGCCCCGCGCTGACGCCCCGCTGTGCCCGCAGGCGGGCGCCTGGCGGCCCTGCTGCTGGCGGCGCTGGTGTGGGTGCCCGGCGGGACGCCGGCCTGCCCCGCGCTCTGCACCTGCTACGTCTCGCCGCCCACCGTCAGCTGCCAGGCCAACAACTTCTCCTCGGTGCCCGCGGGGCTGCCGCCCGGCGCCCGCCGCCTCTTCCTGCAGAACAACGTCATCGGGGCGCTGCGGGCGGGCACCTTCGGGCCCAGCACCGTCACCCTCTGGCTCTACTCCAACAACATCTCCTCCATCCAGCCGGGCACCTTCCGACACCTGCCCGCCCTGGAGGAGCTCGACCTGGGTGACAACCCGCACCTGCGCGTCCTGGCCCCCGACACCTTCCACGGCCTCCGGCGCCTCCAGGCCCTGCACCTGTACCGGTGCCAGCTGGCCAGCCTGCCCAGCGCCATCTTCCGCGGCCTCCACAGCCTCCAGTACCTCTACCTGCAGGAGAACGGGCTGCTCTACCTGCAGGTCTGCCAGGGGCTGCCCCGGCCCCGTGGGGCGCCGTGGGGCAGGGGCGGAGCGGGACGCAGGGGCGTGGGACAGAGCGGTGGCCATGGGGCAGGGGTGTGGGTGCCACCAGCAGGGCAGGGGTGCAGGACGGGGCTCTTGGTGATAGACAGGGGACAGGGTTTTGGGTGATGCCAGTGGAGCAGGGACATGGGTGATTCCCGTGGGACAGGGCAGTGGTGACACCCAAGGAGCATAGACACAGGACAGGGTGGTGGGTGACACCCAAGGAGCACGGACACAGGGCAGTGGGTGACACCCAAGGAGCACGGACACAGGACGGGGCGATGCTCACAGAACAGGGTCCCAGGGAAGGGTGACAAGTGACGCCTGCAGCACAAGGACATGGGGCAGAGCTCCAGGTGACGCCCACCGTGCAGGGACACAGGCAGAGCCGGGCGCTCCCCAGGGGCTGCACACCCCACACCACCCCTTTCCCCCCGCTGCAGGACGATCTCTTTGCCGACCTGGCCAACCTGAGCCACCTCTTCCTGCACGGGAACCGCGTCCGGGCGCTGTCGGAGCGCGTGTTCCGCGGGCTGCCCAGCCTGGACCGCCTGCTGCTGCACGCCAACCGCCTGGCTGCCATCCACCGCCGCGCCTTCCGCGGGCTGGCGCGCCTCACCATCCTCTACCTGTTCAACAACAGCCTGGTGGCCCTGCCCGGGGACCCGCTGGCCGCGCTGCCCGCGCTGCAGTTCCTGCGCCTCAACGCCAACCCCTGGGCCTGCGACTGCCGCGCGCGCCCGCTCTGGGGCTGGTTCCGCCGCACCCGCGTCTCCAGCTCCCCCGTGCCCTGCGCCAGCCCCCCGCACCGCCGCGGCACCGACCTGCGCCACCTGCGCCCCCGCGACTTCGACGCCTGCCCCGAGGAGGACGAGGAGGAGGAGGAGGAGGAGGGCGGCGATGGCGGGGTGGTGCCGGTGATGGGCACCCCCGGGCGAGCGCTGGGGCGCCCCGGCATCCTCCCGGCCGCGCCGCCCTCCGCCTTCTACCGTGACGGGCTCCCCCCCCACGACCTGCGGGGACCCCAGCCCCGGCCGCCCCCCCCGTCCCGCGACTCCCGCGGCCCCCCCGGGGATGCCCGCTGCCCCCGGGCACCCTGCGCCCCCACGGCTGCTGCCGCCCCCCACCGGCCCCACGTCCTCCTGCCCCTCCTGGGTCTGCTCCTGCCCCAGCTCTGAGCCCTCCCGGCGCCCCAGGGCTGTCCCGGCTCCTGGGGTGCCTCTGCCCCCCTTCTCCCCACGGGGAGCCCCTGGAACTGTGGGGGGCAGCTGGGGTGCGGCAGCAGGATGCAGAGGGGTCCCCCTCATCCTAAACAGGAAAAACCCCCAACAGGAACTGAAAGGTGGGAAATTATTTATTAAAAATTGTCTTATTTTGGGAGAGCGGGGCCTGGCTGCTGCGGGGGGGGAGGCTGCTGCCTTTCCAGGTCAGCGCCTGCTCCTGCTGAAATATTGATGGCGCTGGCACGGCCACCGCGCCGGCGGCTGGAGGGCAGCAAGGCGTGCACAGCGCTGCAGGACAGACGGACGGGGATGGACAGACACCCCCGCGGCGCTGCACCCTGAGCCTTCACAGGCTGCTGGCCCTGCAAGTGGATGGTGGGTGTCACGGGAGTCGGGGGCCACAGAGCCACCGCTCACACTGTCCCCCGCACCCTGCGCAGCCTGCCCCACTTCCCAGCCGGCGCAGACGCACAGACAGAGCCCGCACCACCGCCTGCAGACAGACAGATGCTGCCAACCCACGGCCTGGGTCCCTTTGGGTGGGTGTCACCCCAGGGGTGTCCCTCTGTAAGTGTCCTTCACCTGGGGTTGGTGTCCCTGTGCTGGTGCAGTTCTCTGGGTGTCCCCAGCACTCTCTCACTGTCCCTGCGGTCCCTCCCCAGGTGTCGCGGGGTGTCCCTGCGTGGTCCTTGTCCAGGCGGGGGTGTCTGTCCCCAGGAGTTCCTCCCCGGCTGTCCCGCTGTGGGTGTCCCTGTCTGTCCCCACCCAGGGCTGGGTGTCTCAGGGTGTCCCTGTCCCTCTCTGCTCCAGGGCTATGTCCCTGTGCGGGGTCTCCCCGGGCTGTCCCCCAGCTGTCCCCTGGCCAGCAGACAGGGAGGGGCAGAGCCCCGTCCCCACCTCGCAGGGGATTACAAGGGGCTCAGCCCAGCTCTGCCTAATCCGGGGATTACAAGGGCTGGGCCTGGCCAGAGGACAGGGGGGCCACCCAGGGGTGCCCCTCAAGGACGCGGCAGCTGAGGACATCGGGGGGGCTCCCCAGCAGCATCCACCAGCACCGCTGGGTTCGATGTGTCCCCCAACACGTCACCACAGGGCGGCACTGGGGGTGGAGGGAAGCAAACCAGCTGTCCCAAGGGCTCTAGTTTATTGGGGTGAGGGAGGGGGGCCGGGGGCTCAGGCGGTGCCCGTGCCCTGCTGCATGCGCTTGAGCAGCTCCTCGTCCTGCAGCGACAGCTCCGTCAGCTTCTTGCCCATCCTCTCGTGCACCTCCAGGTACTTGGCCACGCAGCGGTCCAGGCACACGCTCTCCCCCTTCGACAGCTCCGCGTCCTTGTAGTGGGGGGGGACGCACTTTCGGTGACACGCCTGGGTCATCCTGCACGGCACCGGCACCGTCAGCCCCTCGCCGGCCCTGGCGCACGACCCAGCACCCCAACACCTCCTGGATCCCGGTGTCACCACCATCCCCAGAGCCCCCCGCAATGTCCCCCACCCTCAGACCCCCAGCGGCCCCCATTTTCCAGGCACCTCCTGGAAACCCCCAGCATCCCCAACACCCCTGCAGCACCCCCGGGTCCTCCCGCGCCCCTGACACCCCCAGTGCCCCCCGAGCCACGGGCACCCGCGGCGTCACCCCAGTGGCCCCAGCCCCCCAGGTCCGAGCACCTCCCCAATGCCCCCAGCACCCCTGTGGCCCCGCTCCCCCCGTGACCCCCCGAGCCGCCGCTCCCGCTGCTCCCCGGCCGGCCGCACCGGTTGTACATGTCGGCCATCATGTCAACCTCCAGCTCGGCGGCCAGCTGCTGGGCCCGCAGCGGGTCCATGGCTGCCGGGCCCGGCTCGGTTCGGCCCCGCTCGGCTCGGCTCGGCCCCGCTCGGCTCGGCTCGGCCCCGCTCGGTTCGGCCCGGCCCGGGACCCCGTCGGCGGCTCCCGGCAGGAACCACGTGGGCGCCGCGCTTCCGCCCACTTGCAGAACCGCCCCACCCCGCCGTCGGCTTCGGCCAATAGAAGCCAGGAGAGTGAGCGAGCAGGAGGGCGTCCCCAACGCTGATAGGGTGTCGCGAGAGGGGGCGTGGCAATGCCGGCAGCCAAAGAGAAGAGGGGCGGCGGCGAAGGGGGAAGGCGCGCTCTTTGCCAGTCCTTTGCCAGGTAGGGGGCGTGGCCAGTGCCACAGGGGGCGTGGCCAATACCGGTCACCGCCCCGGGCCGGTTCGGGGGCACCGCGGGCTCCCTGTCCCCCCGGGCGCCGGCCGGCCCGTCACCGTGTGACCTACGTGCTTCCATGTCCCCTGATGTCCCTTGATGTCCCCCGTGTCTGTGTCCCCCATGTGTCTGTCACCCCCTGTATCACCCTGATGTCCCCCGTGTATCTGTGACCCCCCTGTGTCCCCCATGTTCCCAGTGTGTCTGTGTCCCCCATGTCCCTTGATGTCCCCCACTTGTCTGTGCCCCCAAGTGTCCCTGTCCGGGGTACCCGCGTCCCCATGTGGACCCCGTGGCCCCGTGGGCTGCTTTGGGGTGTCCCCGCTGTCCGGGTGGGAGTGTCGGCGTGTCCCCTCCCCAGCTGTGTCCGTGTGCCTGTCCCGGACAGTCCCTGTGTCCGCCCTGCCTGCCTGCCCGCCCGCCCCGGCCCCTCCCCGTGCCCCACGCGTGCCCCCGGCCCTGCGGGTGGGCGGTGAGTGAAGGCGGCACCTGCCCCCCGGTAAAAATAGCCCCGGGGCGGGCGGGGCCGGTGAGCTCAGCGAACGGCGGGAGCGGCCCGAGGGTACGGGGCGAGGGGAACCGCGGGGTCGGACACAGGACAGGGAATGGGGGTGCGGGAGGGGGCTTTGGGAGGCCGGGAGGGGACAAGGGGGGCGGGAGGCAGTATGGCGGGCGGCATGCGGGTGGGAGGGTCGGGAGGTGAGTGGGGGGGTCGGGGTAGGACACGTGGGGTCGGGAGGGGGGGCCGGGGTGGGACACGGGGGTTTGAGAGGCAGAATGGAGGGTGGGATGGGGTGGGGGGGGGCTGAGATTGGGCACGAGGCACCGGGGGGAGGAATGGGGGTGCAGAGATGGGACACGGGGGGTTGGGATGGGGCATGGGAGTACTGGGAATGGGGGGCAAGAGGGAAATGAGGGGACTGGTATGGGGCATGGGGGGCCAGAGGAGGTGTGGGGCGGGCAGGCTGAGGTATCGGGCTGTCGCGATGTTGCATGGGGGAGCCCGGATGGGGAAGGGGGGCTGAGCAGGGGCAACGAGGCTGCCCAGGGTAGGGGAATGGGGATACCAGTGCTGGGGGGGCATGGGGACAGAGGCGGGGTGGGGGTAGCCGGGCTAGGTGGCTATGGGGGACACAGGCGTGCAGAGGGGGCACGAGGGGGGCCCAGTGACAGCCCTGACACACTGCAGCAGTGACTGCAGCAGCATGGAGCCCCAGGGAGAGGCTGACACCCCCACCTCGGAGACCCCCATCTCGGAGACCCCCACCCCTGACACCCCCAGCTCGGAGACTCCCGACACCCCCACCCTGGACACCGCCACCTCGGAGACCCCTACCCCGGGCACCCCGACCCCCGGCACCCCCGCCTCGGACACCCCTCCTCACCCCGCCGCGGGGACGGGGGCCGGAGGGCCGGGGGGGCGCAGCCGGGAAGCGGCGGCTCCACATGGCGGGAGGGACCCCCGGGCAGCGGGGGGTGATGGGGGTGATGGGCAGGGGGCAAGGGCAGCAGGGGACACAGGAGGTGACAGTGGAGTAACAGGGGACACAAGCGGTGACACTGAGGGAGCGGGGCACGTGGAGGGTGACACTGGGGCAGCAGGGGACACAGGGAGTGACACTGAGGCAGCAGGGAACACAGAGGCTGACAATGGGACAACAGGGGACTTGAGGGGTGACAGTGGAGCAGCAGGGGACACAAGGGATGACACTGAGGGAGCGGGGGCCGTGGGGGGTGACACTGGGGCAGCAGGAGACAAAGGGGGTGACACTGGCGGAGCGGGGGAGGTGGAGGATGACACCGGCGAAGGGGCTGCGGGGAATGCCGGGCGCGATGCAGGGGCAGAAGCACCGAAGGGGGCCGGGGGTGACACCGGCGGCACAGGGGGCGCCGGACGCGGTGCCGGGGGCGATGCCGGGGGCCATGCCGGGGTAGAGGCAGCCGGGGGGCCCGGGGGGGCGGCGACGGGGGGCGCGCAGGAGGCGGCTGGGCCGGGGCCGGGGCCGGGAGCAGCGGGAACAACCCGGGGCCGGCAGGTGAGAGGGGGCACGGGGGGGACAGGGGGTCGCGGCGGTGAAAGGTGTGGTAGGGTTGGGGACAGGGGTGGCAGCGCCAGGGGCCGGGTGACAGTGCCAGGGATAGGGTGACAGTACAAGGGACAGGGGTGGCATTGCCCATGCGGGCAGTGCCAGGGAGCAGGTGACAGTGCCAGGCACAGGGGTGACATTGTCAGGGGCGGTGGCAGTACCCATGCCGGCCGTGCCACCCCGGCTGTGCCCGCAGGAGCCCGCCTGGCTGCAGGATGATGAGGAGGAGCTGTGGCCCGAGTTCCCCCCCTGCTCACCCCCCGGGGAGGTCACCAGCCCCACGCCTCGGTCCCCCACGTCCCCTGTGTCCCCCACATCCCCGGTGTTCCCCACGTCCCCCACAGGTAAGGGCTGCGCTGGGCAGGGTGGGCAAGTGGGGCCCTGGGATGGTGCCCCAGGGATGCCCCCCATTTGGGACCCCATGGGTGCCCGGAGAGAACGTGGGTGCCCCCACCCCGGGGTGCCCCTCCCACCCCACTGACCCCTCCTCTCCCTTGCAGCCGGCACCACCGAGGGCCCGGGGGGCGGCGAGAGGTGAGTGTGGGCAGGGGGGCACAGCCCCCCGGGTGTCCCACGGCAACCGGCACCGGGGCTGCCCCATAGCTCTGCCCCACTGCGGGCACTCACGGCCCCCTGCCCCAGGCTGGCACCCCCCAGCTTGTGTCCCCCCGGGGGCACCCCCGTACCCCACAGCCCCATGCCCCACGGGTGGCCACAGCACTGCCCTCACCCCTACCCACGGGGCCACCCGTGTCCCCGCAGGGGTGCACCGGCGGGGGGGCCGCGGGGCTGTGCGCCCCCCGGCACGGCGGGGCCGAGGCCGAGGCCGGAGGGGGCCGGGGGGCGGCCGCGGGTGAGCACTCGGGCACAGGGGCGCAGCGCCATCCTGGAGAAGTTCGGAGGGTGAGAGGGGCCGGGCCTGTGGGGTACGGGGCGGCAATGGGGGTATCGGGGGGTCTGAGGGGCCATGGGACAGTAGGATATCGGGGGGCAGTGGGGAGGCACTGGGGTGCTGTGGGGGACATGGGGCAGGGGGGTTTCAGAGGGACTCCGGGCAGCGGGGTCGCTGTGGGGACCCCGCGGCGGCCGCCACGGGGAAATGGGCTAACGGGAAACACCTGGGCAAGGATGAGCCCATGGGGAGGTACCTGGGGGCACAGATGGACCAATGGGGATGCTCATGGCGGAGGGACTGGCCAATGGGAGGTCGCCTTGGGGTGGGTGGGGCCGAGGGGGGGCGACGTGGCGGGTAGTGAGGGCCGGGGGTGCCCGGTGCGGGGTGCCCCACAGCGCCTGGCACCGCCTGCAGCGCAGCCACGGGCCCGGCCCCGCACCTGAAGCGGGCGGGGGGCACGGCCACGGTGAAGGCGATGCTGCTGGAGTGGTGCCGCGCCCGGACCCGCGGGTACCAGGTGAGAGCCGGGCTGGGGGCCGTGGGGCGGCTGGGGGCCGTGGGGCGGCCTGACCCTGTCCCTCGTCCCCCACGGCAGCACGTGGACGTGCAGAACTTCTCGGGGAGCTGGGGCAGCGGGCTGGCGTTCTGCGCCCTGCTGCACAGCTTCTTCCCCGACGCCTTCGAGTACGGCAGCCTGGAGCCCGGCGCCCGCCGCCACAACTTCGCGCTGGCCTTCGCCACCGCCGAGTGAGAGCGGCTCCGGCCCCGCCCCTGGCCCCGGGCGGGTGGCCCCGGGTGACAGCGCTGTCCCCACAGGGAGCGGGCGGGCTGTGCCCCGCTGCTGGAGGTGGAGGACATGGTGCGGCTCCCGGTGCCTGACGCCAAGTGCGTGTACACGTACCTGCAGGAGCTGTACCGCTGCCTGGTGGCCAAGGGGCTGGTGAAGACAAAGAAGCGCTGAGCGGGGTCCCCCATGGCCCCCACCTGTGCCACCCCCCCTTTCATCCCCCAGCGGTAAATTCTTGTGGTGCCAGGCTGTGGTGGCCATATCTGTCATGGGAGACATGTGGGCAGGGGATGTTGGCACCGAACGAGTGTTGGGGGAAGCACAAGCTGGCACTGGGGTGGGCGCAGCCCCGCTGCCACTGCAGAGGGGACAGGCAGGCAGGGCAGCTCCCCCAGGGCTGACACAGCGGGCTGCCTCTCCCCAGTGCCCCCACCATTCCAATGAGGCATCATGGTGCCAAAGCAAGAGTAGATTTATTAATTTACGTACAGAGTGGGGTGGCCCCTGTAGGTTGCCAGGACTCCTCATTGTGCCAGGCTGGGCCCCCATGCCCCAGCACCAAGGTGGGGGTGATGCCAGCGCCAGCCTGGCTGGCACAGAGAGGGAGGGTGAAGCTGGGGCGCCCCCAGGTTCGGGGGGCTCAGGGTTGTGGTCGCCGCTCAGCGTGGCGCCGGGTGTGTTCCTCTGCCCGGCGCTGGAAAACCTCGGGCCGCTCCTGGAGCTCACGGGCCAGATCCGGCCGCAGCACCCGCTGCGGGTCCGGGCTGTCCAGCAGCAGCAGCAGGTCCTGCAGTACTGCAGGCATGGGGGGGTCAGGGCGGGCAGCCCCTCCCGCCGTGCCCCTTCCCTATCCCAGAGGTGCCACCTTGGACGGCGCGGGTGGTGGGCACCCAGTGCTGGTCGGAGGTGAGGGGCTGGCAGACCTGGCCGTCGGTGCCCACGCTGGGATGGTAGATGCGGGTGCAGAGGGTGGCGTGGGGGGGAACCAGTGGGTGGTGGGGGGAGAAGGTCAGCTTGAAGCGGAAGGCGCCTGCGTTGTACGGGGGGTTGTTCTGCCATGGGAAGGGGAACATCTCAGTCCCCCCTGCTGCAGCGTCCATGGGGGGACCCTGCCCCAGCCGTGACATCCGGTGCCCCCGAGGAGACACCCCCCCGCAGCCTGAGCCTCCCAGGAGGGGAATCCCCACCCAGTGCTCCCAGCCGAGAACTCCACGTTCCCCACACAGTGTCCCCAGGGGGACCCTCCCCAATGTTGCTCTGATAGCGACACCCACTCAATGCGCCCAGGAAACCCCCCTAGTCACCCCCTGCTCCCAGGGGACGCCCTGTGCCCCAAGGGGCCCATCTCCCCTCCGGGTCCCCTGTGCCCCGTAGTGCTCCCAAGCCCCCAAAGGACGGGCCTGCCCCAGGTCCCCCGTGTTCCCCCATGGGAACCCCGCACCCCAGCCCCTCGCCCACGGGGGGAGCCCCACCCCATATCCCTAGCCCAGGGACCCCCCAGGTGCCCCGGTCCCCACGCACGGGCAGCAGGAGCCCCGTCCAGCGCAGCACGTCCCCGTCCAGCCGCCGCAGGTCGCAGGCCCCGCCCCAGCGCCGCGCCTCCTCCAGCTCCTGCAGGGGGCGCCACAGTGGGCGGAGGCACACGGGACACGCCCTCGTGGGCGGGGTTACACCCGACACACGCCCGAATGGGCGGGGCATTACCAGATACACGCCTCAGTGGGCGGGGCCATATCCAAGCCACGCCCCATCACGGAGCCATCCGCGCCGGGAAACGAAACCGGAGCGCGGCGATCGGCGGGGGCGGCGGCACCTCGCACCGGCACCCCCTGCACCGACACCTCCCGCACCCCAGCACCGGCACCCCCTGCACCGGCACACCCCGCACCCCCGCACCGGCACCCCCTGCAGCGGTACTCCCCCCACCGGTATCCCACATACGCCAGCACACCAGCACGGGCACTACCCCCACTGGCAGCCCCAGCACCCCTGCACCGGTACCCCACGCACCTTGGTACCGGCTCTCTCGCCACCCCGGTACCAACACCTCCCGCACGCCGGTACCGGGACCCCGCACCCCTCGGATACCGGTCACCCCGGTGCTGGCACCGCTCGGTGCTGACACCAGGATCCCCCGGTCCGGCCCCCCGGTGCCGATACGGGGGTACGGCCGGTGCCGGCCCCGGTAACCCCCGGTGTTCCCCGGTGCCACTGCCCACCTTGACGATCCTCGCGGCCATGGCTATCGGTGCCCGGTGCCGCTGGGCTGGACTCCTCCGCGCCACGCCCCGATGGGCGGGGCAAGATGCTGGAGCCCCGCCCTGAGCACGGGGTGGGCAGCGGGGGCGGGCGGAGCCCCCCGGCTGATTTACGGGAAGCGCTGGCAGCCGCCCGCCGCGGTCCTTAATCATTCACCAGGCAGGGCCGGGTCCCGCCAGCTCCCCTGCGCGCCCGGACACACGGGGACCGACCCGCCGGCACCCAGGTGGGCCCGGGCTGCTGCCCCGCACCCACCCCGGGGTGTCAGACCGGGGGTGCAGGGTGCCGGGAGTGGGGCGGGTGGTGGGCGCCTGTCAAGCCCTGACCCGCTAACCCACCAGGATGCCCGCCGTGACGTGCTGGCTGCCCCTGGTGTGGCTGGTGGCCACAGCCATGGCCACCGTCACCATGGTAAGTGTGTCCCAGAGACCTGGGCTCCCTGCACCCAGGTGCCCCCATGTCCGCTCTCCCCTGGGTCCCCCTCCTGGGTGCCTCTGTCCCTGCTCACCCCGGTCCCGTGCCCAGGTGCCCACTCCAGAGGCCTCTCCCTGCGAGGCGAAGCTGCTCAGTCAGCACCCGACGCTGCCGGGGCCTCCCCATCCCGCCCCAGAGCCGACAGGGGATGCCGGGGCGCCCGTCCCGCCGGTGCCCACCGCCCCTGCCCGCCCCGAGCACCTGCCTGCCTCGGATGCCCCCCTGAACACCACGGACCCCCCCGGCCCCACGGCGCCCGAGGGAGCAGCCGAGGAGCTGGGCACCAGGGCCAACGGGACCACGGCAGCACCCGCACCCCCCACCACCCAGGGCCCCCCAGGCACCAGCGCCCCGCCGTGCCCTGAGGACGAGGAGCCGGCGGAGGCCTGCGGGACGCCCACAGGGGAGCAGCGGGCGGCCGTGGCCGAGGCGCTGGGCACCTTTGCCCTCCGCTTCTACCAGCACATGGCGGAGGCTGCTCAGCCCGACACCAACCTGCTCTTCTCCCCCATCAACGTGGCCATGGGGCTCTCGCACCTGCTGCTGGGTGAGGGGCTGCCAGTGGCACCAGCACCGCCGTGGGCTCTGCCGTGGGCTCTGCCCCCACCCCCGGCCCCTCGGCCATTTCAGCCGCGGCGGCGGCTGCACCACGGCACTCCCTGAGCCCCTGTGCCCGCAGGCGCCCGTGGTGAGACCCGTGAGCGTCTGGCTGCCGTGCTGGCGTACCCGCCGGGGCTGTCCTGCGTGCACGGCGCCCTGCGGCAGCTCGCCAGCGCACCCGGCTTCTTCTCTGCCGCGCAGATCTTCCACCACCCAGGTGAGGCGGGGGCTGGGTACGGCAGGGCTGGCAGAGCCCCTGGGGCTGATGCCGGCTGTGCCACCGGGCAGAGCTGCACCTCCAGCCCCGCTTCCTCAACGCCTCCTGGCACCTGTACGGCGCCCGCCCGAGCGCCCTGAGCGGCAACGAGAGCCTGGACCTGCTGCACGTCAACGAGTGGGTGCGAGGGGCCAGCCGGGGGCTGCTGCCGGGACTCCTGCCCGCGCTGCCCCCCCAGCCCCAGCTGCTGCTGCTCAGCGCCGTTCACCTGCATGGTACAGCCCCGCTGCAGGACCTGCGCGGGACCCGCTCGGGGGACACGGATCGGGGATCTGTCCTTGGGCTTGGCCTCAGGGTCTGCCCTGGGATCCGTCACGGGGCTGAGCCCACGGCCCCTCGTCCCCCGTGTCCCCCTGTCCCCGCAGCCGGTCCGTGTCCCCGCAGCCGCCTGGCGCACGCCGCTGGAGGCCAAGCAGACGGTGCTGCTGCCCTTTCTGCGCCCCGGGCGCCCACCCCGCCTGGTGCCCACCATGACCAGCAAGAAGTACCCGGTGGGCTCCTTCACTGACCCCCGCCTGCAGGTCCAGGTACCCGCTGGGACCCACTGCTGGCGCAGGGGACAGGCTCTGACGTCACTGCAGTGGCACTGGGGGGGTTGCTGGGCTATGACGTCATCCCTCTGGCGCTGGGGGGTGTGGGGCTGTGAGGTCACTGTGGCGGCACTGGGGAGGTGTCGGGCTGTGATGTCACTCCCGTGGAACTCGGGAAGGATGCCAGGCTGTGACCTCCCTGGGGGGATCCCAGGCTGTGACGTCACTCTCCTGGCACTGGGGGGATCCCAGGCCCTGGGGTCACCGCAGTGGCACTGGGGGGCTGCCAGGCTGTGGGGTCACCGCGGTGGCACTGTGGGGATGCCAGGCTGTGGGGTCACCGCGGTGGCACTGGGGGGATGTCAGGCTGTGGGGTCACCGCGGTGGCACTGGGGGGATGTCAGGCTGTGGGGTCACCGCGGTGGCACTGGGGGGATGCCAGGCTGTGGGGTCACCGCGGTGGCACTGGGGGTCTGTCCCGCAGGTGGGTCGGCTGGAGCTGAGGGGGGGGCTGAGCCTGGTGGTGCTGGTGCCGCGGGGGCCCCTGGGGGCGCTGGGGACCCTGGAGCAGTCGCTGGACCCCCCCACCTTCCTGGGGCTGCTGCGGCGGGCGGCCCAGACCCCCGTCCAGGCCACTGCCCTGGCCCTGCCCCGCCTGCGCCTCGACCTGGCCCTGGACGTGGTGGCCCTGGTCCATGACATGGGTAAGGCCACCGACCCCCCGTGTCACTCCTTGGGCTGGGTGGGCTGGGGTGATGTCACATCCTGCACAGGTGACGTGCAGTGATGTCACTCCCTGCAGGACGTCACTGGCCCCTCCCCAGTCCCTGTGCAGGTCCCTTTCCCCAGTGGCCCCAGTGGCCCTGGTGTTTCCCAGTGCCCCCATGTTCCTGGCCTCCCCCATGTCCCCAGTGCCCCTGACATACCCCACTGCCCCCAGTGCCCATAATGTCCCCTTTGTCCCTAGTGTCTCCTAGGGTCCCCATATTACCCTGCTGTCTCTGGTGTTTCCAGTGGCCCCAATATCCCCCATCTCTCCTGTGTCCCCCAGTGCCCCCCATTGTCCACTTGCTCTTGTTGTCCCCAGTGTCCCTGGTGTGCCCCTACTGCCCCCCATGTCCCCAGTGTCCCCAAAGCCCCTCCTGCCCCTCTGCACCCATGTCCTGGTTGTCCCTGTGTCCATCCCCACGTCCCTGGTGTCCCTGTGTCCCGGGTGCCGCAGACTTCGGGCTGTTTCTGGACGCGGAGCTGTGCGGGCTGGCGCGGGGCCCGGCGGTGGTGGTGGATGCCGCGCGGCACCGCGCGGTGCTGGCGCTGGACGAGGCCGGCGTGGAGGCGGCGGGTGCCATGGCCACCTCGGTGGCCCGCACGGTGCTGCTGCTGGAGGCCCTGCGTCCCTTCCTGTTTGTCCTCTGGCACGACGCTGGTGACATCCCGCTCTTCATGGGCCGCCTGAGCGACCCTCAGCCCTGAGCCTGCACCCCAAGCCCTGCCTGCCCTCCCGCGTCCTCCCCTCTCCCTCTGTCCCTCCCGCCTTCCCTCCCTGTCTCTCCCTGCCCCGTCCCCTCTTCCCTCCCTCCCTCCCTCCCTCCCTCCTCCCATCTCTCCTGCCCTCATCCATCCCTTGTTTCCCTCCCTCCCTCCATCCCTTGTCCCCCTCCTCCCTGCCTCCCTCCCTGGCTTTCTCCTTTCCCTCCGTCCCGCTCTCCTTCTAGCCCCCAGACCCCATCCTTCCCTCTCCCCACCCTCCCTCATCCATCCTTCCCCTCTTCCTCTCCTCCCTCCCTCTTTCCTTCCCTCCTCCTTCCCCACTTTCCCCATCTCCCACCCCCCCCTTCACCACCCACCTCCGCTCCCTCCCCATCTCCCGCCCGTCACTCCCCCCACCCCACAGGTCCCCGCCTCCCCCTCCCCCCGTGCCTCAGTTTCCCTCAATAAACGCCCTGACCACTGCGCGGCTCCGGCGTGCGGGTAGGGAGGGGACAGCCCGGGTGCTGGGGACACGCTGGGGCCCGGCTGTGTGCCAGGCGCCACCCCAGGGTGCCGGCCTGAGGCGGGAGGTGACACTCAGCACCTTCCTAAAAAAAAGCCTTTATTGCCCTAGAAAACCACCGCAGCCCCCGCATGCTGGTGACGGGCACCGCAGCCCAGGGGGGCCCCGCGCAGGGGAGCGGGGGGTCCCCAAACCGGCACCCCGGGGCGGTGCTGCCGGGGGTGTCCCCGCTGTGCCCTTCAGTCCCAGCCGTTCTCCTTCACCATGTGCGACATCTCGATGATGAACTTCCCCTCCTTGTACTTCTGGCTGCTCTCGAACGCCTGTTCCTGGGGAGACGGATCAGAGCCCTCCGGGCACCATGGGCTTGGGGTGCCCGGGGGCTGCTTCACTGAGGCTTTGGGGTGCCCCAGCAAAG
The DNA here is from genome assembly GCF_964273445.1 of Streptopelia decaocto. Classification (NCBI taxonomy): domain Eukaryota; kingdom Metazoa; phylum Chordata; class Aves; order Columbiformes; family Columbidae; genus Streptopelia; species Streptopelia decaocto. The sequence continues at coordinate 68,571,222 of NC_138661.1, forward strand.
GGGGCGCCCAGGGCAAGGGTTTGGGGTGCCCGCGGAGTGGGCTCGGGGTGCCCTCGGCAGGGCTGGGGTGCGGGTGCCGACGCGGGGGGACTCACGTATTTCCAGCCCAGGGTGGTCTTGCAGCTCTGGCAGAAGATGTCGGACACCGAGTGCAGCCCCGTCAGCAGCAGCCGCTGCTCCGCCGGGCCGCAGCCCACGTTCACCCTGCGCCGGGAGGGGGCTGAGCCGGCACCGCACCGCCGGCACCGCACAGTCCGGCACAGCCCGGCACTGCACAGCCGGCACCGCACAGCCTGGCACAGCCGGCACGGCACAGCCCGGCACCGCACAGCCGGCACAGCCCGGCACCGCACAGCCGGCACCGCACAGCCGGCACCGCCGGCACCACACAGCCCGGCACAGCCCGCACCGCACAGCCCGGCACCGCACAGCCCGGTACAGCCCGGCACCGCACAGCCCGGTGCAGCCCGGCACCGCACAGCCCGGCACCGCACAGCCCAGTACGGCCCGGCACCGCACAGCCCAGTACAGCCCGGCACCGCACAGCCGGCACCGCACAGCCCAGCACCGCACAGCCCGGCACCGCACAGCCCGCACCGCACAGCCCGCACCGCACAGCCCGCACCGCACAGCCCGGCACCGCACAGCCCGCACCGCACAGCCGGCACCGCACAGCCCGGCACCGCACAGCCGGCACCGCACAGCCCGCACCGCACAGCCCGGCACCGCACAGCCGGCACCGCACAGCCCGGCACCGCACAGCCCGGCACAGCCCGCACCGCCGGCAGCGGCGGGACAGCAGCCAGGGGTGAGTCTCCGGTGCCCACAGCCCAGCCCACCCCGCCCGCGGCCGCCGCCCCCGGGTACTCACACCGAGTTGAACAGGTAGGCACGGCCATGGCTGCCCTGGAAGGACTGCGGGGACACGGCACGAGTCACCGGCCGGGCCCCGCGTCCCCGGGCCACCCGCGTCCCCTGGGCCACCCGCGTCCCCCTGCCCCGCTGCATCACCCCCATGGGCTGCAACACGCGAGCCCGGGGACACCGTAGGGGGGACACTCACCACCCTGGGGACACCGAGGGGAAGATGGTCACCTCCACGGGGCACCACAGGGGTCACCTGCCACCCCAGGACATCGTGGGGGGACACTCACCACCCTGGGGACGCTGTGGCAATGTCCTCACCCCGGGGACTACACGGGGGGACGCTTGCCACGCCAGAGGCACCACGGGGGGACCCCGGCTGTCCCAGCCCGCCCCCGGGCAGCTGACCCCCCGGGGACACCGCGGGCAGCCGGCTGTCGCAGCCCCACCTTGGAGATGAGCTCGTCGTGCCGGGCCAGGTGCGCCCGGCAGTGCACGCAGCTGTAGGTGCGGTGGCAGCGCGGCAGGTAACTGCGGAACGTGCGGGGGGGCAGGCGGCGGCGGGGGGGCGGCGCGGCGGGCGGCAGGGCCCCGGGGGGGCGCGGGGGCACGGGGGGCACCGCGCAGCCCCCGCAGAGCCGCTCGCAGGGGAAGCAGCGCAGCAGAGCGCCCAGCGCCGTCGTTCCTCCCGCGCGGAGGCGGGGGGGGCACGGCCGCCCCGGGCCCCCCCAGGAGAGCAGGAGGCGGAAAAGGGGGGCGGCCTGCGAGGGGGTAACGGGAGGCGGTGGGGGGGTCACTGCCTGGGCCCCCTTTCCCCTGCACCCCCATTTCTCAGCCGCGCCCCGACCCCGCTGCCAGCCGAGACCGGGCCGGCTCGTCGCAGCAGTGAGGGACGGCGCGGGAGACAGCGCCCCGTCCCTGCTGTCCCCAGGGAGACCCGGGGGGGCCTGAGAGAGGGGGGAGCGGGAGAGATCCTGCTGGAATAGTCTGGGGGTCCCGGACGGACAATGGGGGTCCTGAGGCGGGAGGATGGGGGTGCCTGAGGGGCCAGTGTTGGGGTCCCGGCGGGGACTCGGGGAGGGGAGCTGGGGGGGTTGAGGGGAGTCCCAGGGGTGACAGGATGCGGGTCCCGAGGGGGAGACGAGGGTCCCCGGGGCTGCCAGGTGCCCGGGAGCCGCTCACCGCCTGCCGCTGTCCCCGCTGCCGCCGCTGCCGCTGTCCCCGGGGCGGCCGCTGCGTGCCCGGGCTGCATCACGGCACCGTGACTCATCCCCCGCCGCCGTGACGTCACCGCCCGCACCTCCGACGTCAGCCCCGCCGCCGGGATGCGCTGCGGGCGCCGCCGGCTCCTCGGTCCCCCCGTGTCCCCCGTGTCCCCCGTGTCCCCGTGTCCCCGTGTCCCTCGAGCTCTCCCCCCGGGGAACGCGCAGATGGCCGTGGGGGCTGCGTGCACAGGGGGTGCGGATGGGCTGCCGGCGGACCGGGGGCTCAGTCTAACGAGACACGATCGCGCGGCCGGGGCGCGGCGCGCGCTGTATGCAAATAAGATGCAAATGACCCCGCGGGGTCGCGGACTCCGCTTCCGGGACGCACCGCGCGGCGCCCCCCGCGTCATTACGTCACCCGGAGGCCCCCGTGCGGCTGCCATAGCAACCCCAGCGCAGCTCCCTCCGCCCGGCCGTTCGGGCGCGCCGCTCTGACGTCACTTCCGGCGCAGCCCCGCCGTCCCGGAAGCGCGGCGGTCCCGGTGAGTAGGGGCGGCGGGGGCGCCGGCGGGCGCCGTGACCGCGGCCGCGGCCCGGGGGGCGGGGACGGGCGGGGGCAACTCCGGCGGCAGCTCCGGCGGCGGCTCCGGGCCCAGGCCCGGCCCCGCCGCCCAGCCGCCGCCCCCCGCAGGGCAGCCCGGGCCCGCCATGGCGGACGACGGCGGCGAGGAGAAGAAGCAGGTGGCCAAGTTCGAGCTGGAGCGGGAGACGGAGCTGCGCTTCGAGGTGGAGGCGTCGCAGACGGTGCAGCTGGAGCTGCTGAGCGGCATGGCCGAGGTGTTCGGCACCGAGCTCACGCGCAACAAGAAGTTCAGCTTCGACGCGGGCGCCAAGGTGGCCGTGTTCACCTGGCACGGCTGCACCGTGCAGCTCAGCGGCCGCACCGAGGTGGCCTACGTGTCCAAGGACACCCCCATGCTGCTGTACCTCAACACGCACACGGCCCTGGAGCAGATGCGGCGGCAGGCGGAGCGGGAGGACGAGCGCGGGCCCCGCGTCATGGTGGTGGGACCCACCGACGTGGGCAAGTCGACCGTGTGCCGCCTGCTGCTGAACTACGCGGTGCGGCTGGGCCGCCGGCCCACGTTCGTGGAGCTGGACGTGGGCCAGGGCTCCGTGTCCATCCCCGGCACCATGGGCGCGCTCTACATCGAGCGCCCGGCCGACGTGGAGGAGGGATTCTCGCTCCAGGCGCCGCTCGTCTACCACTTCGGCTCCACCACGCCCGGCACCAACATCAAGCTCTACAACAAGGTGGGTGTGCGGCTTGGGGGCTCTCGCCAGGGCCGGGCCGGGTTTGGAGCTGGCTCCAGAGCTCCCTGCCCAGCCGCGACTGCCCCGTTTATTTTGCCACTGTGTGGGGCTGTGGCCCCGAGCACCGTGCTCGTCTCTTGGCACTGCGGCTCCACGGGGACTTGTGGAGGGCCGGGACAGTGAGGGGGGAGGCATAATGGGGATGGTGGAGGGGCTGCAGGGACCCCAGGGGAAGGTCTTCAGCCCTGAACGGAGGAGCTGAGGGGCCACAACTGAGCCCTCGCTGGCCGGGCCCTTTGTGGGCTGCGAGTCGTGGCTGCCGCGGGGACGGAGCCAGAGCCGCGGGGACGGAGCCAGAGCCGCGGGGACGGAGCCAGAGCCGCGGGGACGGAGCCAGAGCCGCGGTCACAGCGAGCGCTCGGCCCGCGGGCTCGTCGGGTGAGAGGGGAACAGGGCGCGGGTGTGTCCGATCGCTCTCACACAGAACCGGTGTCAGTCAGAGCGCAGTGACCGTCGCCACACAGCGTCACCCCGCAGGAACCCCCCACGCCCTGTTAATGGAAACCCGGGTGGAAAGATGTCCATGAAAAACCTGAAGGTGCCCAAAAAGCTGATCCCGAGTGCTTAGGGCCCTCCTGCTGTGGCTGTTTGGTGACATAGGCCCCTGCCTGGCTGGAGGCCACAACAGCCCTTGGGACAGAACAGCGTCTCTGGCCGCAGTCTGTCACAGTTTGGAAACAGCTTCAGCCTCCTGCACGGCACGTCCCCCTTTACAGCTTGAGTGGGGAGGATCTCGCCCCGTGGCCGCCCGGGGGCTGGGCGTTGTGCTGGGGCCTCAGCGGTAAATAACCGAGTGTGTAAGGACAGCGCGGGGGTCACTGTGTCCCCAAGGGGAAGACCGGGCTGCCACCCCGGGACCGCCCGCTCCTCCCTGAGCTCCCTGCCCGGTTGCGGCCAGCGCAGTTCTGCCGTGGGGATTGAGCGCTGGGGCTTTGAAGGAGGCAGGGATGGTGCTGGAGAGAGCAGCTGCGGTTTGGGGACACGAGTGCTCCTGAAAGGTCTCTCTGTCTTGACGCCTGCACCCGGTCTCCCCGCAGATCACGTCCCGCCTGGCCGACGTCTTCAACCAGCGCTGCGAGGTGAACCGCCGCGCCTCGGTCAGCGGCTGCGTCATCAACACCTGCGGCTGGGTGAAGGGCTCGGGCTACCAGGCGCTGGTGCACGCCGCCTCCGCCTTTGAGGTGGACGTGGTGGTGGTGCTGGACCAGGAGCGGCTCTACAACGAGCTGAAGCGGGACCTGCCGCACTTCGTGCGCACCGTCCTGCTGCCCAAGTCCGGCGGCGTGGTGGAGCGCTCCAAGGACTTCCGCCGCGAGTGCCGCGACGACCGCATCCGCGAGTACTTCTACGGCTTCCGCGGCTGCTTCTACCCGCACGCCTTCGACGTCAAGTTCTCCGACGTCAAGATCTACAAGGTGGGGGCTCCCACCATCCCGGACTCCTGCCTGCCGCTGGGCATGTCGCAGGAGGACAACCAGCTGAAGCTGGTGCCGGTGACGCCGGGGCGGGACATGGTGCACCACCTGCTCAGCGTCAGCACGGCCGATGGCCCCGACGACAACATCTCGGAGACCAGCGTGGCCGGGTTCATCGTGGTGACCGGCGTGGACCCGGAGCGGCAGGTGTTCACCGTGCTGTCCCCCGCCCCGCGCCCGCTGCCCAAGAGCTTCCTGCTCATCATGGACATCCGCTTCATGGACCTCAAGTAGCGCGGGGGTTCGCTGCCGCTTCGGCAGGTGCCCGGTCCCCCGGCGCCCCCTGCTCCCCGGGGCTCCCGGCCCCCCGGCGCCCCCTGCTCCCCCGGCGCCCCCTGCTCCCCCGGCGCCCCCTGCTCCCCCGGCGCCCCCTGCTCCCCCGGCCCCCCGGCGCCCCCTGCTCCCCCGGCCCCCCAGCGCCCCCTGCTCCCCTGGGCTCCCGGCGCCCCCTGGGCTCCCGGCGCCCCCTGCTCCCGTGGGCTCCCGGACCCCCAGTGCCCCCTGCTCCCCTGGGATCCCGGCGCCCCCTGCTCCCCTGGGCTCCCGGCCCCGGCGCCCCCTGCTCCCCGGGGCTCCCGACCCCGGGGACCCCCTGCGCCTGCCCCGCGGTTTTAGATCCTTTTGTAACGTTTCTTATTAACGTTTTTTATTAAACCTCGAAACTTTTGGCCTGGGGAGGGTCTGTGTGAGGGAGCGGCCGGCCCCGCCCCGGCCCCGCCCCCGCAGTGCGCAGCGTCTGCTCCCCCCGCCGCACGTGGTACGGTCCGCGCACGCGCCGTCCGCGGCCTGTGCCCCGCCCCCTGTGACGTACGCGCGCCCCCGGCCGCCCCCGCCTCTCTCCCGCTCACGCGCCTCGCCCCTTCCGGCCGGCTCACCGCGCGGCGGCCAATGAGGAGCGGCGGCGGGGGCGCGCGAGGGCGCCGCGCCGTGCGCAGGCGCGGCCGTGACGTCGTGCCCGTGACGTCGTGCCCGGCCGCCCAGCGCGGCGACGGATCGTGCCCCGGAGCGTCCGCCGCGCGCTCGCGGCCTCCCGCCGCCGTCGGTGAGTCACGTGGCCGCGGGCCCGCCCCGCCCCTCCCGCGCGGCCCCGGCCCGTCCCGCCGCCCTCTCCCCCGGCCCCGGCTCCGCCGCGCGGGCCCGGCTGCCCCCGCCCCGCCGGCCGGTCCGCGCCGCCCCGGGCCCGGCTCCCGGCCGCCCCTCCCGCCGCAGTCCCGCCGGCCCGGGCCGCCCCTGCGGCTCCTCCCCGCTGCCGCCGCCCCGAGCGCGGCTCGAGCCGGGCCGTGCTCGCCTGGGGACCCCGCGGCGAGCGTCCTGCCCGGCCCCGCGGCGGGACCGGCCCCTTCCCGGCCCGCCCCGCCTCACGGAGCGGGGCCCGGCCCGAGCAGCCCCGCCGCCCGGCGCTCGGGCGTGCCCGGGGCCCGCGGCGCCGTTCCGCCCCGGTGCCTTCCCCCGGAGCGGGCCCTGCTCCGTGTTACCGCCCGGCCCGGCGGGACGTTGCCCCGGACCGGGGCGGGCCGAGCGCGACCTTGGGCAGCGGCGGGAGCGCCGGGAGGGGCCGTGCCCGGGGCAGCCGGGCATGATCCCCGGGACACGTCGGCTGCCCGTGCCCGGGGCTGCCCCGGTGCCCCGTTCGGAAGGGCCCGTGTCGCGGTGCCCAGGCCGCGGGGCAGAGCCCAGCGCGTCCTCCCGGAGCTCGTTCGGCGCCGTGTCCGCGGCGCTGGGCTGGGCCGGCGGCCGCTCGGCCGCGCTCCCCGAGTCCCCGCTCTGAGCGGGAGGCGTGCGAGCCCCGGCCGGCTGTGTCGGTGCTGGGCCCCTCTCCCCGAGGTGGGATCGGCCCCAGCGCTGCTCCGGACAGGGTCGGCTGCCGCCGCGTCCCGCGCTGCGGTGTTCCCGGGAGCTGAGTGGGGTACACGGGGAAATGGGCTGTTCCATGAGGGGTGCTGCTGAGTGTTTTGGGGCATATGAAGAACAACTCGAGCCTTGTCTAGATCAAAATGAGGAGAGCTGATCTTGGCCTGTCTTAGTGGGCTTAATGTAGTTGCCGCTTTGGTGCCCGTGGCCGAGGGAGCGGTTGCTCTGCAGCACAGCGTTTGTTCCTGTTGACTTCTGGGGTACGAGCCCCAGCTGGAGGTGCAGAAGCTGGTGATGAGGTGGAGCTGAGGGGTCCAACAGGGCCGCTGTGACGCCTGTTTGGGGACAGTCACATCTCGCTGTGCCTGTGCTCCGTTGCTGACCGTTGTCTCATAATGCAGTGGCGAGCGGCCGGGTTGTCCCTCACCGTGGTGCACGGTGAGAGGCGGCCGTGGCGGATGAGACGTTCTCCTGCCCCCTCTGCCCGTAAAACGGGGCTAATCCCGTGTAAAGCGGCAGGGAGGCGGAGGAAGGAGGGTGGGATGCTGTAAGCCTGGCCAGGAGCTCAGCACGGAGCGGGTGCTGGCCTTCGAGCTGCTGTCTGCAACAGAATACTCGTCCGTCTTCTGTATCTTGTTCTGCTGGAAACCCGTGCGTCTCCCTGCGGAGAGGCCAGGCCGCTCGCCTGGAGCCAGCACAGCCTGGAACCTGCCTTGTGGATTAAAGCAGGAAAGTGCCACCACATCGCCTCTTTGAGGCAGGAGCTCCCATTCACGTACAGTGCTCAGCACAATACGCCTGAGTTCTGTGTCACTGCGGCGCGGGTGATCAGAAAACTGTGTCTGCGGGGAGAGCCCGCGGGTTCCGGCGGCGTTGGGCTCTCGGTGGGGCTCTCGGTGTTTGCCCACCCGACCTGTGGCGCCCCGGGCTTTGCCTTCGATTGTGCAGCCCGTGTCCAGCCCCGTTGTCTGGGCTCAGTAAAGCCCTCGTTGGCTCTGGCTGCGGGTTCCGTGGTCACGGCAAGCCCCCGCGGCAGTGGGTGCCAGCGGGAGCCCCGGCCCGGCTCGTGGAGATGATGGCAGAGAGGCGATGTCCCCGTGTCCCCTGGCCTGGGACGTTTGCTCCGGTCCAGTTGTGTCACTGGCCAGCAGGTCTGAGAGCACTTTGCTCTCTCTGCGCATCGTGAGTGTTAAACCTTGGTGGCAGGCGGGAGCTGGTTGTGCAGCACTGGAGTGCGCAGGGGGAGCGCGGTGGGCAGCGGGGTCCCCGCTCGGGCGCCCGTCTGCCTGGGGCCGGGGTGCCGCGCTGAGCGCGGCAGCGAGCTCGGGGCGGGCTTCCCGCGTGTCCCCGCGGTAGCTGATCAAATCAAGGTGGGAGCGGGTAGAGCACATCGTGCCTGTGCCGGGCCGGTCTGCCCGCTGGGCGCCGCCTCACGTGGCGGGAGCTGTTTGTCTGGCCGTGCCGTGGGAACGCGCTGCGATCGCGGGGACGTGACGCACGGCGAGGAACCGGCAGCCGAGAGTGAACTTTCTCCTGCGCGGGCGCTGCGGAACGCGGCGTGTCCAGGGAAGCTCGTGGTGACGGTGGCGGTGGCGTGTTCCTCCTGCCGGGGCAGGAGCGCCGAGCAGCCGCGGTGGTTGTCGACAGCGGCTGAAATAAGGAAGGGAATGTTGTGAGCTGGTTACACGTGTTTTTCCTCGCCCGGCAGAGGTGGGGAGGGCCCGGTGCAGCGTGTTTTCCTGTCCTGTCTGATGCTGCAGGAAGATTAAGCCACAAAGCACCAACTCTGCAGGCTACGTCTGGGCAGGTGGCTGGAGGAGCCGGTGAGCCGAGGGTTTGCAGCAGTGCGGGAGGGGTGCGGGGCTTCGGGAAATGGGTGCTGGAGCAAGAGGAGGTTGTAGTGAGACTTTACAGGACCTCAGCCAAAGGAAAGGAGACTGGGACTGAAGGAGATGGAGGTGACAGCAGTCGCGCTCGCAGACGTCCTGAGAGAAGGAATTGAAAGGGTAGGGAAGTGCTCAGGAGCGGTGAGGAGAGATGGCCGGAGCCCTTCCGCTGGGGAGCTCCGGAGGCGGCTGAGCTGAGCGGGGCTGGGAAAATGCCCTGGAAACGGGGTGCTGGGCTTGGAAGAACAGGTGGAGAGGGAAAGGGAAGTCACCGGTGCCACGTGCCCGGCAGAGTCGGGCGGGGGAGGCAGGAGCAGGGCTGCGCCGAGGGCAGGTGGGGCCGGAAGGGGCAGCGGGACTGGGGCAGAGCCCGTGTGCCGCTGGGAACAGTCTGAGGGGCTTTCGTGGATGGGGACGAAGGGTTTGGAAAGAAGGGAGATGGGGTGGTGGACTGGGGGGAGGTGGGTTGTAGGGCTGCGGGGGAAGGAAGCGCCTGTTTGGAGAATCAATGTGAGCATGGTGTGAATTGGCACCGTCGTGGGAAGTCGGGCGGGTTTTGCTGGTGTTTCTCCTGCACATTGGGGCGAATGACGAGGATGGTCGGGGTGACGTGGTTTAGCCCAAAGAGAAGAAGGTACGTTGAAGGTTGCCCAGCAGAGAACCTGCCGTGCTGCACCTCGGTGGCTTCAGCAGCCGGCGTTCCAACCATGGGGGTCGGGACCTGCTCCGCCGGGTCGGGGCCGGAGTCTTGGCCTCGGCCGCGGGCGCAGGCGGTGCCGGGGCTCGGGGGCTCACGGCCCTGCGCAGGTTTGGTGAGCTGTGGGGTCGTTCTCGGGCGAAGGCAGCAGGGAGCTGGGGGCTGTGTTTGTGTCACGTCTCGCTGGGTGTCCCCAGTGGCAGCTCTTGGGGCTCCCCCCGCGCGTGGCGCTTGCTCAGGCGGACGGTCCCTCGGCAGGTACCTCAACTCGCACGTTGTTTCTGTGGTGGGGGCTGGCTCTTGCTCCCGGCGTTCCTGCTGCGCTGCGCCGGGTGCGCAGACCTCGGGGTCAGGGCACTGCGGTTCCTGCCCCGTCGCCACGGGGAGCGGCCGGGGCAGGTCCCTCGAGGGACGGGGTTCGGGAGCCTGGCCGCAGGGGCACGGCGCGCTGGACGGGGACCGCGCTGCCGAGAAGGCTCCGCCCGGGCAGGATCTGCTCGAGTTCCAGGCGTGGCTGGTGTTCACGGCGGAGCCTTTCAAAGGGCCGGGGTGTTCCGCTGCAGCAGACCAGTGCGTAGCAGATTGCTGCTGCTGAAGTGATTAGCAGCGATGTCGTGTTTAACTTCCTGGTAACCCATCCCTGGGATCGCTGCCCGCCCGTGCTGTGGACACCGGGTTCTTGGCTGCGGGCGCCGGCCGCGTCCCCGTGTGCCGGGTGCCGCTGGCCTCTCGTCACAGCCCAGCTCCGTGCTGGCCAACTCATCGCGGCCGAGAGCTGCTGCGGGTGACACCGCAGCTTTCCTGGTGGCTCCTGAGCGTCACCCCGTCCTGTGCCGGGCGTCCCCTCCGTCACACGGGCCAGAAAAAGGGCTTTGAGCAGTTGAGCTTCGTTCCTGCGAAGGAAGAGCAGCTCAGCAGGAGGGGGTTCCTCGTCAGTCAGCCCAGGTGACTGACGCCCTGATTGTGACTGAACCGATCTAATTGTAACGTGCTCCTGTCATTAAACGCGCCTCTAATTTTGTGCTGCAGTTCTCTCTGCCTTCAGCAGAGTTTAGTCAGCACCAGATACTTTCCTGTCCACCCTGAAGAAAAACACCTTGAGAGGCAGGAGAGGAGAACGCGAGGAGGAGAGAGCGGAAGCATCGGCACCGTGCGGCAGCTGCGGCACCTGTGGCACCGTGCGGCAGCTGCGGACACGCCGTGCGCTACGGGGGACAGCGGCGTGGAAGGGGACAGGGTGGGGGGGCTGTACAGTTACAGTCGGTGGTGGATCCAGGCGGGCTGCTGTACGGTTACAGTCGGTGGTGGATCCAGGCGGGCTGCTGTACGGTTACAGTCGGTGGTGGATCCAGGTGGGCTGCTGTACAGTTACAGTCGGTGGTGGATCCAGGCGGGCTGCTGTACGGTTACAGTCGGTGGTGGATCCAGGCGGGCTGCTGTACGGTTACAGTCGGTGGTGGATCCAGGCGGGCTGCTGTACGGTTACAGTCGGTGGTGGATCCAGGCGGGCTGCTGTACGGTTACAATCGGTGGATCCAGGCGGGCTGCTGTACAGTTACAGTCGGTGGTGGATCCAGGCGGGCTGCTGTACAGTTACAGTCGGTGGTGGATCCAGGCGGGCTGCTGTACGGTTACAGTCGGTGGTGGATCCAGGCGGGCTGCTGTACAGTTACAGTCGGTGGTGGATCCAGGCGGGCTGCTGTACGGTTACAATTGGTGGATCCAGGCGGGCTGCTGTACAGTTACAGTCGGTGGTGGATCCAGGCGGGCTGCTGTACGGTTACAATCGGTGGATCCAGGCGGGCTGCTGTACGGTTACAGTCGGTGGTGGATCCAGGCGGGCTGCTGTACGGTTACAGTCGGTGGTGGATCCAGGCGGGCTGCTGTACGGTTACAATCGGTGGATCCAGGCGGGCTGCTGTACAGTTACAGTCGGTGGTGGATCCAGGCGGGCTGCTGCACCGTTACAATCGGTGCAGTACAATCGGTGCCTGGCTCGTCCCCGAGCTGTGATGGGCTCTCGGTGTCTGGGCTTTGGAGCAGGTTGGTGCCTCCCGCGGCCATTTCCAAGCAGTTTCTCTGTGTTTTCCGTTGCGCTCCCTCGCGTGTCCTCAGGCTCGGCCCAGGCTGGCGCGTTCCCCAGGGCTCCCTAAACCGTGGGGGTCCCTGGGAGACCCCGGCTCCCTCAGCCCGGAGCTGCGGGTCCCTGTGTCTGAGTGGCCGGTGTCCCTGCTCGCTGCGCCCCAGGGAAGGGACCGGATTCCTGCCTGTCCCTCCCGCCACCTCCACCCTGCGTGGAGCCTCCGGCCCTCTGCCCAGGCCCTTGCTCCGGTGCCGTTCTCTGGCGCCGGGCCTGCGGGGGGGCGCTGGGCGAGAGGCCGTGGGGTCCCTGGTCCCAGCCGGGGCTCAGCCGGGAGGCGTGGGGCGGGCCCGGGGCTGTCACCGCTGGGCGCTGCGGCCGCGGGCAGGGCCGGCCGTGCCGGGGACAGGCCGGGGCTGCGGTGCCGCTGTGTCACAGCCGGGATCGGCGTCTCGCGGGCTGGGACTTGCCATCGGGGTTTTACATCTCCCAGATGCTGTTTCCATCTTCCAGCAAGCGCCTGCTCCGTGTCCCGGCGAGCTCGGCGTTACTTCAGTGACTGTGTTTACATGGCCGCGTCTCTTCTTGTGCCTTATTAATTTATTTTCTTTTTTCCCTAGGTGAGGTGTCGTGTACCAGATTTCAAGTTTTAATGATTTTATGTAGTTGTTTTTTTTAAAAGACTAATGGATTAATGAAGCAGAATTTTACTGGTGGAAAAAGCGAAGCAGTTTGGAGCAAGCAGGTCGTCCCCGCGCCGCTCGGGCCATGGGTCAGCCAGCCCTGTCCGGCGCTGTTGCCACCGTCCGTCGTCTCCCGGGGCTGTGAGGAGCGTCCCCCCAGCTCTCCGCGCCAGCCTGCCCTGCGCTGCTCGGACATGGTTGCGGCAGAAAGGATTTGATGAAATTCCTGCCGATTCCTACCCACCGAGTGGATACGGAGCCTGCGGAAAGGCCGGGGGGGTCAGGAGAAAGGAACGAGTAGGAAGAGGAGCAAACGCACAATCGGCTGGACCTTCCCCTCCCGCCCCCCTGGCAAGAAAGGGATTTACAGCTCAACCTTGCACCAGCTGTTCCTCGGCTTTAACAGTCAAGAGAGAATAAATAAAATTAAACGGCCACCGCCAGCCAGCCTGGGATCCTGGGGAGATCAGGGAGAGTGTTTCTGTGCCCCCAGCGAGGGGGAGGCGCGCGGTGAGGAACCGGATCGCTTGCCAGACCCCGCTCCGTGCGGCAGCCGAGGGGCTGCGGGCGTCCCAGCAGATTAGAAAGGAGAAGTGGCTTTCCAGCCAGAAGTGACCGATTCCGTGCTGTTTCCCGGGGCGCTGCCTGGGCAGGACCGTGGCCCATCCCACACATCGCTGGTCCCGTCCTGGTGAGCCCCGCGGCCACCTCGGCCCCCGGGCCCGGCGTTAGCGGGTGGTGCCCGGCTGAGGGCAGCCGCGGGGGCTCTGGGCATTCCTGCCCCAACGGTTTTAAAGACAAATCCAGTTTTCTGCTCTGAGCTTTTAATGTTTTTAACCCCCGTTCCCCGCGCCCGTTGTCTCCGGCGGGGCAGCGTGTAGCCGGGCTCCTCTGCGGGGACTCGGCTGCGTCCCACTGCCCTCCCCTTCTCGCCCGGCTCTGGCTCCGCGGGCCTGGGCTATGCTGCGGGGCGGACCCCCCGCCACAGCTCCAACATGCCAGCAGCGTCGGGAAAGAGATTCAAACCCAGCAAGTACGTCCCGGTCTCGGCTGCCGCCGTCTTCCTAGTGGGAGCCACCACCCTCTTCTTTGCCTTCACGTGAGTCCCAGCGGCTGCACCCGGGCGGGGCGGGAGGGGGCACGCAGGTCCGGCACCCGGGGCGGGGACCGCGGGGGCAGCGGGGGGAGCTGGCGCTTCTGGGCGGGCTGACGGGGCCGTGGTGCTCGCGGTGCGGAGGAGGGTCGGTGCGGGGGCTCCGCGGCCCGTGGAGCGGCTCAGCCGCGGCTGGGCGCGTCTCACAGGGTGTCCCGTGGGCGAGCCCGAGGCCGGGCGCGCGTTGGGTCCTGACGAGGCACCGTGCTCAGCTCAGCTCCTGGCAGCTGCTCCTCCTGTCACCGAGCGCTTGCACAACTCCGCCGTGCTGGGCATCGGTGTGTGACTCACAGCTGGATAATGGTGCAGGGAACTGTCACCTTTGGAGCTCCATGAAGGGGTTTGGTGGACTGCGGCGGGCTCCTGGTTATTTTAGAGTTTCATAACTGATTTGTGAGCCACAAAGGAAAGTTCAAGGAGCAGGACTCTGACCCCTGTGTGGTCTCTTGCTCCTGCTGTCGATGTTGGGCTTGGAGTGGTTCCGCTGCTGCCCGGGGTGCCGGCTCTGTTCCCCTCCCTGCCCGGTCGCTTCCTTGGCGGGAGGGCCATGGCTGGTGCAGAGGGAGGTGACCCCCGCCCTGTCCCTTGCTCTTGTGGGACACCTGTCCCCACACCCCGGCCAGAGCTCTCCCTGCTGAGGGGTTTTGCCGCGGGAGGCAACTCCTTCTCGGCTGTGGTGACTGCTGCGCTGCAAGGTCACCGTGGCTCCAGCGCCTGGCAACAGCCGGGCAACAACACGGTAGGTAACCTGAGCACCGGGGCCGGGCAGTTCCGTTTGCCCCGTGAGGACAGAGCAGCTGGTGGCGTCGCTCAGCAGCGCGGCCGGCCCGGCCCGGCCCGCCGGGACACGGTGTCTGGCAGCGCTGGCAGCCCGGTGGGGGTTTGGCAGCCTGGTGGGGGTTTGGCTGCTCCGGTAGGGGTTTGTCAGCCCGGTGGGGGTTTGGCTGCTCCGGTGGGGGTTTGGCTGCTCCGGTGGGGGTTTGGCTGCTCCGGTAGGGGTTTGGCTGCTCCGGTGGGGGTTTGGCTGCTCCGGTAGGGGTTTGTCAGCCTGGTGGGGGTTTGGCTGCTCCGGTGGGGGTTTGTCAGCCCGGTGGGGGTTTGTCAGCCCGGTGGGGGTTTGGCTGCTCCGGTGGGGGTTTGGCTGCTCTGGTGGGGGTTTGGCTGCTCCGGTGGGGGTTTGGCAGCCCGGTGGGGGTTTGGCTGCTCTGGTGGGGGTTTGGCAGCCCGGTGGGGGTTTGGCTGCTCCGGGCTGTCAGACGCTCGCAGGGAGTCTCTGGGTCTGCGCGGCTGCTCCAGGGGCTGCAGCGGCAGCGTCTCTGAGCAGCTGTGTCACAGCCCGGGGACTCTGCATTGTCACACAGGCTGTGTGTTGGGGACAGCCCTGTCTGAGCTGCCGCGGTGGCCGATGGCAGCCGCGTGTCAGCATCGCCGGAGCCAATGCTGCCGAGCAGGTTTGTTCAGAGCAGGAACACCTGGGCAGGGTCGTGTTAATTGTAGGTCAGTGGATGTTATTTAACCTACTAAAACATGACATTAACTCTCAAGCAGAGCAAGGCGCTGTGCACTTTCACACAGGCTGTTTGGCCAGGGGGTTGCGTTACTCCCAGCGATACGTTTCTCCAGACGCTTTTCTCCAGCTGCTGGGATGCGGGGACACGGAACGAGGTTCCGTCCCGCGCCAGAGCCGGCGCTCGGTCAGCCTGCGGGAGTTCTGGGGCTGTGCAAGAGCCCGTGGAGTACAAACTCTTCATTGCAATTAGGTGAACCTGTAAAAGCTCTGACCCCAGCTGTTCCTGCCGGCCCCGTGGCCGGGACGGCTCAGGGCATCGGCGCCCGTTTGGGACAGGAGCTCCGGCCTCTCCCAGCACTGGTGCCTGGAGGGGACACCAGGGCAGGACGTGGCTGTCCCTGGAGCTGGTGGTGGCTCCAGCGCACGGTGGCACAGAAGCCCCTGGTGGGACCTGGCCTGGTGGGACTGTGGTGCGCGGGGCTGCGTGTGCAGCCAGGCCGTTGGCACCGCGGCGAGGGCCGAGTCCGCGCCGGCGTGGGGCAGCACGGGGAGCCCGGCACAGTGCGGGGGGTCCTGGGGGCGGGGCAGGGGCCGCTGGGGCTGCGGAGAGGGGGGGGCGCCAGGCTGGCAGTGACGGGCTCTCCTGGCGTGGCTGGTGGCAAAAAGCCCGTTTCGGATCCAGATATGACTCAGTTTGCCCGAGATTCCCCAGGTTCTCTTATGCGCTGCCAGCGACAAGTCTGGACAGCTCTCCCAGTGATGGGCGTGCTGCGTGTCCCCATCTGCAGAGGGATCTGGGAGAGTTCTGAGGCCTGAGGCTGTGATGATGGGCACCTTCTCCTCCTCCTCCTCCTCCTGCCCCGGCAGGGCCTGCAGCCCCTGTGCTTCCCGGGGAGCGAGAGCCAGGAGCAGCCGGTGCTGATGACGGCAGTTCCGGGGATCGGCAGCACCTTTGCTCCCTGCGCTGCAGGAGCCGTGTTCCCTCCCACGGGTGGGGTGCACGGAGTCACGGAAAGGTTCGGGTTGGGAGCGACCTTAGAGCTTCCCCAGTGCCCCCCCTGCCATGAGCAGGGACGTCGTCACCAGCTCTGGCCTGGGGTGTCTCCAGGGATGGGGCAGACGCTGAGACCCCCTGCAGTGCTGGTCCAGCTCCGGGTCCTCAGCACAGGACACACACGGACCTGCTGCAGAGGGGCCAGAGCAGCCCCAGGAATGACCCGAGGCTGGAGCAGCTCTGCTGGGGACAGGTGAGAGAGCTGGGCTGTGCAGCTGGAGAGGAGAAGCTCCGGGAGACCTCGAGGCAGCCTCCAGTGCCCAAAGGAGGCTCATAGGGAAGATGAGGACACACTTTTTACAAGGGTAGTGACAGGCTGAGGGGTGATGGCTTTAAACTGATATAGAGGGGAGATTTAGATGAGAGATGAGGAAGAAATTCTTCCCCGTGGGGGTGGTGAGACCCTGGCACAGGCTGCCCAGAGAGGTGGTGGGTGCGCAGCCCAAGGGCACAGGGTGTGCGCCCCTGGCTGCTGGTGCAGCTCCCAGCAGTGCTGGTTGTGCTGGGGGAGCTGGGCCGGGCACGACTGGCGTGTTCATCCCTCGCTCGGGTCCCGGCCCCGCGGTGCCGGTGGCGTTGGTTCGCCGCGGTGCCGGTGGCGTTGGTTCGCCGCGGTGCCGGTGGCGTTGGTTCGCCGCGGTGCCGGTGGCGTTGGTTCGCCGCGGTGCCGGTGGCGTTGGTTCGCCGCGGTGCCGGTGGCGTTGGTTCCCCGCGGTGCCGGTGGCGTTGGTTCCCCGCGGTGCCGGTGCCGTTCCCCGCGGTGCCGTTCCCCCGTGGTTCCACGGAGCAGGCTCAGAGGGTTTGGGGTGCGGGCTGGAGCTGCTGCTCTCGCAGCCGTCCCACAGTGCAGCTGGAGTGCCTGACGGGCTCCGAGGGACGCGGGAGGGGACACGGGCGGCTGAGCCGGCCGGGCCTGTGCCCCGGGCTGTGCTGGAGCCGTCCCTGCCCCCGGGCACAGCTCGGGGGAGGCCCTGCAGATGTGTCGCAGGTACATGGGGCTGGTGGCACCACCCGAGGTGCCCCGGGGGACGAGGCTCCCGCCCCACGAGGTGCCCGGGGAGGGGTGGGGTGCGGGGTTTGGAGAGAGCTGTGGGCACAGCCCTGTGCCGGGGTGCTGGAGGCAGAGCAGGGCTTGGTCCTGTCGCAGTGTCACTGCCCGGTGTCCCCTAAAGCCCGGCGGATTTGCCCTCCCGCTGTGTCTGGCACCGCCTTGTCCTGTCCCTGTCCCTGTGGGGCCGGCGCCTGGTGCCCCGCGCGGTGCCCGGTGCCCGGTGTGCCTGTCCCACCCGTGCCCTGCCCAGGCAGGCGCACGGCAGCTCTGCTCGCTCCTCCAGCCCCCTCGCTGGAGCTGCCTGGCGGGTGGTGGCACCGTCCCCGGCCCAGTTGCAGCGGGTGGCGGTGGAGGAGGGGACGGGACCCGCGCCCGCCCCTTCACCTCTGCCCGCTCGGGGCTGCGGGATTACGGCACTGGCACCATATGTCCCCTGCCCGCCGGGCCCCGCGGTCCCGCTGCCCAAATCCACCTGCGCTTATCGCTGCGGGGGGACGGAGGGACAGATGCTGCCCTAGATCTGCCGGATTAAACTCCCGTGGCAAAGCAGATTAGGGAATTACGGTGGCGCCTCGCGGGGAAGCCCGCTGTCCCCAGCCGCGCGGGGGACGGTGACGAGTCCCTTGCTGCGCTCCCCGTGGCAGCGGGGCCAAGGGTGACGATGGTGTTGTGTGATGGTTTCCTGGAGGCTGCTCCGCGAGGGTGGCTGAGCACAGCTGGGGTCGGGCTGGTGCAGCTGCAGCTCCGCTTTGCGTGTGGAGGGCACTGGCTGAGGGTGGGGGACGATTTGGTGGCAGGGAATGGCCACAGCCCCTGGGCAGGAGCCCGGACACGGAGCCAGGGGTGGGGCTCCCCGGCCAGGCCGCCCCGGCGCGCGGGGCTGCTCACGGGGACCCGCGGGGCTCGGTGACGCTGCCCGGGCTGTGCGGGAGCGGGGACCACGCCAGCGTGCCCACTGCCCCTGTGCCCGCAGGTGCCCCGGGCTCAGCCTGTACGTCTCCCCGGTCATTCCCGCCTACAATGCCGTCGTCTTCCTCTTCGTGCTGGCCAACTTCAGCATGGCCACCTTCATGGACCCCGGCATATTCCCGCGAGGTGAGTGCGGCTCTGCCTGGGACACGGCTCGGGTGGAGCCGCCTCCTTCCTCGGGGTACGGGGGATCCCGAGGGCTGGAGGACCCTCCCTGCCCCTGCCCCGCCCAGGGCACCGGGTGGGGACACGGCGTGGGGACATCGCTTGGGGGCAGCACCCAGCCCATGGGACCGGCGCATGGAAGCAGCATAAATCCTGGCACCCGAATCGGGTCCCTGGGGCTCAGGAGGGTCTTGGTTTGGGGGCAGGGCCTGGCAGAGCCCCCCCTCCTCTGCTGGTGCGTGGGCTGGTCCCTGGGCCTGGTGACAGAGGTGGACGGGAGGGCAGGAGGCAGCGGGCCCGTGTCTGACACGCGGCTGCGCTGGCGTTTCCCGCCAGCCGAGGAGGACGAGGACAAGGAGGACGACTTCCGAGCCCCGCTCTACAAGACGGTGGAGATCAAGGGCATCCAGGTGCGCATGAAGTGGTGCGCGACCTGCCGCTTCTACCGGCCGCCGCGCTGCTCCCACTGCAGCGTCTGCGACAACTGCGTGGAGGTGAGGACCCGGCAGCGCCCCGGCAGCGCCCGGCAGCGCCCGGCAGAGCCCGGCAGCCCCTCACCGTGTCCCCTCACCGCAGGAGTTTGATCATCACTGCCCCTGGGTCAACAACTGCATTGGGCGGCGCAACTACCGCTACTTCTTCCTCTTCTTGCTGTCGCTCACCGCGCACATCATGGGCGTCTTCGGCTTCGGGCTGCTCTACGTGCTGTACCAGGTGGAGGAGCTCTCCGGCGTCCGCATGGCCGTCACGTATCCTCTGCGGGCGGGCGGGGGTTTTGGGGCAGGGGGGCTTGGGGACGGTGTGCGCGCCGCAGGGCCGCGGCTCGTCCTTAGCTGGCGGTGGCAGTATGGTGGTGATGTGCGTGGCCGGGTTGTTCTTCATTCCCGTCGCTGGCCTTACGGGGTTCCACGTGGTGCTGGTGGCGAGGGGCCGCACCACCAACGAGCAGGTATGGCTGCGGGGCGGCTGGGGCGGCCCGCGACCAGGCAGCCGTGGTGGGTGGGATCAGGGGACGGTCACCAAGCTGGTTGGGGACCAGAGCAGGAGGTGTCTCTGGGAGGTTGGGTGCAGCTTGGGCATGGCGGTCCCCGCTGCCGCTCCCGGGGGTCTGTGGGGACACGGAGCCGGGCGGGCACTTCTGGGGGGACGAGAGGCAATGGGCGCGGCGTGGGACAAGGCAACGTCCAGTCAGACACCGGGGAAGGGCTTGTGCCCATCAAAGGCTGCTGAACCTTGGGACAGGGACCTGGCAAGGGGAGGGGGTATCTCCGGGTGTCTCTGTCCTCGGGGACTGTCCTGAGGGAGCTGAGCAGACCTGAGTCCCTGGCCTGGCGGTGGGACCAGAGCTCCCTGGGTCCCCATCCCCCTGGGGTCCCGGTCTCCCCTGTGCGCTGCGATGCTCCTTGTCCTGCAGGTGACAGGCAAGTTCCGCGGTGGCGTCAACCCCTTCACCAACGGTTGCTGTAAGAACGTCAGCCGGGTGCTCTGCAGCTCCCCGGCCCCCAGGTGAGCTGTCCCCGCGTGGCCATGTCCCCACAGCCCCGGGAACCGCCTGTCCCCGGCGGCGGCTCCTGACACCCTCCCCCAGGTACCTCGGGCGCCCCAAGGCTGAGCAGACGGTGCTGGTGAGACCCCCCTTCCTGCGGCCAGACGTGTCGGACGGTCAGGTCACTGTCAAGGTCATGGACAACGGTATCCAGACTGAGCTGAAGAGGACAAAGGTGAGGATGGGGGGAGATCGGTGCTCCCCACCTTGGGACCCTCCACGCAGCCCAGGGTTGCGAGTCTGCATACGTGAGTAAAGAACCGAGTGAGCCTTGTCACCTTCCCGTCCCTCTGTGTCATCTCGTTCTGTGACCCCGTGGGACGGACACCACGTCCCCCCATGTGGCAGCAGCCACATGAGGCTTTGCCCCCTCCGTCCCCTTCCCCGTCCGTCCTTTGCCCTCGCGGCGTCCCATGGGTGTCCCCTCCCCAGCACGTCCCAGCACCGGCGGCACGTGCTGCCTGCAGGCGCTCAGAGTGGTGGATGCCGGGGGGAGCCGGAGCCCCCGCAGCGCTGCTGCCGCTCCCTGCCCGGGGGCGAGACCCGGCGCCCCCTGATCTCCTCTGCGCTTTGTCTCCGCAGTCCAAGGGGAGCCTGGAGGTGACGGAGAGCCAGTCTGCCGACGCCGAGCCGCCACCCCCACCCAAGCCAGACCTCAGCCGCTACACCGGCCTGAGGACACACTTAACCCTGGCCACCACCGAGGGTAAGGAGGGCACGCAGGGCCAGGCAGCGCTGGGAGGGGAGCCCAGGGCTGCGCCAGGCGGAGCAGGAGCCAGGGCCTCAGGAACAGGCTGCAGGGCGGACCCGGAGCACATCGGCACCGGTGCGGAGCAGGACGTGCCGCCTTTCTGGGCTGGTGCACGTGGCCCTGTGCGCTGGGGTTGCGCACAGACAGCGCTGCTCCCTGCGAGGGGGCAGGAAGCCGTGCCAAGCTGGGGCAGGCCGCGGTGGCTGCGACGGGCAGGCTGCCGTGCCGCAGCGGGCACAGGAGCATCGCCCTGGTGAAGGGGGCGAAGCGGCGGCGGCCGGGCTCAGCGGCAGAGCACCTTTGTAGCAGCTGCGGACTCGCGTTCCGCGTCCCCGAGCGCCGTCGGAGCAGCGCTGGGAGCTCCTGCGTGGGCTTGGCGAGAGGTGGGATGCGAAGGGCTGAGCTGGAAGCAGCCGGGGTCTCCGCAGCTCTCCCGTCCCCCTGGAAAGGGGCTGCGGTACCTGCAGCTGAGCAGCCGGCGGCTCCGGAGCACCCGGCACCCGCCGGCACCTCCAGGCAGCGCCCACCCTGCGGGGCTGTGGCAGGGAACGGCAGCGCCGGCCCCACACTGCGCCACGGGGACGTGTTTTCCATCCCACTGTGTTTCACCCGCCTGCCATCCCGTCCCCGCCTCCCCGTGTGTGCACCCCAGGCTCAGAGCCGGTTCTTGGGCAGGGAGGGGGCTCTGCACGGCGTTCCCCGGGAGCCGCCGCGGTCTGAGTGTCTCTCTCCCCCCGCAGACAGCAGCTTGCTAGGGAAGGACAGCCCCCCCACGCCCACCATGTACAGGTACCGGCCTGGCTACAGCAGCAGCAGCAGCTCGGCGGCCCTGCCCCACTCCACCAGCGCCAAGGTACGGCTGTGCCGCGGCGGGGCCGGGGAGCCAGCGCGTTCCTGGCTGGGGGGGTCGGGGCTTTGCAGGGACGCTGTCTTTCTGCGGGTGACCCCCGTGCCTCTGCCCCTCAGCTGAGCCGAGTGAACAGCCTGAAGGAGCCCAACTCCATGTGCGAGGGCGGCCACAAGCCCAGCTACCGCTCGGAGCCCAGCCTGGAGCCCGAGAGCTTCCGCTCGCCCACCTTCGGCAAGAGCTTCCCCTTCGACCCGCTCTCCAGCGGCTCCCGCTCCTCCAGCCTCAAGTCGGCGCAGGGCACGGGCTTTGAGCTGGGGCAGCTGCAGTCCATCCGCTCCGAGGGCACCACCTCCACCTCCTACAAGAGCCTGGTGAACCAGACGCGCAACGGCAGCCTGTCCTACGACAGCCTGCTCACGCCCTCCGACAGCCCCGACTTCGAGTCGGTGCAGGCGGCGCCGGAGCCCGAGGCGCCCGTGGGCTACACCTCGCCCTTCCTGTCCGCGCGCATCGCCCAGCAGCGAGAGACCGACCTGCACGGCCGCTTTGCCGGCCCCCCCAAGCCCGTGCCGCGCGAGCCCTCGCCCGTGCGCTATGACAACCTCTCCCGCCACATCGTGGCCTCCATCCAGGAGCGGGAGAAGCTGCTGCAGCAGCCGCCGGCCGCGGGCAGGGACGAGGACGCGGCGCAGCCGGACTCGGGCATCCAGTCGACGCCGGGCTCCAGCAACGCGCCGCGCACCAGCTCCTCCTCGGACGATTCCAAGCGCTCGCCGCTGGGCAAGAACCCGCTGACGCGCCCGGCCCCGCCGCGCTTCGGCAAGCCCGAGCCCCCCGCGGCGCTGCGGGCGCGGTCCCTGGGCTCCCCCGACCCGCCTGCCGCCCCCCACCTCGGAAAGTCCCTGTCCTACGGCAGCCAGAAACCCGCGGGCCAGCCCGGCGGCCCCGAGCCGGAGGAGGTGGCCTTGCAGCCCTTGCTGCCACCAAAGTAAGTGCCGGCACCAGCTGCCACGCGTGCGGGGGTCTGCAGAGCCATGGAGGGGGGGTCCTCACCCTGGGACGCCCCGGGACTGCCCCACCGCCCAGCAGCCCCTCCGGCCCCCCCTTCCCTGCACCCGCAGCAGTGACCCCCCCTCACCGGGGAGAGGGGAGAGTAAAACCCTCCTCTTGTTCCTTTTTCTCCTCCCTCTTGTCCCAGAACAGAGATGGTACCCGCCCGGGGAGCCAGAGGGGGGGCAGGGCTGGGGTCCCTCGGGCGTGACAGCAGCCCCTCCTGACCCTCTGTCCGTCTGTCCTTCCCGCAGGGACGAGCTGCAGCTGCGAGCCGCCTACAGTAAGTCCAACGGGCAGCCCAAGAGCCTGGGGGCCGCCCCGGGCACAGGGCAGGCGCCCCTGGGCAGCCCCACCCGCGGGGGAGTCAAGAAGGTCTCTGGGGTGGGGGGCACCACCTACGAGATCTCGGTATGAGGCGGCGCCCCCGCGCCCCCAGGGACGTTCAGCGCCGGACTGTGGCTCCAGCAGCCGGACGGGGGACGTGGCCGTTCCCGCCCCCAGAACGGGGGGTGACGCCCGCGCGGGGCCGCTGGTCCCCCAGCAAGGACTCCGGGGGGGCAGGTCCTGCAGCCCCCGCCCCGCGGTGGGGCCGGCGCCGCGGGCCTCGTGCAAGCGCTCGCTCGCCTGGCGGGGCAGGGATGGATTGTTTTTAAACCAGAATACTTTTTTTTATTATTATTGTTACGGATTCTATTTTTTTTCTCTTTCTGAGTTACCAGGTGTGTGTATATATAAATATCTATATATATATAAATATAAATATTAAAAAAACCCACAGAAATTATATATCTTACCCAGAGAGAGGAAGAAACTGCCCATCCCCGGCCCAGGGCCTGGTCCCGCTTGTCCCTGTCCCTACGGGGGTACGGCCGGACCGCGCTGGTGGCGCTGCTGTCCCCAGGGGGCTGCCCCCGCCCCCCCGAGGTGCTTTTGGCCAAGGAGGCTCCTCCTGGCTCTTCACTCGTGAGGCTCCAGCCCCGGGGCCGCCCCTTCTCACCCGCAGTTTTTGGGCTTTTACCGTTTCCCGGGATTTGTGTTGGTGGGTTTCCCTGGTTTTGTTCGTTTTGTGTTGTTTGAGCGGGGCTGACGGGTTTCTCGCTGTCCGCGGTTGGTTGTTCCCGTGGGGAAGGGGAGCGCGGCGGGCACGGCCCCGTAGAGCAATATTTTTCTCATCACATGCCAAAAACGCAGCCAAGGAGCCCAGCGCTCCCGTCCCCGTTCCCCCGTCCCCGCGAGCGCCCGGCGCCACGCAGCCCTCGTGGCGATCTCCCCCGTGGCCTCCGCAGCGCCACGCCGTTGGTTTTTTATTCTTATTAGCCATTTTAAAAAGGAGGAATAAAAGGATATTTAATGAGCCGCCCCGGCCGGCGTGCGTGTGCTTTGTTCGGCGTCCGGGACCGAGCCGCCCCGACCGCCGCGGAGGCGCCTCCCGGGCGGGCTGCTCCGGTACTGGCGAGTCCTCGGTGAGCGACGGGCAGGGCCCGGCGCAGCTCAGGCTCCTGGGAGCGCAGCAGGACCCCGGCCTGGCCGGAGCTGCTGTGTCCTGCTGCTCCGCCAGCAGCCGCCGCCCGGGCACACGGTCCCTCTCCGGGGTACCCGTGTCCTTGCCAGCCCAGGGGACGAGGGGGGAGGAACCGAGAGCCCCTCGCCCCAGCCCAGCAGCCAAAGCCAAGGCAGGAGCCCCTGCCCGGGCTCTGCCCGCCCTGGCGGGAGCTCGGCCGCGGTCCCCGTCCCCGGGCACGGCGCGTCGGGGCAGCACTGGTGCCACGGCACGTGGACTCCCCAGTCGCAGCAGCCACCGCCACCAGCCGCTCCTCAGAGCAGAGACTTTAATTAAAAGGTGACTAAAAAAGAGAGGCCGCGATGCACTGGGTTGTTCTGGTATAAAAGGCCCAGGCTGGCAGCTCCGTTGCCAGCAGAGTCCTCGTCCCCTGGTCCCGCTGGCTGCACGTGGGGCTGCGGGGGCGTCCTCTCTGCCGGGGGGCACAGGCCAGCCCGACCCCCCGCCGCGCGCCGCAGGAGCGCCGAGTCCCTCCCGGGTCAGTCGGGGCTGCGCCCGCGGGCTGGGGACCCCCGGGGGCCTCACCGCAGGCTGCTGCTGCTGCTGGCCTGGGAGCCGCCCACCCCCGGGTGCTCGGGGCTGTGCCGGTTCTGCGGAGGAAGGACAGACGGATCCCGTGAGACCTGCTCAACAGCAGCGCCCAGGGAACGGCTGCTCACTCGGCAGCCCCGAGGGTGGACACAGGCTGGGAATCGAACCGCGGCTTTCCCCACCCACCTTCTTCTTCTTCTTCTCTTTCTTTTTCCTCTTTCGTTCCGGATCCTCCTCTTTTTTCTTCTTTTTCTTCTTGTGGTCGGAGTCCGAGGGGGTTTCTGGAGGAAGAAGAGCGCTGGAGGACATGGGCATCCCCTGGGGCCGGACGGGAGCGGGGGTGGCTGCGGCAGAGGCACAGCCCTTACCTGGGGGGACGGGATCCTGCGTGCGGCTCTGCTTGTGCTTGTGCTTGTTCTTCTTCTTGGGCGGCTGGATGTGCATCAGCCGGCACTGCTCGGGCAGCTGGGGAGAGGGGACGGGGCTGCTCAGGCCGGGCCGGGCACCCCCCGGCCCCGCGGCCGCCCCCCCGCCCCCCGCCCGCGCTCACCGGGCCGGCGTGCAGGCGGAAGCCGGTCAGCATGGTGCCCGTGAGGGGCGTGAAGGAGCTGCCGCAGATCGGGGGCTTCTCGATGAGGGAGCGCAGGCTGCTGTTGTCGTGGGAGCCGGGCAGGTCGATCATGCCGGGCAGGTCGGGGAGGAAGTTGCTGAGCTTCTCCTTCACCTTCTTGCCGCAGAACTTGTTGTAGGCGTGCTCCAGGTTGTAGTGCGTGATCAGGTTGGTGCTGCCCGTCAGCTCCGTGGTGCCTGCGCGGGACGGGGCGGGACGGGACGGGGAGCTGCTGCCGCGCCCCCGGCCCCGCTCCCCGCCCCGCGCGGGACCCGGCCCCGCGCCCCCCGCCCGGCCACCCCGATCCCGCTCCCCGCCCCGAGCCCTTAGGCGCCATTTCCCCGCTCCACTGCAAGCCGCTTGGCCCCGCCCCCTGCATGCTCATTGGCCTGCCGCGCTGTCAGTTCGCGCCTCCCCGCCCACCACCCTCTCTCCTCATTGGCCCGTCGCGCCGCCAGTTTCCGCCGCAGCACGGCTCCGCCGCGCCGATTGGCCGAGCGCGTCACCCGCCCCGCACCTGGCAGCTCCCGCAGCAGGTAGAAGGGGCCGGTGGCGGCCTTGCGGGCCGCGTCCTCTCCCGGCGGCGGCGCGGCGGCGATGGGGGGCGGTGCGGCCCCGGCGGCCGGCGGCTTAGCGGGCCCGAAGCCCAGGGCGGCGGCGGCAGCGGGCGGCGGCTCGGCCCCGCCGAACAGCGCGGAGAAGTTCTCCATCTTCCCGGCGTGCCCCGCGCGGGGCCAGCGCCCCGCCCCGCCCCGCCGCGATTGGCCGAGCCCCGCCCGCTGCCCGGTTGCTAAGGGAGACTCAGCCCTAGCCTTCTGATTGGCCGCTTCTCTCTTTCACCCTCATTGGTCTGCCGAGGCTTGAGGCGTGCTTGACAGTACCGCTCGCCATTGGCCAGCGGGTAAAAAGCCCCGCCTCTCGCAGACGAGCAGGTGGGCGGCCCAATAGGAGGGGGGCGGTCGTGCGCGCGGAGGCCAAGATGGCGGTGCTGGCGCCGCTGCTGGCGCTGCTGTACTCGGTGCCCGGGCTGTGCCGCTGGCTGGCGCGGCCCTACTACCCGCTGTCCGCGCTGCTGGCCACCGCCTTCCTGCTCGTCCGCAAGGTCCCGCCGCTCTGCCAGGGGCTGCCCTCGCAGCGGGAGGATGGCAACCCCTGCGACTTCGACTGGGTGAGGCGGCCCGGCCTGCCGCTGCCCCGCCTCCCCCGGGCCTGCACCCTGCGGGCCGCGTTTCCCTCTTGCCCTCACCTGCCGGGCCCCTGGGTCTGGCCCCGGTCTCCGAGCGCCTGGCTGGGCCATCCTCTGGGCCCGCACCCCAGCCCGGCTGGGGGAAGCGCAGCGGCCCCTGGCACTGCCCTGCTGCTGCCATCCCGCTGCTGAGGGGCTGGGCGGCCGCGCCCCGCACCGCAGGGCAGTCCCGTCTCCTTGCGGTCTCCCCCTCGCGGCCCGGGAGGGAAAGCAGCTCCAGGAGGAGGCGTGGAGCCGGCAGGGTGTGGGGCCAGCAGCGCTGGCACAGCCGCTCGTCCCGGTGCCGGGAGCAGCCTGGCTGCGGGAGGACGCTGCGGCTGCAGCTGGCGCTGGCGGCCGCCCCCAGCTCGGCAGCCCCGCGGTGCCTCCTGCTCACGCTGCTCTCTCCTGTCCCAGCGGGAGGTGGAGATCCTCATGTTCCTCAGCGCCATCGTGATGATGAAGAACCGACGCTCCAGTGAGTCGGGGCCTGTGCTGGGGGTGGGGGAGGCCGTGGGGCTGCCTATGGGCCCTCCCGCAAGGAGCCGGATGGGTTGGGATCTGGAGGACCAGCTCTCGCCCACCCTAAGGATCGTCCCTGGTCTTCTGCGAGGATCTGGCACTGTCTTCTCTCCCTCCGCAGTCACCGTGGAGCAGCACATTGGGAACATCTTCATGTTCAGCAAAGTGGCGAACGCCATCCTCTTCTTCCGCCTGGACATCCGCATGGGCCTGCTGTACCTCACACTCTGCATAGGTGAGACCTGCCGGGGCGCCAGGGCACCCGTGGGCAAGGCTCAGTGTGCCCCCGGCACCCGCTGCCCCGCCTGCCCGCCCCCTGCGCGGCTGGGGCAGAGCTCCCTCTCACCGGGGGTGCCCTGTGTCCTTCACTGCCAAGGAGGCTGCAGCTGTGAGGAGCCTCCATGGGCGAGGGGCAGCGCGGGGAGCGCCTCAAGGGGAAGGAAGCCTGTCCATCCCAGGGCTCGCTCTGCCATGGCTCCGTGGGGAAGGGGGAGCTTCATCCCAAACCCATCCTGGGCGAGCTGGAGGGCTCAGGGGCGCTGTTGTTGCAGTGTTCCTGATGACCTGCAAGCCCCCCCTCTACATGGGCCCTGAGTACATCAAGTATTTCAGCGACAAGACCATAGATGTGAGTATCCCCTCCCGGGGGGCCGGGACTCTGCCGGCCGCCCCCGCTGAGCCCGCGCCCCTGCGGCAGGAGGAGCTGGAGCGGGACAAGCGGGTGACCTGGATCGTTGAGTTCTTTGCCAACTGGTCCAGCGAGTGCCAGTCCTTCGCCCCCATCTTCGCCGACCTCTCGCTCAAGTGAGTGGTGCCTGTGGAGGCCCGGGCAAGGCGCGGGGCCCCCGCTCACCCGTGGCACTCACAGCTCCTGCCCGTCCCGCCCAGGTACAACTGCTCGGGGCTGCACTTTGGGAAGGTGGATGTTGGCCGGTACACGGACGTCAGCACCAGGTCTGGGGGGACAGGCTGGGCAGTGGGGCCGGGCTGGGGTCTCCGGAAGCCCCCAGCTCACTCAGCTGCCCGCAGTCCCCACCAGCCTCTGCCGTCCTGCTGCAGGTACAAGGTCAGCACCTCCCCCCTCACCAAGCAGCTGCCCACCCTCATCCTCTTCCAGGGCGGGACAGAGACCATGCGCCGGCCGCAGATCGACAAGAAGGGCCGGGCTGTGTCCTGGACCTTCTCTGAGGTGGGTGGGACGGGACGGGGAGGGCCCGCGGGGGTCCCGGGGCGCTGACGCTGCCTCTGTGCTGCAGGAGAACGTGATCCGGGAGTTCAACCTCAACGAGCTCTACCAGAGGGCCAAGAAGCAGCCGAAGCCGCGGGAGGAGGCGCCTGAGGAATCCCCCGCAGCGCAGGCACCGTCGCCGGGGGAGACCAAGAAGGACAAGTAGGAGCTGCCCCGTGCTCTCACCCATCGCCCGTCACCATCTCCTGGTGGCGCCAGCCCCGGGACCCCTGCCCAGGGCTCTGTGGGGGCAGCTGCGGCCTAGGCCCGGGGGTGCCGTGTGGGCCAGGCCCGGTGTGGGCGGGGCCGGAGGACAGGCCCGCCCTCGGTTAACGCTCGTCCTCATCGCTGACAATAAACGGTGTGTGTCCGCGTTCCCGTGTCCGCGTGTCTGTGTCCGGTGGGGGACCCGGGACCCCTCTGGACCCTGGTGGGCGTGGCTTGCTGCCGGGGGCTGGGCCGCTGCTGAGGCCCCGCGCTCTGATTGGGTGTCGCTGCGGCGCTGGCTGCACGGCTCCGAGGGGGAGCGGCGGGCGCGCGGGCGCAACCACTGATCCCGCCCGGAGGGGTGTCCGGCCTGTGCCCGTGTTACCGCGGCCCCGTTGGCCCCGCCGCCGCTGACCGGGAAGGGCGAGACGACTCCGCAGAGGTGTCTGGCAGCGAGGAGCGGGGGCGGCCCGGTTGCCCGGCACGCGGGCTCCGGAGCGCCGTTCGGCCCCGCCCCCTGCCCACCCCGGAGCCTCGCCCTGGTGGCGGAGGCCGGCGCGGTGCCCCGCGGTCGCGGCACGTGTTCGGCGCGGCGCTGCAGGTAGGAAGCGGCGCGGCCGCTCCGGGCTCCGGGGCCCCCCCGTACCGGCCCCTCCCGTGCCCGCTCCCCGGGACCCCCTTCCCACCCACTGCCCCAAAGCAGCGTCCCCGGGACCCCCTTCCCACCCGCTGCCCCAAAGCAGCGTCCCCGGGACCCCCTTCCCACCCGCTGCCCCAAAGCAGCATCCTGACCCCCTTTCTCCCCACACACCGCGGCGGCATCTCCACCGCGCCACGGCAGGATCCCCATGGGGACCTCCCTTTCACCCCCCAGGGTGGATCCCCGGGGACCCGCCCTTCCTGACCCCTCCTAAAGCGGGATCCCCGTGGGGACCCTTCTGCCCCGCCCACCGCGGGACCCCTGGGGTCCCACCCTTCCCGTCCCACGGCAGGATCCCTGTCCCCGCACCGTGGGACCCCGGGGTAGCCCCCCCCAGCTCGCCCCGGCCCCAGCACCCGGCGCTCTCCCCAGGATGGCTCCCCGCGGGCGGAAGCGCGGGGCCCGGCCGGCGGTGCCTGAGGCTGCAGAGCAGGCGGAGGCCCCGCAGAAGCGGCCGCGCACGCAGGGCCGGGACAGCCCGGGGGGCACCGGCCCCCGCGTCGTCATCGAGCACTGGTGAGCGGACCTCACCTGCCCCCCAGCGCCCCTCGGGTGTCAAGGAGGTCCTTGGGGTGCCCCCGGGCGCTGACCCGCCTGTGTCCCCCCAGCAAGAGCTGACGGGTGTTCGGGCGTAACGCGGCGGCGGTGAGCGAGGCCCTGCGCGGGGCCGTGGCCCATCTCCCCGTGGACATCAACCCCCGGCAGCCGCGCAGGAACAGCTTCGAGGTGTCCCTGGTGAAGGAGGATGGCAGCAGTGAGTGCAGGGGCGGGGGGCGGGGGTGAGGGTTCCCTGTCCCCCCTGACCTGTCCCCCCTTGCTCTCTGCAGCCGTGGAGCTGTGGAGCGGCATAGGGAAGGGGCCCCCCCGCAAACTGAAGTTCCCCCAGCCAGAGGCCGTGGTGGAAGCGCTGAAGAGCAACTTGGCATAGAGGTGGCGGCCAGGTGAGTGGGGACAGGGATGGGCTGGGCTGGGACAAGGCCACACGCCGACCACGTGTCCCCACAGCCACGCCGGGACCAGCACTCGCAGCAGGAGCACCCATGAAGAGGCGAGACGAAGTGGGGGGCACTGCCAGCCCCAGTCCCGTCTCCGATGCTGCAGCTCTGCTGTGGGCAGCTCTCCCCACGTCCTCCTCGTCCCCCTACTGTTCCCCAATAAAGCTCAGCAGCCACACAAGCTCAGCTCTAATGCTTTATTTCCAGGCGCAGCAGCCTGGGGCTGGTACAGCCTTTTGGCCGGGGTGAGGGCAGTCCTGGCGGCATTGCCCGGGAGGCAGAGCCGCCCCCTAAGTGAGCACATCCACATCCTCGTCCGACTCGGACGAGGGGCAGGGCCAGACACAGACAGTGCCAGGGGGCAGGCACGGCTCCAGCGTCCCCACGTCCACATCCTCCTCCTCAGGGTGACCCAGGGGGTCCCCCGGTGCCACCACCTGCTTGTGACCCTGTGGGGGTGCGGGGGGCACCTGCTCCTGCTTCCTCCAGGCTGCTGGTGAGGGCCGCTGGTGGGGGGAGCGCCTGCCTGCCCGCTCCAGTGCATCCTCGTCTGACAGGGGCTGCGGTTCTGTCACCCCCCCATCGCCTGCTGCCAGCGCGCGAGGCTGCCACTCCTGCACCACCTCCCAGCACCCCCCGCTCTCCACCTTCCGCAGCTTCACCCGCCCCACGGGGCCGGGGCCGGGGCGTGCGGTCCCTGGAGAGCACGACCGCTCCCGCGGGGGGACAGCGGTGCTCCCCGCGGGGACAGCGGCACCGCCGGGCTCAGCTCTGCCGCCCGCCGCGGGGCAGCCGTGCCGGGCTGGGCGCAGGCAGGAGCGGTCGAGCTGCCGCTGGGGTCCGGGCCGCATCAGGCGTCCCCCCCGCAGCTGCAGCGACTCGAGCTCGGTGACGCGGAGGCGGCGGGCGGCTGCCAGCACCTCCTGCGCCTCCTCCCACGTGGCCTCCAGCTCGGCCGTGTAGAGGAAACGCACCAGCTTGCGCAGCGCCCCGATCCTCAGCCCCCCCAGCTCCAGCACCACCCTGCGGCCCCGGGGGGGCAGCTCCCGACCCAGCTGCTCCATGAAGAAGGGGCTGCAGACAGAGAGGACGCAGCAGTGGGCCACCACCGCCTCGCCTGCAACGCAACAGCTGCTGTCACTGCCCTGCAGTCCTCCCGCTCTCCCTGACCCTCCCCGGGGGCTGTGGGGACCCTGCCCACGCGTCCTTCCGAGCACCAGCAGCCGTGGCCGCGCTGCCCGCTCACCTTCGGCCTGCAGCACCACATCGCAGAAGACGTCTGCTCGCTGCTGCTGCTGGTGCAGGTGCTGGAAGGCTGCGCGGAGCAGGCGGGTGCTGCGGTACAGCAGCCTCGGGGCGGCCGACGGCGAGCCCATGGACATCCTGTGGAGACAGCACGGCCCTGGGGACACGGGCTGGCCCGCGCGGCGTGGGCCGGGGCGTGGCGGGGCCCGCGCGGTGCGGGCGCGTTCTGCCCCCGCAGCCGCGCCACGGGCTGCACGGCCCACAGGCACCGCGCGAGCTCCGCGCCTGCATGGGGCGCGCGCAGACTCCGCCCGGCTGCGCGACGCCCCACGCGCGCCAGCCACCCCCGGGCGCTCCGCTCGGCCACCAGAGGGCGCCGGCCCCGGCGACTGCGAGGGGAACGCGGGCCGGTTTGGAGGCTGCCGCCTCACCCGGCCCGGCCCGGCCCGGCCGCCAGCGCCCGCCCGGGCGGGCAGCCCCGCGCCCTCCGCGTACCTGCCGGCGGGAGAGGGGGCAGCGCCGAGGTGCCCGAGGCCGCGCGGGGGACGGGACGGGACGGGACCGCGGGCTCCGCGCGCCTCGCGCCCGCCGCCTCGCGTGGCCCAGGGGCTTGTCCCGCCCAGCAGCTGCCCCGCCATTGGCCCACCCTGCCAGCCAATCGCACCCTGCCAGCCAATGGCGGCGCGGCAGGGCCTGTGGCGGGAAGGGCGCGCGCGCGGGGCTGCGGGCCGGGGAAGCGGGGGCCGGGGCGCTGCGGGGCCGGGGCGGTGCTGCCGAGGCCCCGCCGTGGCCGTCCCGGGGTGACCTGGTGTCCCGCAGGCGGACGGGCCGCTGCACCGGCCCAGCGCCGGAGGCCAAAGCTGGTGGTTCGTTGCAGGGCGGCGTTCCGCCCGGGGCTCTAGGAGCACAGCGCGGGACTGTGGGTCGTGCAAGGGACGGGCTGCGGGACCAGACCCGCTGTGCTGGCCCGTGTCCCGCAGGGACGGGGAGCGGGGATGGTGAGTGGGGACGCGAAGCGGGGACGGGGAGCGAGGACGGGGAGCGGGGACGGGGAGCGGGGACGGGGAGCGGGGACGGGGAGCGAGGACGGGGAGCGGGGACGGGGAGCGGGGACGGGGAGCGAGGACGGGGAGCGGGGACGGGGAGCGGGGATGGGGAGCGGGGATGGGGAGCGGGGATGGGGAGCGGGGATGGGGAGCGAGGATGGGGAACAGGGACGCGAAGCGGGGACGGGGAGCGAGGACGGGGAGCGGGGACGGGGAGCGGGGACGGGGAGCGGGGACGGGGAGCGAGGACGGGGAGCGGGGACGGGGAGCGGGGACGGGGAGCGAGGACGGGGAGCGGGGACGGGGAGCGGGGACGGGGAGCGGGGACGGGGAGCGAGGACGGGGAGCGGGGACGGGGAGCGGGGACGGGGAGCGAGGACGGGGAGCGGGGACGGGGAGCGGGGATGGGGAGCGGGGATGGGGAGCGGGGACGGGGAGCGAGGACGGGGAGCGGGGACGGGGAACAGGGACAGGGAGCGGGGATGGGGAGCGGGGATGGGGAGCAGAGGACAGCCACCCTGCCCTGGCCCCTGCCCTTGGACAAGACAGCCAAGCCATGATTTGAGGAGAGCTCTGTGCTGCTCACGGTCACCGTCACCATGGCAGTGAAGCACAAGACAAATAACCAGGACACTGTGTGCAGAGCAGCTCCCGCAGGCTGCACTGGAGCTCCACGGTTCACAGCCCTGTGCTGGGCCTTGGTTTGGATTTTCAAGATCTATTGTGGCCTGGCGTGTGAGAAATGGCGTTTCGGCGGCTCGCTGACGCGCTTGGGAGGAGCGGGCACGCACAGACAGCGGCAGAAAGGGAAGATTGATGGCGGGTATTTTGGAAGCCGTCCTTCATGCAGACGATGCTGCCTACTTTGTTTGGAAGTATTCTGTCATTTTATAAAGCATCCATTGTAAAAATGTCTGCACCAGTCACTCCACACACAAGAACAACAATTATAATAATCCCAACCCAGCTGCCCGGAGATACTGGCTGTTCTTACAAACAACCAAACTGGGTGGAAACTTCAAGAGCTGCAGAAGAGCAGGAGTCTGAATGACGCCGTAGATTTTAAGCCTACAAAGCATTCAGATGTGGTATCATCCCCTGATATCTCCCGTGGCTTTGCAGATGGATTTTCATCTGGTTGGACATGTGAGGGTGTTTTTTTACCCATTTTTGCCGCATGCAAAATGGACACAAACCAAGAAAGAAAGCGCCTGGCGATGGGTCTGGGCAGCGGAGCTGCGGTTGGTGGCAGCCTTGGCGCTGACCTCGGGTGGCTTGGACCCCGGCCCGAAATACCGAGGGATACAGCAAAACACGTAATTTTGTATCAAAGTGCTATCATATGCTCGTAAAAATAGAAGAAAAATAGAGATGTTTCCTCCCCCACCCCTTTCAATCTTTTGGAATTACAATGATCGGAGGCACTGCTTGGAAAGCTTGGGTTCCCTGGCAGTGGACGGATCCAGACGCTGACTGAGGGGCCAGCTCACGGCTTCAGAGCCCGACTGCCGCTGCTTTGTGTTTTAAATCCCTCCCCAGCCTGGCTATCTCTCCCTGGGTCCACAGCAGCCCCGCACCCTCGGTCCCAGCCCTGGAAATGTCCCCGTGGGCAGCACCTTCAGCTCCAGAGACCCCGCAGCCCCGCAGGGGAGACATAACTGGTGTAACCTGGGGGTTTGGGGTGAGCCCTTCACCTGGCACAGAGCACAGGGGGCTTGGGGGTGAGCCCTGGGGGTTTGGGGTGAGCCTGCACCAGACAGAGAGCACAGGGAGGCTGAGGCCCCGTGGGTTCTTGAGCTGGCAGGTGACAGGAGAAGCAAAGTCCCTCAGCTCCAGCGGCGTCAGCGGCGCCCGGGCCGTGCAGCACGCTGCCCACGCGCCGTGAAGGGGCAGGCGCCGCGCCGGCCGCCCCGCCCCACGGGAGCTGTCTTTGGGTGGGACGAGGCACAGAGAGTCCTGACGTGCGGGTCCACCGTGGACAACGGGATCCCGTGTCGGGAAGGGAAGGGAAGGGAAGGGAACGCAAGGGAGGCGGCCTCGGCGTGTGCTGGGTGTCCAGGCCCTGCAGCTGGCAGCAGAGCCATCCCCACAGCACAGGTCACGGCTTCCCTGTGGCTCCCAAGCCCTCAAATCAGCAGATTCTGCACTGGTTTCTTTAAGAGAAAGTCTCATCTTGAGTCTCACAGCCACGTTTCTTTTCCAGGAACACCCCGTTTTGCTTTTGTTGTTGGACTGCGGTACAGGAGCTGCCTGTTTGCCCGTTCTTGGGAAGCACCTCGTACTTTGCTGGCACTGCCGCAGCGGGGACGGACGAGGGCAGGATCCACGGCTGGGGAAGAGCCGGCGAGAGCAGGAGCAGACAGTAAGTAGTGACAGATCGTGGTGGGGCTGGGCGGAGGGAGATCTCCATGCACGCTTCTGTCATTTGCACATTTGAGCAAAAGATGTAACAGGAATTTGACAGTCCAAGCACAGCCGGGTCAGACACCAAAGGTTAATACCGGGCGGGTGTGCGGGACGGTCGGGCCCGGGCACAGCACCGCGCTTGGTTCCGACCCAGTGCCACACTGAGCGTGTGGAGCCGCCAGACGCTGCTCCAAGAAGTGCTGGGGTGGACTGTGAACTTGCTTTATTGTCTGGTGTCATTGAATTAGGGCTGAAAGGCTCCGGCAGCCCCAGCTGCCCTCCTCCCATTCAGCACTGGCACCCAACAGACGAGTCGTTCCAGCCCCAGGTGCCGCGCTTCCCCTGGCAGGGGAGACAACAACCTTTTGGGGTTCCCGTAGGAAAGGGGCTGTGGAAGCGCCTTGTTATCCTGGTGGAGAGCAATGCAGGACACCTCTGACCCGCCCGCACAGCCTCCCACTGCCGAGCAGCGCTGCTCTGTCTTGTAAACAAGCCGTCGTGCTCAGTGCCGGCAGCAGCTGCGTTTTCTGGGTGTCTCATCTGGACAAGGCGTGAGCAGCACTGCAGGATGAAGGGACGTGTGGGATCCACGGCTGGAGCGGGAGCTGGAGCTGGCAACGCGCTGATGGACCCTGCGCAGCTCCATCCCACAGCCCTCGGGACAGGAGGCGATTCCAGCTTCACAGACCTGACTGCAGCTCCTGCCTGGAGCCAGCAGAGATGTGTTTGCAACAGCGCGGTTAATCTTTGAAGGCACTAAAGACTTTAAAGGCTGTTAAATGTCTGTGCCGACCGAAGCAGCAAGAAGGTGCGTGTGCACCAGGCCCCAGCTCCGCACCCGCAGCGCTTCCCTGTGTGCTGCGTGGGGCAGACCCGCCCCGCGCGCTTCCCACGCGTTGGGCTGTGCGGCCTGGCTGACACGCTGTTGTGCGGCCTGGCTGACACGCTGCTGTGCCGCCTGGCTGACACGCTGCTGTGCCGCCTGGCTGACACGCTGTTGTGCCGCCTGGCTGACACGCTGTTGTGCCGCCTGGCTGACACGCTGTTGTGCCGCCTGGCTGACACGCTGTTGTGCCGCCTGGCTGACACGCTGCTGTGCCGCCTGGCTGACACGCTGTTGTGCCACCTGGCTGACACGCTGTTGTGCCGCCTGGCTGACA
Organism: Streptopelia decaocto; assembly: GCF_964273445.1. Classification (NCBI taxonomy): domain Eukaryota; kingdom Metazoa; phylum Chordata; class Aves; order Columbiformes; family Columbidae; genus Streptopelia; species Streptopelia decaocto. Next base: position 68,606,875 of record NC_138661.1, read on the forward strand.
CGCTGTTGTGCGGCCTGGCTGACACGCTGTTGTGCCGCCTGGCTGTCACGCTGCTGTGCCGCCTGGCTGACACGCTGCTGTGCCGCCTGGCTGACACGCTGTTGTGCCGCCTGGCTGACACGCTGCTGTGCCGCCTGGCTGACACGCTGTTGTGCCGCCTGGCTGACACGCTGCTGTGCGGCCTGGCTGACACGCTGCTGTGCGGCCTGGCTGACACGCTGCTGTGCGGCCTGGCTGACACGCTGCTGTGCCGCCTGGCTGACACGCTGTTGTGCCGCCTGGCTGACACGCTGCTGTGCGGCCTGGCTGACACGCTGCTGTGCCGCCTGGCTGACACGCTGCTGTGCGGCCTTAGCGCGACGTGCCCACCCTGCTGGGGGCGGGGGGCACCAGAGGCCGTGCTTGGAACCCACGTGTGGGCTGGAACGGTTTGTGAGCCGCTGTGCTCGTCTGGTGACTCCCCATCCCAGTGCCCGGGGTTCTGCGTGGCCAAGGCGGAGGGTTTGTGAGCGCGCCAGGCCCACGCGTGTGCCCCCGACAGCCCGTTGTCCCAGTGTCCCTCAGGGACGTGGTGGCAGCCGGGGCTGGGACAGAGGAGCGCGGTGTCCCCGATGCGTTCTCCCCGCGGGAAAGCTGTCCCTTCAGAGGCGTCGGGAGTCCCTGGGACAAGCAGGCGAGGACCTTGCTTCCCAGAATGAACTGCAAGAGCACCTCTTGTCCCTCCTTGTCCCCAGGGGTCGGGGTACGCACCCGCCTTCCTCCTCACACCTGGAATATTGTGTCCAGCTGTGGCCCCTCAGTTCCAGCAGGACAGGGAACTGCTGGAGAGAGTCCAGCGCAGCCACCAAGATGCTGGAGGGAGTGGAGCATCTCCCGTGTGAGGAAAGGCTGAGGGAGCTGGGGCTCTGGAGCTGGACAAGAGGACACTGAGGGGGGACTCATTCCTGGGGATCAATATGGAAAGGGGAGTGTCAGGAGGATGGAGCCAGGCTCTTCTGGTGACAACCAGTGACAGGACAAGGGGCAATGGGTGCAAACTGGAACACAGGAGGTTCCACTGAAATGTGAGAAGAAACTTGTTCCTGGTGAGGGTGGCAGAGCCTGGCCCAGGCTGCCCAGGGGGGTTGTGGAGTCTCCTTCTCTGCAGACATTCCAACCCCCTGGACACCTTCCTGTGTAACCTCATCTGGGTGTTCCTGCTCCATGGGGGGATTGCACTGGATGAGCTTTCCAGGGCCCTTCAGCCCCTGACATCCTGGGATTCTGTGATTTTGTGATTCTCTGCAGGCAACAGGAGGGATGGGCAGCCAAGGGCCAGTTGTGGCCTGGGAGCAGCTCTCGCTCGGGCACAGGGCAAGAGGGGCCAACTCACTCGGTTTGGGGGACAGGGAGGGTGAGGGGGCGGAGGGAGGAGGTCTCGGTTCCCTGCTGTGGGATGGAGAAACCTCCCTGTCCCTGGCAGGGCAGAGATCAGCTCTCCCTGCCCTTTACAGCCTGCAGGTCGGGTGATTTTACAAATCAAACATCAGCGAGAATTTGGGGGTCCCACAGCCTGATAACTCCCAAAATGTGCCCTTGACATGCATGAATCCCATTTCTCCTCATCATACCTTTTTGCTCCACCCTGAGCAAACCCCACCCTGGGCTGGGGATTTACTTTCTCAAACATTTGCAGGCTGTTATCGCATCTCCCTCACCTCCTCCTTGCCTCATGGAGCAATGCATATTTACCCCAAGAATCAGCTGTCCCCACCCAAAACCTTCCTCAACTCTTTTCCTCCTGTCATTGTCTTACTAATACTTTGGCAATCAGGAGCACACAGGGTTCTGCAGTGCCTGGGTCCCACCAGCCTGGGGCCGGACACGGGGCAGGCAGCTGTCGGCTTCACGGGACCCGGCCCTCTCCCGGTGAGCGGCACCGGGCGCGATGGGGCAGGCTGGGCATCGCCTCCTCGGGGCCGCAGGGGCAGCCCTCTGGCACCTTCTCCCGGTGAGCGGCACCGGGCGCGATGGGGCAGGCTGGGCATCGCCTCCTCAGGGCCGCAGGGGCAGCCCTCTGGCACCTTCTCCCGGTGAGCGGCACCGGGCGCGATGGGGCAGGCTGGGCATCGCCTCCTCAGGGCCGCAGGGGCAGCCCTCTGGCACCTTCTCCCGGTGAGCGGCACCGGGCAGGACGGGCAGGCTGGGCATCGCCTCCTCGGGGCCGCAGGGGCAGCCCTCTGGCACCTTCTCCCGGTGAGCGGCACCGGGCAGGACGGGCAGGCTGGGCATCGCCTCCTCGGGGCCGCAGGGGCAGCCCTCTGGCACCCAGCCCGGGCGCTCGCCCCGCCGCCCGGCTCGGCCGGTCCTGGCCGTGGTTGGCCGGGCCGGGCGCTGGGCCTGGCGCTGCTCCCGTGCAGAGCGCTGCTCATGTGGGAGCCGCAGTCCTCTGCCTGGCTTAGCTGCTGTTATTAAACCTCATGTTTAAATTTCCTGCCCCAGGCCACTGTACCTCCCCAGGTCCCCTTCTGCCATCTCTCTGTGCCAGCGAGGACGGCAGCACCGTTTGGTTTGGTGCTGGGGAAGCCGGGCAGAGCAGGATGGCTTTGGCCGGGTGGTGCTGGCGCATTTCCCCGTCTGCTGCGAAGGGCACCATTATCACGGTGCCGAGCCCCCACCTCCCCACCGCCCGTCTCCCCTGGCTTTGTCAGATCCGTGCTTTCCCACCATTCGCATCAGCCCTCCTGTTCGCATTGTCCCTGCAGCCTTGGCCGCACGAGGGGCCTCCCAAAACCGGCCGTGCTCCCCTCAGCGGGGCCTTTGGGTCCCCCCCAGCTAGACTGTCTGGCGGTGCGTTTGTCCCCAGCCGCTGGCTCTGTCCCTCCGCCCGCAGTCTCAGGTGAAGGAGCCCATGGGACATTGGTGGGGCCACGGGGACAGAATCCACTGGGGATGAGCACCTGGATTCAAGCGGTGGCTGGGGGGCTCCAGCCAGCACGGCTCCCTCGAGCCAGGTTGACCCCTGGGTGCTCTGCAGCCTGTCCCCCCCGAGTCCTGCTTCCGGGCAGCTTCCGCCCTGGATCGGGTGACACGTCTACCCCTGCTCCGGTGGGACAGGCTGGGGAGGGGGCTCTGCTGTGCAGGGGCTGCAAGGGGCTGGGCTGTCCCCAAGGAGACCCTCACCCACCCCAGTGAGTGCCTGGAGGTGGATCCCGCTTGGGGAACATGCACCCCCGGCACAGACCCCACCGGGACAGACCCCACCGGGACTGACCCCACCGGGACTGACCCCACCGGGACAGACCCCAGCGGGACAGACCCCACCGGGACTGACCCCACCGGGACTGACCCCACCGGGACTGACCCCAGCGGGACTGACCCCACCGGGACTGACCCCAGCGGGACAGACCCCACCGGGACTGACCCCACCGGGACAGACCCCACCGGGACAGACCCCAGCGGGACTGACCCCAGCGGGACTGACCCCACCGGGACTGACCCCAGCGGGACAGACCCCACCGGGACTGACCCCACCGGGACAGACCCCACCGGGACTGACCCCAGCGGGACTGACCCCACCGGGACTGACCCCACCGGGACTGACCCCACCGGGACAGACCCCACCGGGACTGACCCCACCGGGACAGACCCCACCGGGACTGACCCCACCGGGACTGACCCCAGCGGGACTGACCCCACCGGGACTGACCCCAGCGGGACAGACCCCACCGGGACTGACCCCACCGGGACAGACCCCACCGGGACTGACCCCAGCGGGACTGACCCCACCCGGACAGACCCCACCGGGACTGACCCCAGCGGGACTGACCCCACCCGGACAGACCCCACCGGGACAGACCCCAGCGGGACTGACCCCAGCGGGACTGACCCCAGCGGGACTGACCCCACCCGGACAGACCCCACCGGGACAGACCCCACCGGGACTGACCCCAGCGGGACAGACCCCACCGGGACTGACCCCACCGGGACAGACCCCAGCGGGACAGACCCCACCGGGACTGACCCCAGCGGGACAGACCCCACCGGGACTGACCCCACCGGGACTGACCCCACCGGGACAGACCCCACCGGGACAGACCCCACCGGGACTGACCCCACCGGGACTGACCCCAGCGGGACAGACCCCACCGGGACTGACCCCACCGGGACAGACCCCACCGGGACTGACCCCAGCGGGACTGACCCCACCGGGACTGACCCCACCGGGACTGACCCCACCGGGACAGACCCCACCGGGACTGACCCCACCGGGACAGACCCCACCGGGACTGACCCCACCGGGACTGACCCCAGCGGGACTGACCCCACCGGGACTGACCCCAGCGGGACAGACCCCACCGGGACTGACCCCACCGGGACAGACCCCACCGGGACTGACCCCAGCGGGACTGACCCCACCCGGACAGACCCCACCGGGACTGACCCCAGCGGGACTGACCCCACCCGGACAGACCCCACCGGGACAGACCCCAGCGGGACTGACCCCAGCGGGACTGACCCCAGCGGGACTGACCCCACCCGGACAGACCCCACCGGGACAGACCCCACCGGGACTGACCCCAGCGGGACAGACCCCACCGGGACTGACCCCACCGGGACAGACCCCAGCGGGACAGACCCCACCGGGACTGACCCCAGCGGGACAGACCCCACCGGGACTGACCCCACCGGGACTGACCCCACCGGGACAGACCCCACCGGGACAGACCCCACCGGGACTGACCCCAGCGGGACTGACCCCACCGGGACAGACCCCACCGGGACAGACCCCACCGGGACTGACCCCAGCGGGACAGACCCCAGCGGGACAGACCCCACCGGGACTGACCCCAGCGGGACAGACCCCACCGGGACTGACCCCAGCGGGACAGACCCCACCGGGACAGACCCCAGCGGGACTGACCCCACCCGGACAGACCCCAGCGGGACAGACCCCACCGGGACTGACCCCAGCGGGACAGACCCCACCGGCGCTGACCCCACCGGACGCCCGCTCCGCCGCTGCCCCTCCCGCCCAATAGGCGGCGCGGGCGCCGCTGAGCTCCGCCCCCATTGGCGCGGGGCGCGCTGACGCCAGGGGGCGGAGCCCGGCCCCGCCCCGGCCCCGCCCCGCCCCGCCGGAGCAACTTCCATTTTAGGTGCGGGAGCGGCGCGGGGCGCACGGCGCGGCCAGGCCCGGCCCGACCCTCCGACCGCACCGCTCCGCCCGGCGGGGACCCGGCCGCCGCCCGCAGCTGCCGCCCCTTTCCGGGCGCCTCGCCTCTCGCCTCGGATCCCCGTGGAGCAGGCCGGGCGGCCGGGCCGCCGCGGGACGGAACCGCCACCCCCGCCCGTCGCCGAGGAGCCCGGCCACGGTGAGTCCCGCTCTCGGCGTTCCCGCCGCCGCCTGCCCGGGGGAGGGGGAGCCGGTGCGGGTCGGCGTCGGCCGGGCGCCGCGTGCCCCCGGGCGGGAGCGGGGCGGGTGGGGGCGGCCCTCCCCCTCGTCTCCCCGCGCCCCCCTCGGCGGGGCCGGGCCCGGCCGTGTCCTCCCGCCGGCGGCGGTGGGTGCCGGGCCCCCGGAGGCCCCTCGCTGCTGGGTGCCAGGCGGGGCCGCGCCCCGCGGGACCGGCCGGGTGGCGGTGCCCGGCCCTGGCGGGGGCGCTGGCAGAGCCCGGCCCGCCGGAGCCCGCGGGGAGCGACACAAAGGCGGCTGGGCCGGTGGCCGCCCCGCTCCCCGCCCGGTGCCGCCTCCGCCGTTCTCCCTGCCCGGAACAAAGGCCGCCCGTGTGCCAGCTTCCCGCGGCCGGCACCGGCACGGCCCCCCCGCCGCCTTTGTGCGGGCTCTGTGCTCGGTCCCTCCGCGGGGCTCGGCCCGGCTCTGCCTCCCGCCGCGGCCCCGGCCCGGCCGCCTCTGCCCGCCCGGGGACGGGCGCATCCCCGGGATCTCGTTCCCTGCGCCTTTGTTCGGCGGGGCAGGGGCTGGTGTGCCCGGGACGGTCAGAGCGTGGGAGGAGCGGGCAGGTCCCCTCCGCGGAGCAGCTCTGCGTTTAAACACAGCCCAGCGGCCTCGTCTGCCCGAGTCGCAGCTGCCAGGTGACACAGGAGCGCTCCCCGGGAGGCGCGACCCTGCTGTGCTCGCTGGGCTCAGCCGCCTGCTTTTTCTGTATTTCCCCTGTCTGCACTGTCATTGAGCAGCAGCTCAGCTGCCCAGCACCTTCTGTGCAAGGAGCAGGTGACCTTCTGTGGCATCACCGTCTCCTGCAACCTGGGCGCTCCCGTTCTCGGAGCACTGCGGAGCAGAGACTTAGCTTGGGGAGAGCAGGCGGAAGTTTGGGTGGCTCTGTGTCAGGAGGGCTCCTGCCCCCGGGGGGCACAGGCAGGCCCGCCGGCCTTGCAGAGTGACGTGGGGCACCTCTGTTGTGTCCCTGGGCTTTGAGTGCGGGAGCCTGGACAGCAAAGCTTCCTCTGATTGTTAGAGAGGGGGCTGGGCCTGCTGGAGGTGCCTCCCTCCCCAGCAAGGGCTTGGTGCCCTGGCTCTTCCATGGAGCTGGTGGTGATGGGGGTAACAGGGTGTTATTTGGGAGACCCGGGCTGTTCTTCCCCTGCGGGGAGCACTTGGCAGGGCTGAGGGCTCCTGTCCCGGGCTGTGGTGCCTGGCCATGTGCAGGCTGCTGGTGGGCTGGACTGGAGACCGGGGCTGCCTGGGTGTGGGGACTGTCCCCGTATCACCTGCAGCTGCCGACAGTTCCACCCTGTGTCCAGCCTGCACTGTGTGGGTGCTTTTGGACTCAGCTGCCTGGGTCTTGGGTGGAATTTAGAAGAGGCTTGTGCTTTGTGGGGAGCAGGGAAAGCTCAGCGCCTCCAGGACCCAGGCAGGCTGAGAGTCCTGCGGTCGGTGGTCACAGGCCGTGTTTGGAGCTTCCCTTCCTGCGCCTCGCCTTTCCTCCTCGCAGCTCTCCTGGACGTGGTGGATGGGGCTGAGTGGCTGGCTGGTGGCTCGTGGGCTCCCGTCCGCGGTGCCCACGGCGTGTTCTGTGTGTGCCGACCCGCAGGGCGGCTGGGGCAGCGGGAAGAGCATGAGCAGGGACACACTCGGTCCTCCCCGCGGACGCCTGCTCCGTCCTGCTCCCAGGGCTTTCTCGAGGCGGATTATCTTACCTACTGGTGTTCACTTGTGCACTTCAAAGAGAAAAAAGACAGTTTTTAAAAATCTGTTCCCTTTCCACTTGACCGGACTTGGCCGGGGCTCTGTTGCATGCAAACGACTGTCCTTTGCAATGTGCAGCATTTGCTGGAATCTCGTGCGGAGCCTTCCTGGAAGGGGTGGGAGGATGAAAGCGGTGGCTCTGCCGAGCACGCTGGGCTTGCCTGGGCTGCCGCGGAGGGCGAACCTCCTCCCTTCCCGCTCGGAGGTCAGGCCCCATCCCTGTGGCTGAGGAGCCCTCAGGACCATCCCTTCCAAAGGATGGGCTGGGAGTCAGAGCAGTGATCCAGCCCAGATCATGCGCCAGCAGTCCCTGTCCCTGGGATGCTTCTCCTTCCTTCAGCCTCTGGCAATGAAGATAAGACCTCGGTCCATTGTATCTGTGCTGGGAATGGCTTCAGGACAACCAGAAAATAATAGTGTAGCTTGGACCATGCCTGGAAGGTTCTTGCTTCTCAAAATAGCTTACCAGTGTCTGTGACCTTGGGGGACAGTGCTGGTTAAGTCTCTTGGTTTCTCTTCCCAACAGCCCCTTGTAACCATGTCTCATTTACTGCTGGCGAGGACAGATCCCTTTCCCAAGACTGTGGCCATACTGTGTTCGGGGACGTACAGAACTCTGCTGGCTCCGCAAGCCCAGGTCTCTGCAGCGTGGGTGTTTTCCGCTGTCCCTGCCACAACTGTGGGGCTGGGTCGGCCCATAAAAGGCAACAGGTGTTCCCTGGATGCGGTGACAAAAGCCAAGCCTGTTGGTGACTCAGCCGGCTCGGCCGTGGCGCAGGGCTTGGCCGCCGGAGGAGGCCGTCCCCGGGCACAGGGCACGGAGGCATCTCGGTGTCAGCCTGTCGGAAAGGGGCTGGATTTACGGGCTCTCGGCCAAAGTCCTCGACTTCGCCAAGGTGACCACAACCTTCTCTTTGCCTCTTACCATCCCAGGAAGCTGTCTGGGAGGGGGAAACTGTTCCTTAGAGCCAGCTCTTGTGCTGGAAACTCCCAGCAGCAGGGCAGTGAGTCCATCCGGCTCCTGCCTGTCTTGTGCTTTTTGCTAATCTGCCTTCCTCCCCGCGGAGCCCCGTGCCCGCTCTGCGCGGGCTGCCCTGCTTCCTCTGCTCTGGCGCGTTCCTGTGCAGCCTCAGCCTGTTGAGCGGCCTTTGGGGCAGCGGCGGTGCCGTCTGGCCCCACTGCCATGCTGTGCCCTGTCCCCATTTGTTTCCCCGGGGCAAGCTGGAGTTGTCCCCACGAGTGACCTGTGGTGCAGAGGGGCGGAATGAGGTGGCTGCTGAGTGTGGGGCAAACCAGTGACTAATGCGCACAAGCTGCCAGGCGCGGTGCCGGGATGGGTGAACCCGTACCCGGGGTGCCTGTCACCTCTGCTTCGTCTGCTTTGCCCAGCCCAGAGCAGCTGCAGGCCGGCGGTTGGCCGCGGGACGCGCGGTGTGCCCGAGCCTCGGACCAAGGTGGCAGAGAACAGCCTCAGCTGCCGTGCAGGGGAGATGAGCCTCCCCACAAGGGACAGTGACTGAGGAGCAGCAGCTGCCCGGGAGCTGGTCCCCGTGTCCCTAACCTTGTGCTGCAGAGCTCTTACCTGCTGCAAAAATGCTTGTGCCAGCGTGGGCCTGGACGCGTGATCCAGGCTGAGCGCGTCTCCCGTAAGTTTAGTTTGAACAGTTCATTGCCCAGGTGATGTGCCGATGGGAGAGCAGTTTCCTTTGTGAAACCGCAGCCCTGGCCTTTCAGCGTGGCAGAGGCGGGGGTGGCTCTGCGATGGCGGGGGTGCGGGCAGCCCGGCTGGATGCAGCGCTCAGCCAGCACCTCCGTGGGCCAGGAGCCACTGCCTTTCCAGCACGAGCAGGGGGCTCTGGGCAAGTTTGGGTGCGGGGCAAGCCCTGGGGACGACCCTCCTGCAGCCCGGCGGGGGTGGGCCTGCAGTCCTGGGATGCTCTTTGGACGCGCGCAGCCCTGGGGCTGGCTCCGGGTTTTCCCGGGCTGGCAGCAGCGCTGGGCTCGGGCGCGCGGGGCAGAGCTGCCGCGTCTCGGGCCCCGGCGCTCCCGCTCCGCGGGGCGTTGGCCCCGCTCGAAGTTCAGCTGCTCCTGCTGCGGTCGGGGCGCGGGGCCCGCGCGGCCCCCCTGCCCCGCCGCGGCCCTGGGTCGGGGGCGAGGGCGGGGGGCGGGCAGCAAGAGTTCTCTCCCTCGTGTCTCACCAGGGTCGTGCAGCAGCACCTCCTGGGTAGGAGGGCGATTACCTGGGGCCAGGTGGCCCAGCCTGGGAGCTGGGTGGCCTCGGAGCAGATGGACGTGGAGAACCGATTCCCACCCTGGCCAGGAGGAGGAAGGCCTGTTGCCGTCCTCAGCTGACACTTGTTCCTCTCACCCCCATCTCGCGTGATGGTCAGGCTTGTCTTTCCTGGCGAGAGCTCCCAGATCCCGGCTGCTTCCCCGTGGTGCTCCCGGCTGCCCCGGCGCAGCGGAGCTGGGGGTGCCGGGCAGCCGCGACGGGTGAGAGGGAGGGAGGGCGTCGAACTGCAAAGACGAGTTTTTCCGACCTGGAAGGGTGGGTCACCGGTCGTGTTTGCATGCCGCTGGCAGGCCCCTTGCCCAGTGGAGTAACGCATTCTTTAGCGTGTTGCTGCACGCAGCGCTGGCTGCCATGCCGGGCTCAGGCTGCCTCGCACCGGGGAGGGGGCTGTCGCCCCGGCCTGGGGAGGGGGGGCAGCCTGGGGGTGCTTCTGGGAGAAATCTGCTCTGATGTGGGGGGGTGCCTGCTTCAGGCTGACTTTGGAGCCCTTTTTCCACTCTGCTTTTTTCCCCCCTGTGCTCTTACCTGCAGGAGAGAGCTCCCGGGGCCCTGCAGCTCCCCGCGGGGGCACGCTGGTGTGGCACATGGGGAAGCCTGCTCTCCCTTGATCTCTGCCCAGTGACTGTCTGCAGCAGTGGCTTGGGTGGAAAACCACTTCCCTTCCACTTCCCTTCTCTGTTCCCCTTCCCTGGGTGGCGAGAGAAGCCACCCTGGGCAGGTGGGCAGTCCGGAGCGCAGCCGTGGCAGCAGCCGTGCTGTGAGGGGTCTCAGCTTCCCAGGGATGTCCCTGTCCTGCCTTGGGGACTCGCAGAGCGTCAGGCGGCCCTGTGTGTGTGTGCCGTTGGCTGGGGGAGCTGTGCACAAGCAGACGAGGTGTGCAAAAGGAGGCTGGAGAGCAGCGGCGCACGCTCGCTGTGGTCTCCGGGAACAGATGTGCTGGAGTTACGATGTGCAGATATCAAACCCATGTCTAGGCACAGCCGTGTCCTCGTGGCTTTAGAAAATAGCATCTTCTCGTCTCTGCTTGTAGGATGATCCAGGCTGGACAGGAATGCGATACCACCATGGGCAAGGAGCAGTAATATGTGTTCCCAGGGGCAGGACCCCTCCAGCAGGCCAGCCGGTGTCTGGTCTCCTGGGGACCACAGTGCCCGCTGGCTGGCACAGCCGGCTGGGCTGCCGGTGCCCGTGCCTGGTGTCCCCGGTTGGTTCCAGGGTGTCTGGGGGCGGCGGGGAGCGGCCCTTGGCAGGACGTTGTGTTTAGAAGCTGACGGGAAAGGGAAGTCACGATGTCATCTCCCGTCTGACCAGGAAACGCAGGTTTCCTTCCCCTCGGCTCGCGCAGGAGCCTGGGCTGCTCCTCAGCAGGCTGGGGGGCAGCAGCCAGCGGTGGCACCAGCAAAACATTTGGGCGGGGGCTGGGCAGGTGGGAGTCCTGCTCCTCGTTGTCCCCTGCTGCGGGCGCGAGCCCTGGCTCCAGCCAGCCCGCGTGCGCCTCGCCGGGCTGCGGGGCCGCTGTTCCCACAGCCCACCCGCGGCCAGCAGCCCCGTCCCCGCACCCAGCGCGATTCAGTCCCTGGCCCTTGCTGGTGCTTCTCCAGTGGCTTTCCTTCACCCATTCACTGCTGTTTGGCGGGACCCTCGGAGCTGTCTCCGCGCAATCAGAGAGCCGGGCACCTGATGAGGTCACGCGGGATGGAGCTTTCAGCCCGGCCCGGTGATGCTGCGGTGACTCAGGCTGCTGGCTGCCCTACCTGCTCGGGAGGGGGGGCTGGGGTCCCGCGGCTCCTGGGCGGCTCCCTGGGCTGCTCCTGCGCGGGTGGCTGAGGGTGGCTGGGCTTAATCTCGGCAGTTCCCTCCTGGCCGCTCCCACACCAAACATGACTTCAGCGCCTGCCTGTTTGCTCAGCCTGGGGAGGGGACAGGCGTGTGGCCCGTCTGGCAGAGGGAAGGGCGCCCTGTCTGCTCGGGGGGCCCTGGGCGCCTGCCCTTCTCCACACTCCTGGTAATGGCTCCTTGGCGACTCGAGTGCTCCTCGTAGGGACAGTGGATGAGGCAGGCTGGCCACGCTCCGGCCGAGCCCAGTGCTGTGGATCCCAGCGCTTCCAGCCCCCGTGCCCTCCTGCGCTGGTCGGAGCAGGGTACCCAGAACTGAGGGGGGCCAGGCCCTGGGCCAGCCTGGTACAGGTGCTGGGAGAGGAGATGATTTCAAATGGCTTCCCTGGGAAGAGGGATGTGAGGCTGCACTGAGGGCTCAGTGTTGGGGAACGGCGCCCAAATCCACGTGTGTTGGTGCTGGGCCGGACCGCGTTGTCCTGCGACTCTGCACCCTGTGCTGGCAGGGCTGTCCAGGGCAGCGGGTGCTTGTGCCCGTCGCCTGATGGAGGGAAGGTCCCTTCATTTTTCCCAGGACGCTGCCCACCGGGCTGCAGCCTCTGTGCTCGGGAGCAGCCAGCAGCAACATGAGCCCTTGAGGAGGGGGATCTGCCCTGGGATGGGTGCTGGAGCACCTTCACCCCAGCTCCATGTCTTCGTCACCCGGGCTGCCGGGGGGGGCAGCTCCCGTGGTGCTGCAGCCTTGAGTTTAATTGAGGGGGACTTTGCTCCCTGGGCTCTGCCAGCACAGCCCTTATCTCTGCAGAGCCGGGCTGGTGTTTGTTTTAGCTGTGGGAGAGAGGCAGCTGAATGGGCGGTGGGTGGGGGCAGAGACGGGGGTGAAGGGCGGGGGTGCTGTGGCTGGGGGGCAGCCCTGGCCTTCAGCACAACTCCAGGGCTCCAGCAAGCCCTGTGGGCGCAGGGACACCTCGCGTCCCCCATCAGGGTGGTGGCTGTTCCCTGGGTGCAGCAAGGAGCCAGGGATCTGCCCTACGATCCCCCCAGCTCACCTGCTGCTCCTGGGGCCGGGGGCTGGAGCCGGGGGCTGCCGGGGTGAAGCCGGAGCCTGCTGGCCGCCGGAGCGCGGCCGGCCCCGGGAATGCTCTGGCCCCGTTCCCGGAATCCGGCGCTGGGTGTTTGTTTGCTGCTGCGCCCCGAGGTCTGGTGCTACTGTGACAGGAAGCGGGAACGCCGGGGGGGGGCGGCCGGGATGTGCCTGTGAAATCCCTTTGTCCCCGCCGAGCGCTCAGCTGCACATTCCCACCGGGAGGAGAGAGCCGCCTTTGTGCGGCTGCCGGGCTCCCGGCATGTGAACCTCCCGGGGCCGGGCGCTGCGAACGCGGGGCTGGTGCGGAGGGGTGGCGGGGACCCCCCCTCGCTGCTGCCCCCGGGCTGGGCGACACGCACCCGGTACCTGGGCCGGCGCTGGGGCACCCCGGGGAGGCCGGGCGCGGTGGGGTGCTGCTGGCAGGAAGGCTCTGGCCCCGTGGCTGCGTCGCTCGGGGGTTGTGGGTGAGCAGTGTCTGCCTGGAGCCTGGTGGCTTGGCTGCTGTCTTGCTGGGAGGGATGCTTGTCCCCCCGAGGGCAGCTCCGTCTCTTGCTGTGGCGCTGGCTGTGCCCGCGGCCAGCGCGGAGGGGCGGCAGCTCCCGGGCGCTCTCAGCCCAGCGGGAGGGAAGGAGCCTCTGCCGTGCGTGTCCCGCTCAGAGGGACGGGTGGCCCCTCGCGTGCCGGGGCCAGCTGCCCCGCGGCCGGATTGCTGGCATACCAGCAGGACCAGCCCCGCTGTGCGGCCGGCCCCGCGCTGCTCCTCGCCGGCTGCTGCGCTGCCTCCCCTCCATCCCGCTCCATCCCGCTGGGGGGCCAGCGGGCCCACCTGGGGACCTCAGCTGGGCCGGGGCGGATCCCTTCCCCAGGGAATCGCCCACCGTGTTTCACAACCCCAGCTTTGCCCAGCCCCCTCCTGTGGATGCGGACCCGGTGGGCGTTGTGCATTGTCAGCCCCCTGCCCTTGCTGGGGGGCGACTGCCAGCCTTCTGCTTCCTCCCGCCCGGGGCAGCGCGGCCCCGCCCTGCGCCTTATCTCCCTCCTTATCTCCTGGATGCTGTCCCACTCCCTTATAAGGTGCGGTGTGCGTCCCTGCTTGCACCTCCAGGTAACTCCCCTCTGGGGCGGGGGCGGCTTTCCCAACCCGCCTACGTGCGGTCCCTGGCCGCGGTCCCTGGCCGCTGGGGTGGACCAGGCGGCCGTCCCGCTGCCGGTCTGACCAGTCGGGTGTGATGGGCACTGAGCGCCTCCATCCCAGTGTCACCCGGGGCGGCCGCCCCTGGTGCTTCACTCACCCCCTTGCTGGGGCCAGGTGCCCTGGGCACGGCTCCCGGGGAGGAGGGACAGGTAGGCGCCCGAGGCGGGAGCAGCCTGTTCCTGCCCGGGGAGGGCCGCTGGCCGCCCGCCAGCCCGTCCGGAGTCCGGTGCCCGTGCTCTGTAACCTTCCCGGCAGGGCTGGGCTGATGAGGCGGCCGAAGGCCTGGGCAGGAGGCGGGGAGCCGCTCTCGGAGCGGGGTCTGGCAGGGCTGGGCAGCGTCAGCGAGATGTCTTGCACAACCCACGGGCAGGGACGCGTCTGCCCGGGCAGGCGGGTCCCTCCGGGTGTGCCGGCTGCGGTGGGAGCTGGCAGCGCCGGGCGCGGGCACCTTCCTGCCGCAGGGCTGCCAGGAGAGAAGCAGCCACGGCCAGAACTCCATCACCCGCACAGGGACGTGGGACCTGCTCCCCACCGTCACCCGTCCTGCTCCCCCGTGGCCCGGGGGTGTCGTGCTCTCCTGGACTGCACACAGATGGGGACGAGCTTCATCTCGCGGGCTCTGTGCCTGCTTGCTGTGCCCTGGCTGGCGCTAGTGCTTGCCGCTTCAGGCAGGTGGAGGGCTGGGGACCGATGTGTGAGCCTGGACCCTGCCCTGGGGGGGTGGAAAGATGCCAAAGATGTTGGCTCATTTATTTTTTAGCTAATTGAGACTGACCAGAAGCCTGTGGTGAATTAGCAGGGCTGTGAACCCGTGCAGAGCAAGCAAGTGTAATGCACTGCGAGCGCTTGGACAATTGCAGGCTTGAATTATTGATGGGGTTTCTGTTTTTCCTAAGTGCATCATGATGGGCAACTGGAACCAGGAGAATTTGTTGCTTCCTCTGTCTGGATGGGGGTCTGGTGCCGAGAGCTGTCGATGTTCGCTTTCGAAGGGCGGGCAGCCAGCTGGCTCTCCTCAGAGTCCCTCAAATTGATAGGGAAAGGCACATTCTCTGAGTGATGTTGCCGTTGTTCTTGTATGTTCGGTGCTGGGGACCGTGGTGGGGCAGGAGCAGGTTCCTGCGGCAGCGCGTCCCTGCTGCCCCCGGCCGTGAGGTGGTCTGCGGTGCCGGCCGCGGCCTGCGGTGACCGCGCGGAGGGGCTGCTTCGCGGTGCCTCGCTGCGGCGGGGCGTCTGCCGCGGTGACAAACACTGACACTTGCTTGACAGGTGCCCGGGGACGCCAACAAGCAGCAGAGCTGCGGGCGGGCTGGGGCTCGCAGCCGGGCCGTGTGGCTCTGTGCGCAGGGGCTGCGGGCGCCTGGCATCTCCCGGCGGGGGGCTGGGGCAGCGCTGGCGGGCCGAGGCGGTTTCTGGCTCTGTAGGTGCTTGCGTTGGACGGTGTCCAAAATCCTCCCTGCGGCCGTGGCTCCAGGGGTCCCGGGACCACGGGCGGCAGCTCTGCGGGGACACGGAGCAGGGCCGGCGCGGGCGGGCGGCGTGCTGCCGCGGGCGCTGCTCTGGGTTTGCTGTGCCGTGTCTGCCCCTCTCCCGGCCTGTGCCGTGCAGTTCCCGCCCGCGCTGGGCTCCTGCTGGGGAGCCTGCGGGACCCGGGCTCCGCCCTTGGGCAGAGGAGGTGCGGGCGAGCTCAAGGTGCATATGGCTGTGGTTTGGCCCTGGAAATTACTTTTCCAGGCAAAGGATTTATTCTGGGAGAAAGCAATTCCCCCAGGAGGCGGGGGCAAGGGGCTTTGGAAACACGTGCCCCGCGCAGCTGCCCGCGGCGGCAGAGCTCTGGAGGGCTGGCCGGGACGGGTCTGCCCGGCCTCCGTCCCGCCGAGAGGGCGACGGCGGCACGTGCGGGGGTCGCGGCCGCCCCCGGAGCCCGCTGGCCGTGCCCGGGCTGCCGGGCCGCGCGGCGCCGCCTCGTGCCGCGGGCGGGGCAGCGGGGCCGCGCGGGCTCTGCGGCCGGTTCCGGGCCCCTGGTGCTGACAGACGCCGAGGAGCTGGCTCTGGTCTTCTGCCTGCGCTTTCATCTCTGGGCTTTTTTGTGTTGCCCTGAACTGAGCCAACTGAAATATTTTTGGCTTGCTGGGGTTTTTAAGTAACGGGTGTGTCAGCAAGTGCCTCTCTCATGATGAGAAGGCTTTCATGCAGCCGTCCTCGAGGATGGCCAGGGTCTGGCTTTGGAAGAATGCTCTGTAGTTGTATCTTCGGAGGGCTGGGAGGAGGAGGGGCAATGGGTGCAAAGCGGTCCCTGGAATTCCACCCTTGGGGGACCTGGCGCACTTGGATGTGAGCTGTCATGAGCAGCCTGCTGGCCCGCGTGGCCAGGCTGTCCCCATCGTCCCTGTCACCTCGCAGGTGACCGTGCCTGGGCTGATGTTGGGTGGGGGCGTCGGGCTGTGCTGTGCCCAGGCAGCCCCTCTCCCCAAAACACTGGTGTGTGGGCCGCTGCAGGAGGGGTTTGGGGCAGATCCTGCGCAGCTGGAGGGTGCGAGGCTGAGCGGCTGTTTGGGGTTTGTGTGTCAGCTGCACAGGACCGCGGTGCCCGGGATGGCGCTGGCGGCGTCTGCGGGGAGCGCCGGGGACCGCGCTCGCTGGCCTCGCTGGGCCTGCCGCCGCTGCTCGGCAATTTTGTCTTTAACCCTGGATCCCTGGAGGCTCTGTGGCTGGAACAAGGGCAGAGGGCGGTGGCGCGTCCTGACAGCAGGAGGGGAGCCGGGGAGCCCCTCAGCAGCCGGACCTGTCCTGCCGCGCCTCCTGCCGTGATGGAGCCGTGCCCGCTCCGGGCAGGGTGGTGACCGTGCGTGCGCACTCAGTCTCTGTCCCGCTGCTCAGCGTGGCCGGATCTGTGGAGAGACCCTCGGGGCTGCTCTGGAGCAGCAGTGGGGGGGGGCTGATGGGGCTGCAGGGCCAGACCCGCCGCCCGGCCCTCCCCGGCTGCCACCTGTCCCTGAGCCTTCCTGCTCCGACCTGGCGGCCCCACGGAAGGGAGAGCTGTGTGTCCCCTCACCTCCTGCCTGGGCCAGAGGGACACTTGCGAGTGCGCGGTGACAAGAGGAGCTGCCCGGCAGGGACCCGCGTTGTTCCTGCCCCGGCTGTTGTGTTTACTCCCCACGGAAGGGACGGGAAGGAAGCCGCCTCGCAGCTGCTCTGCCCTTATCTGGGGCCCTTAGCCCTGGAACTCTCATTGTTAGGCTGTGCTCCCCGGGGACGTGCAGAGGAGGGACGGCGGCGCAGGAATCTGCTGGGGTTGCTGTTTGTGCTGCCGCCCTCCCGGGCGCGCCGGCTGCTCCGCGTGCTGCTGGGGGCTGCACGCGAGCCCGTGCACAAGAGCAGAGGCTCAGTGGATCTCTCCCTGAATCCAGCATGTACCTTCTGGCTCCCCAGGAATCTGCCCCCTCTGTAGGGAAGGTCGAGGGCACGCCGAGGAGCCATCACGGCTGCTTGGGCACCGTCATGTCGTGGAGATCCTTTCTCTGCAGGGGGTTTCTGTCTGTAAAAGGGCTCAGTGAAATACCGCTCTGGCAACAAATCGCAACAAGCTGGTGGGCTCCTGGCTGACTTGAGGTGCCGAAGTTGTGCCGGGGGTCTGGGCGGTGGGACCATGCCCGGGGCTGTGGTGGGAGATGCTCCCCGGTGGATCCCGCAGGGAGTCCCCGGCTGCAGCAGGAGCTGCGCCGCGTGCCGCGGCTGGGGCCTGCGGGGGTCCCGGCGGCACAGGGTCAGGGTCCCTGCTTGAGGGAGGTGGATGCCCACCGGACACGGGCGACGTTTGACTCAAGGGTGAGAGCTGGGGTGTGTCAGCACTGTTCTGGGAGGCACAGCCTCTTGCTTTGAGATCTGTGGGGCAGCTGAGACCTCGGAGCAGCGAGGGTCAGTCATCCCTGCATTTCCATACAGGGCTCCAGGAGTCAGTCTGTTGAAAACTGCCGCAGGGCAAACCTGTGTGAGGAGTGGAAAGCTGCATGCGTGAGCCAGGGGTCGTGTCTGGAGCCTCCGAAAGGAGCGCGGGCTCCCGAGCCGGGGCGGTGGGCTGCGTCCCAGGCTGCGGGCTGGCGGGCGAGCGTCCCGGCGTCCCGCTGCACTGGGAGCCGCGGCAGTCTGCGGCGGCTGTGCCGCGGCTTTGGCTGTCGCTGGGCACACACGGGCACGAGTAGGGCAACGGGACTTCTTATTGATGAAAGCAGATTACAGGGTAACAGCAACCAGATGTTCAAGTGTGCTGCAGGCAGCCTCCAAAGCACTTGGAAAAAGTCCACCCTGCTTCGCTGGGCTCGTCGTGGTGGTGCCACGGTGGCTGGTCAGCACCAGCGCTGCCTGTGTCCCCGGGAAGCCAGGGGACAGCCACAGGGAGGAGCGGGGGAGGCATTTCAGGAAGGGTTTGGTCTGGGTATGCTTGAGGTACTGTGGGAAACAACAAAACAAAGCAAAGCCCTGCTCTGGGCTCCTCTGAACCAGCACCTGCGCGGGCTGGGACAGGAGGGTCGGGGCTCCGTGCGCGGTTTGGGCTCTGCGGGGCCGTACCAGGGCGGTGGCCCTGGGGGTGGGCAGAGCCGGAGCTGGAGACCGTGGGAAAGCGGTTTCCGAGCCGGCTGCGCGGCGCGAGCGAGTCCCCACACGCCCGCGTGACTGCTGGGGCTTGGGAGCTCCGGGCTTGTCGGGGCCTGGCGGGCGGGGGCCGAGCCCGCGCCGCTCCCCGCGCTGCCGGTCCGTCGGTGGGGAGCAGGCAGAGATGCTGGGGCTGCGGGGGGGCCGCGGCGTTTCCCCCCCGCCAGACACCGCTCTGTCCCTCAGAGACGGGGGCTGGGAGAGAGGAGCCGGGTTCCCTGGTCTGTCGCCTGCCCTGCCGTCTGTTTTGAGATCCCTGGTGTGACTTGTTGTTTGACCTCCTCTCCTGCCGTCCCTGCAGCTCTCTCCCCTCCTGCTTCCTCACTGTGGTGGCTGGGCTATTTCTTCCATGACTCTCTGCATCTAGACCTGGCTGTCCCGTGCCTTTGCCAATCAAACACGAACTTCCTCCTCTGACAGGTCTGTATGGAAGAATATTGCCTTTCTCTGTCAAAATATGTTGATTGTGGTGTGCTCACTCGCTGTTCTCCTTGGGGAGGGGATGTTGGAAAGGTCCAAGCCAGTGCCCATCCCTAGAGCTGTGGGCTGAGGACCTGAGGGGCTGTGGCATTGAGAGCCCTGGTGAGTTTTGGCAGCGAAGGGGCTCGTGGGGTCCCCTTCATGGGGATCCTGTCCCACTTCATCCCCTTTCCGGGGTCGGAAGGAGCTGTGGGGCTGGGCCGGTGTCCCCGCAGGACGTGGGTCGCTGCTCGTTCCGCAGGAGCGTCCCCACTGCTGGCTGCAAACAGCTTTTCCTGCAGCCCGAGGGCCCTCGCGGGAGAGGGACCCTCTTCAGCCCACAGCGGCTCCCGGGCCTGGCTCAGCTGGTTGGTGTCATGCGGGGGCCTTCTTAGCCCAGAGTGACGCTCCTCCAAGCCTAAATGCTGGAGCAAGGAGCATCTGACCCACACTGGGCGGTGCTGCGCCGAGACCCCCTCGACAGCTCTCTGGTGGTGGGTGGGAATGGATGTTAATGCTGTAAGAGAATTTTTTTTTCTTGTTTTGAGTATCTGTTTTAACAAAAATCAGTCTCTTCTGACTGCTCTTCTCTCCTCCTTTCCTCCCCCAAATCATGTGCGGTGAAGAGAGGGGCTCCTGCCCTTCTGGGTCTCTTTTCTTCCCCTCACCTTGACACCAAGCCACCTCCGCTCGTGCCTCCCCGCGCCCTCCGCCCCGCCCTGCCCGTCCCGGGCACCCGTCACCCATGGACGACTCGGAAGTGGAGTCGACCGCCAGCATCCTTGCCTCCGTCAAGGAGCAGGAGGCTCAGTTCGAGAAGCTGACCCGGGCGCTCGAGGAGGAGCGGCGCCATGTCTCGGCCCAGCTGGAACGAGTCCGGGTCTCCCCGCAGGACGCCAGCCCGGGCTTGGCCAACGGCACGCTCACCCGGCGGCACCAGGTAAAAAACCGCCTTGGCGGAGGGAGGTGTGGGGGCTCCCGGAGCCCCCGTCCGTCGGTCCTGCCTCGGGGCAGCCCCGGCTCCCTTCCCCGGCCCTCGGCTGTGCGAGGTGCGGGCGGTGAGGCTGGTCCCGACGCTCCGGTGCTGTACGTGCCCTGGGCTGGGGGGCTCTGGGCTGCGCAGACCCCCTTGGCTGCAGAGTCTGCTGGGAGGAGCGGCTGCAGGGTCCCGCTCCCAGCTCCGCTCTGGTTTGGGCAGGTTGGAGGCTGCCTGGTCAGTACTCGGGCATCTCTGCTCCCCATCCCACTCAGCTGCTTGGGAGGTGCTGACGTGCAGGGCTGGTGTGTTGCTGTGGGGAGCGTGTCTCCCTCTCGTCTGACAATGGGCACGTGCTTGGAGTCTGTCCCCAAACAGCGATACCAGGGCTGTGAAAGATCTCTGTTCTCTGCAGGGCTGGAAATGTGTTCTCATCTGCCTTGGCTTGAGGTCTCTCCCGTTCTCCCTTTCCTGGGCTCTGCTGTGGGGAGGGTGCTCAGGGTCTCTGGGCTGTGGAAGGTGGTGGTAGGAGAGACAGGGGCCGGGGGGGAGCACAGGAGTTGAACGGTGGCACAAACTCTGCAACCAGCCACCAAGCACCTGCGCTGTCCCCTTGCCACGCGGGGGACCCGTGGGGTGTCACCTGCGGCTGCTGTGTCCGGGGACGCGCCAGCTCTGCGGGGCCGTGCCGGGGAGCGGGGAGGGCTCTGGGCCGTGCCGCCAGGAGCGCGTGGGCGCCGCAGGAGAGCCGGGGTGTCCAGAGAGGCCGGTGTGTGACCTCGGCTCCTGCCCGGGCCGGAGCGGGGGCCGGTTTGCTGCACACCACACGGAGCCCCGAGCAGCGCGCTCCGCCCTGGAGGT
The DNA here is from genome assembly GCF_964273445.1 of Streptopelia decaocto. Classification (NCBI taxonomy): domain Eukaryota; kingdom Metazoa; phylum Chordata; class Aves; order Columbiformes; family Columbidae; genus Streptopelia; species Streptopelia decaocto. The sequence goes on from NC_138661.1 coordinate 68,627,421, forward strand.
GACACGGGAGGTCACCCGGGGTGTCCGTTGGGCAGGAGGTGGCCCGGCGGGGAAAGGGGGACGGACACGCGGGGTCCTGGCGGCGGGAGCACGGTGCAGTAACCAGCCTGCTGCGGTACTGTGTGTTTCAGAACGGCCGTTTCTTGGGCGATGCTGACCTGGAAAGGCAGAAATACCCAGATCTGAAGCTCAACGGGCCGCAGGTAAGGGGAGCTGAGCTCTCTGGCTGTGGGCAGCCTGCTTGCCAGGGGGTGCAGGGCTCCAGTGTCCCCACCTGAGCTGGGACAGGGGGACTTGGTGTGAAGGGGCCTTGGGTGTGGGGTTGTTGGTCTCCTCTCCCATGCCAGGAGGGTATTGGGACGCCCCAAGAGATGAGATGGGTGCTGGTGGTGGGGGCTGACTGCCTGTCCCTTGCCCCCCAGGACCACAGCCACCTCTTGTACAGCACCATCCCCAGGATGCAGGACCCAGGCCAGATTGTGGAGGAGACGTACACCATGGAGGAGGACCCAGAAGGGGCCATGTCAGTCGTGTCTGTGGAGACATCAGATGATGGGACAACCCGGCGTACAGAGACCACGGTACAGGCCTGGGGAGAGCATGGAGGGGACAGGGCTCTGGGCAGGGACCCGATGACCAGGGTGTCTGCCAGCTTGCCCAGCTATGAGCTGAAATGGGTGCGAATCTGCCTGGAGGAAGTGCTGGGCCAGAGCGGGACTCTGGGGACGCAGGAGTGCGGTGGGTTTCCTGATGGGAGCATGTCCTGCATCCATCCCCCTAGGTGAAGAAGGTGGTGAAGACGGTGACCACCCGGACAGTGCAGCAGGTGCCGATGGGGCCTGACGGGTTACCTTTGGAAACCTCCCCTGTCACCAGCAACTACGTCCAGACGATGGACAGGAACTTCCGCAAGAATGGCAACGGGGGCCCTGGCGGGTACCTGGGCCAGCCGGGCACAGCCACCCTCCCTCGCAACTATCACTACCCCGACGGCTACAGCCGCCCCTATGAGGACGGCTACCCGGGCAGCGATCACAGCTACGGCAGCCTGTCCCGTGTCACCCGCATTGACGAGCGCTACCGACCCTCCATGGACACCTACCGGGGCCCCAGCCGGCAGGACACCTACGGCCCCCAGCCTCAAGTGCGCGTCGGGGGCAGCAACATGGACCTCAACCACTTCCACCCCGAGCCCTACGGCCTGGAGGACGACCAGCGCAGCATGGGCTTTGAAGATGTGGACTACGGGCTCATGTCTGACTACGGCACGGCCAGGCGGGCAGGGACCCCGTCTGATCCTCGGCGGCGACTCAGGTACGGGGCGGGAGGCGCTGGGGCGGGGGGGTGCCGTGGGGTCCCTCTGATTTCACCCACTTCAGGGGAAGGAGGATTGTGGAGACAGCACCGTGAGCTGAATCACACGTGGTTCATGCAGGAGAAAACTTCCATCCGGTTCTAATTGTCTGCTTAATTGGTGGTTAAAACTCAGTTCTAATTGAGCTGATGGTCCTGCAGCGAGGAGTTCCACTGGGCGGCTGCATGTAGCTCCGGGCCCTGCCCTCTCCGTGCCACCTGTTCCACTGGCGGGACAGTGGGATCATCTGCACCCGGCCTGGCGCGGCGCGCAGAGCTGTGCGGGTGTGCGGCACAGCCCCGCGCCGGAGCAGCAGCCGCGGCACCGCGCTCCTGCCGAGCTGAGAGCGGCCAGGGAGCCGTGCTGAGTCCCGCTGTGCCCGGGCAGCGTTCCTGCAGCACGGGGCGGGGGGAGCGTTCCTGCAGTGTTCCTGCAGCGTTCCTGCAGCACGGGGCGGGGGGAGCGTTCCTGCAGCGTTCCTGCAGCGTTCCTGCAGCACGGGGCGGGGGGAGTGTTCCTGCAGCGTTCCTGCAGTGTCTGCAGCACGATTGTGCAGGGTAGGGCAGAAGAAGCTGCTCAACCTGTTTGGCAGTAGCAGCTTCTCCCCCCGTCTGGTCTGTTTGTCCGTGGGTGATTAGCAGCTCCCCAGCCCAAGGGCTGAGCACCAGCCCCGGGGCAGCCAGAGCAGGGCTTGGTGGTCCCTTCACCGCCCTGCTGGGGTGTGCAGCTGGGTGTCCTGGGGTGTCACAAGCCTGAGGCCGTGACTCTGCAGGCTGGTGCCTTGTGCCCGCTGTGTCTCTTGCAGAAATGCTGCTGCTGCCAGCTTGAGCCTCTTGTTCTGCTCTGCTTGCTGCCCAGGCAGTGAGCGGAGTCTGGGAGGTGCTGAGGTAGGAGTGAGGGTCTGAGCCTGGGTCCCAGGGCTGGGGAGGGGCTGTGCCAGCAGGTGGGGGTGGATGCACATCTCCCCAGGGCAGGGAGCAGACAGGTAAGGCTTGAGCAGAGGCTGCTTAAGCTCCCTGGGCATAAAACAGAGGCAGGAGAGGGAGACCCGAGGCAAAGGGGGCTCCGGCCAGCCCTGCCCAGGCTGCGCTCGGCTCCAGGTGCGCGCTGGGGATCCGCGGTGTCTCCTGGTGCGGAAGGGACTGAGGGAGGAGCTTTGCCCTTTCAGCGGGTGCCAGCACCGGTGTGACGGTTGCTGCGCTGAACCAGTTCAGGCGGTTGTTCACCCGGATTGATTTCCTGGCCCACCCTGCTGTGCGAGGCTGGAGGAGAGCAAGCAGGGCTCCGGCAGCCACCATGTCAGTTCTGAGCGCGTGGCCGGCATGGCTGTCCCCTTACGGGCAGCCCGGTGACGCAGTCGTGTCTGACTTGGGGCTGCAGAGGGAGCGAGTGCCAGCCCAGACGAGGCTCTGGCTGGTGAACCTTCCCTGGGTCTGTGTCCTGCCCGGCACACGGGGCCGGGAGCCCTCCCTGGGTGACCCAGTCTGAACTGCTCGGCCTTTGGGACCATGAATCCCCTCTGCTGGGCTGGGTGGTGCCTGTGTCCTTCAGCCTCTCCAGATCCTGGAGGAAGCATCTGCAGGAACCAGGTGTGGAACCAGGAGCTGCAGCTGGGTGCGAGACCAGGGGACCGGGCCCACAACAGGGGGAGAAGGTCCTGCTTCCCAGCACATCCAAGGAGCAGTCCAGGTGGAGATGTCGCCTTGCCCGCAGGGATGGGGTGGGTGCGGGGTATGGAGGGTGGGTCGGTGCACCCGTGAGCAGGCTCTTCCTCCCCAGGCAGACCGGTAAAGATCGCAGCAATCTGTGGAATCCAGGCACTGTTGAGCCTGGCGTGTCCCCTAACTTCTCAGTTACCATCGGTGCTCAGCTGCCCGGCTTGCGGGAAGGGAACAGGCACGATCAATGTCCCCCTTGCCTCAGAGGTGTTTGTCTCGAGCAGGGCCTGGCTGTTGATGGTTTCCTTCGGGGAGGCCGCCCTGCGGCACAGGAAGGCACAGGAGCGCGCTGGGCCAGACGCAGCGTGTGCGGCTGCCCGGAGCACGCGGTCCCCGCTCGTGGCTCTTCTAGAGCTGCCTCTGCAGGGGAGGGGCAGAGGGGGCTCAGTGGCAGCACAGGATGTGCTCCCCAGCCCCCCCAGCCCATCTCACCTCGGGGGCCGGGGGGTCCAGCACCAAGCGGCTGCCACAGCTGCTCAGGGTCTCCCTTCTGGGGTGCACGAGGTGTGACACGGAGCAGGGTCACTGCTGGCCATGTGGCACCAGTGCCGTGTCTGCAGCGCTGCTGTCGGCCACGCCGTGCTCCTGCCATGTACTGCTGCAGGTGGTGCAGGCGCTTGGTGCAGTGCTGTGGGGGCGACTGCGCAGCAGCCGGGCTCCTCGGCACCGCTCAGGAGCCAGACCGTGCGGCGAGCAGCGTGTTTCCCCGTCGGGACATGCCGAAAGCCACCCTCAGAGCGTGCTGTGCAGCGGCACGCGGGGATGTGGCCGTGAGCGTGGCTGCCAGCTGGAGCTGCTGGGTTCCGTGAGCCCTGTGCCCAGGCTGCAGGGAGAGCAGCGGCGCGAGGAGCAGCACTTGCTACTTTCCTTGCACCCTCCCCGCCCGCCCCTGATCTGGGGCTCTGCAGGTGGGTGAGCGCCCCAGAGCGGACGTGAGCCAGGGGATGCTCCCTCACCTTGGCCCCGGTTGTGTGTCCCCATGCCCGGGCACAGCAAGGGTGACAGCAACACTCAGGCCCCTCCGTTTAAGTGCTAAGTCCCATCCTGTCCCATTCTTTGAAATCGCCAGATTCCTCTGCATGGGTGGGGAAGGGATTATATTGCCTGCGACTACAAAAATAGGGTGAGAATCCAGGAGTTTGTGTAGTGTATGTTCCGGGCGTGTTAAATATCACCTTGGTGCATGGGGGCTGGTTGCGCTGCTGCAGCCTCCGCGTGCTGCCTGGGGCCCGCTCCCGCGCCGGCGGCTCCGTGGGTGACCTGGTCCTGCCCGGGGCTGTGCGACCCCTGCTCCTCCCGGGGCTGAGCCGAGCGGGGCTGGCCCTGCAGCCGGTGCCCCTCGGGCCAGCTCAGCCTGTCCCCGGGCAGCCGTGCAGCGTGTCACAGGGCGTCTGCAGGCAAACGGGTGGAGCCCTGCCCTGGGTAAAACCTTTGTTCTGGCCACGATGCTCTGAAACAGCGGCAGTCGCCTGGTCTGGTAGCAGCTCGTGTGTCCTGTGCTGCTGTGTGGCGATGGGATGTGGCGCTGGTACAGCCGGATGGTGCAGCAGAGAACGGCGTGGCCTGAAACCGGGCTCTGGGTGCCCGGTGCTGCTGTGCCGGTACCACTGTGCCGCCCGTGGCGGGGCCGGCTTGCTCCCCGGCCACCTGCGCTGAACTTGCCCTCTAGCGGCTGCAGGCCCGGGCTGCTTGGTGCCTCGGGCCAGCTCCTGCCCTGCAGAGGTGACGCAGAGGTGACACAGAGATCAGGATCAGCCTCTGACCCACGGGAAGCCCGGTGGGTGGGAGGGCGCTGGAGCAGCTGCTGCGTTGCCTTCTCCTGGGGACCAGCCCCGCTCTGCGCAGGCTGGGGACGCGCTGGGGCAGGATGGGCCCCGGTGCTGCGCTGCTGCCCGGCCCGGCCTGTGCGCTGTGGTGGGACCGGCCGCTGCGTCTGCTTCCGCCGTCGTGTGGCGGGCTGGGGGGGAACAGCATCCCGCGCCCGGGGCTCGTGCTGACGCTGCTGTCTCTCTCCTAGGAGTTATGAGGACATGCTGGTGGACGAAGTGGCCCCTGACCGGTACTACTGGGCGCCCCTGGCTCAGCACGAGCGGGGCAGCCTGGCCAGTCTGGACAGCCTGCGGAAGGGCGGCCCAGCCCCCGGCAGCTGGCGGCAGCCGGAGCTGCCCGAGGTGATCGCCATGCTGAGCTTCCGCCTGGACGCCGTCAAGTCCAACGCGGCCGCCTACCTGCAGCACCTCTGCTACCGGAACGACAAGGTGAAGACGGAGGTGCGCAAGCTGAAGGGCATTCCTGTGCTGGTGGGGCTGCTCGACCACCCCAAGAAGGAGGTGCACTATGGTGCCTGTGGAGCCCTCAAGAACATCTCCTACGGCAAGGACCAGGACAATAAGATTGCCATCAAGAACTGCGATGGGGTCCCTGCTCTGGTGCGCCTGCTGCGGAAGGCCCATGACATGGACCTCACAGAGGTCATCACAGGTAACGGCTCCAGGGAGGAGAGGGGCTCATCTGTTGGGTGAGGGGGCCACCGTGCAGGTTGTTAAGCCCATGTGCTCCGATTGATCACCTCCTGCTTGCGGCACTGCAGGAACCCTGTGGAACCTGTCCTCGCATGACTCCATCAAGATGGCCATTGTGGATCACGCGCTGCACGCCCTGACCGATGAGGTGGTCATTCCCCGCTCGGGCTGGGAGCGAGAGCCCAACGAGGACTCCAAACCGCGCCACATCGAGTGGGAGTCGGTGCTCACCAACACCGCCGGCTGCCTTCGGTACACGAGGGGCTGCTGGCAGAGCTGGGGTGGGCTGGGGCTGCTCTAGCGCTCTTCTGGGCACTCCTGGGGTTGCTGGGGCTGTGGAGAAGCTGCCCTCCCAGGACAGCGGCTGGCAGTGCAGCCCTTGGTCGCTGGAGGGGAGCTGCAGGACTGAGTCTGTGGTGCGAGTTCCTGGCCGGCCCTCAGCTGTCTCTCCTGTGACGGTTCTCTCTGCCCTGCCAGGAACGTGAGCTCGGAGCGGAGCGAGGCCCGTCGGAAGCTGCGGGAATGTGACGGGCTGGTAGACGCCCTGATCTACGTCGTCCAGTCCGAGGTCGGCCAGAAGGACTCGGACAGCAAGGTACCACGGAGGGGCTGTTCCGGGGCACACACAGAGCTCTGCCCTTGTCACCAACTCCAGCAGCGCTCTGCTCTTCATCCCAAGACGGATGAAGCATGGATAGGGATCTTCAGCAGGGAGGGATTGTTTTGGCCCAGTAGAATATGAATTGGTGATAGCAGAGCTGGCCATGGCTGCTTTGGGATGCGGGTGTCCCCCTGATCCCAGCTCAGGCCCCTTGGCCTGGCTCTGGTTGCACTCTGTGGTGGGGCCCTCACTTTGTAGCCACGGGCATGTGCTTTGCCGAGTCAAACTGTCTGACTTTCTCCCCAGCTGGTGGAGAACTGTGTGTGCCTGCTGAGAAACTTGTCCTACCAAGTCCACCGTGAAATCCCCCACGCCGAGCGCTACCAGGAGACGCCGCTGGCCCCTGCCAACGCCACCGGGCCCCCCGCGGCCAGCTGCTTCGGCACCAAGAAGGGCAAAGGTGCGTTGGGCGGCAGCAGCACGGAGGGAAGTGGCACGGAGACAGTTCTACTACGGTGAAGCTGGAGGGTGGTCTGGGGTGTCTGTGCTCCTGCCCTGGCGTCTCTCGTGTGGAGGCTAAGCTGCAGCTTTCTCCAGAGGCACAGTACTCAGTGTCTCCTCGGCTTTGGGAGCTACTGCTTGGCTTACCCAAAGTGTTTGACAAGCTAATGGTGGGTGCCTGTGGTGGTGGGACGGTGATGGAGAGATGTCCACTAACTGCACACCTTCCCTTTTCTCCTGTGTTGTCACCTTCCCTTCCCTTTGCTTTCTTGCCAAACGATCTGCCCCACGATGCTGTCGGCACTTCTCTCCTCCTGCCTCCCCTCTCTCCTGTCCTTCTCTCCGCTTCGCCAATAGACGAGTGGTTCTCCAGAGGTGAGTGTGCTCTTGGTTTTGATTTTTCCATGGTGGATTGGGTCCTTTCTCTAGCTCTGTGTGCCCCCTCCCAGCTGGGCATGTGCTGCCTGCAGTGTGGCTAATGTCCTTGATGTCCCTCCTGGGACATGCTGGCGGCTTAGCTTCAGCTCACCTGTGGGCTTGTTCTTGCAGCAAGTGGTAAAGAGCTGTTGGGCTGATATGGGTGGAGAGAGGAGGTGTCTTACACCTCTCTGCTTGTTCTTTGAAGGTAAAAAGCCGCCAGAAGACCCTGGTGCTGATACAGTGGATTTTCCCAAAAGAACAACTCCAGCCAAAGGTATGATCCTCCGTGTGTGTGCAGGGCTGCTTCTGCACAGCAGTCCAGGAGAGAAGAGAGTAGAGTTGATTTGAATTGAGAGCAGCCCCAGGAGAAGGACTTGGGGTGCTGGCTGATGAGAAGCTCAACATGACCCACAATGTGCACCCACAGCCCAGAGACCACCCGTGTCCTGGGCTGCGTCACCCGCAGCGTGGGCCGTGGGTTTGGGGATCCTGCCCCTCTGCCCCGCTCTGGTGAGACCCCCTGCAGTGCTGGTCCAGCTCCGGGTCCTCAGCACAGGACACACATGGACCTGCTGCAGAGGGGCCAGAGCAGCCCCAGGAATGACCCGAGGCTGGAGCAGCTCTGCTGGGGACAGGTGAGACAGCTGGGCTGTGCAGCTGGAGAGGAGAAGCTCCGGGAGACCTCGGAGCAGCCTCCAGTGCCCAAAGGAGGCTCATAGGGAAGATGAGGACACACTTTTTACAAGGGTAGTGACAGGCTGAGGGGTGATGGCTTTAAACTGATATAGAGGGGAGACTTAGATGAGAGACGAGGGAGAAATTCCTCCCCATGGGGGTGGTGAGACCCTGGCACAGGCTGCCCAGAGCTGCTGTGGATGCCCCATCCCTGGGTAGTAGTTTCCAGCCTTGTCTGCCCATCCTGCTCCTTCGGATGAGCAGGGTGCTGGCAGAGCCTGTCAGTAAGTCCTTCCTGCCCGTGTTCTCTGGCAGGCTACGAGCTCCTGTTCCAGCCAGAAGTGGTGCGGATATACATCTCTCTTCTGAAGGAGAGCAAGACCCCAGCTATCCTGGAGGCTTCGGCAGGAGCCATCCAGAACCTGTGCGCTGGCAGCTGGACGGTGAGTGTCCGGGCAGGGCCCAGGGGCGCTGGAGCGTCACCCGTGGGGCGCTGCCGTGTCGGGCTGTTGACTTGGTGCGCGGTCGCTGCCCAAGGAGATGCCGTGACAGCGCAGCTCAGGCGTGGGCTCTGCAGGGCTCTGTGCTCCTGCCATTCCTTCCCTCGGTGGGCTGGGGCGGGGATGAAGGTTTGGCACTGCCCTGCAGCTCCTTGACCTGCATTCTCTTCAAGTACCTGGGAAGTCTTGCTGGCCTGGCCTGCCGGGGGGCGTTGGGACAGTCTGTCCTGTCACGGGTGCAGCCAGGGCCCTTGGTTCCCGAGATGAGGGTGGGTGCCAAGGCTGCCGTGTTGTCCCTGGGGGACTGTGCCTGCCCAGGCTACACCGTGGTCTCCGTGTCTCCCCCCAGTACGGCCGGTACATCCGCTCGGCGCTGCGCCAGGAGAAGGGACTCTCTGCCATCGCCGACCTCCTCACCCACGACAGCGAGCGCGTGGTGAAGGCGGCGTCCGGAGCCCTGCGGAACCTGGCTGTCGACTTGCGTAACAAAGAGCTGATAGGTGAGGACATGGTGCTCTCTGTGTCCATCTGAGTTGGGCGGGAACGTCCTGACCTGGGCACTGAGGAGGAGTGTGGATGTGGGCACAGCACCAGCCCAGTGTGTGTCTGCTGTTCCTCTCCCAGAGCAGCATGTGCTGAGCTCCCCTGACAGCGACGCCCAAGTGGGTCACCTGTCCCTGAGCCTTCTGCAGGGATTTTTGTTTTGGTTGTTTGGTTTGGATTTGGTTCTTTGGTTGGTTTTGGTTTTTCCCCCCTTTTCAGTCCTCTTCCTTACTCACACCCAGCTCTTTCCCCTTCCCAGGTAAACATGCGATCCCCAACCTAGTGAAGAACTTGCCTGGAGGCCAGCAGACCCCAGCCAAAAACCTCTCTGAAGACACAGTCGTGTCAATCCTCAACACCATCAATGAAGTAATTGTAGACAACCTCGAGGCTGCCAAGAAGCTGCGGGAAACGCAGGGGATTGAGAAGTTGGTGCTGATCAACAAATCTGGGTATGCTCTGTGCTGAGGATAACGCAAGGGTCAGAGAAGGGCTTCTCCAGGACCTGCCTCGAGGTCATGGGTGTTTGCAAACATCTCTTCCTTCACCTCTTTCTAGGAACCGCTCCGAGAGAGAAGTCCGAGCAGCCGCCCTCGTCTTGCAGACAGTCTGGGGATATAAAGAGCTGCGGAAGCCCCTGGAGAAGGAAGGCTGGAAGAAGTCTGATTTCCAGGTGTGGGGGCGTGGGATGCTCTGTGGTGGCTGGGGCAGCAGTGGGGTCCTGCAGCAGGGAGAAGGGTCCTGGAGCTCAGCAGTGCTGGGTGTCAGCTCCGGCCTCGCTGGTGTCCTCTCTGCCGGTCCCCAGGGGACTTGCTCTGCAGAGCTCTGAGCCCCGTGGCCCACACAGCGCACAGATCAGCAGGCAGGAGGGCTCGTGGCACTGAGAGCCACCGCGGCTGTGCTGAAGAACCGGGTTCTCCAGGGCTCAGTTTCGTTCCCAAAAGCTGCGCCTGTCCTTGCTGCTGGGTGCAGCCGCGGGCGCTGGAGCTGTGGGGCCTTGGTGCTGGGGGCCGCAGGGTGGGATGTGCTGGTGGGGAGTGTCTGCCAGGGTGTGAGTGGTCACTGTCTGCCCCAGGTGAACCTGAGCAACACCTCTCGGACCCAGGGAGGCAGCTCGTTTGATGACAGCACCTTGCCTCTCATCGACAGGAACCAAAAAACAGGTACGTGCCTTCCCTTAGCACCTGTCCCCACTGTCCTTTCCACATGTGGGTACCCAGAACAGCTGGCCTTTGTCCCTTTGTCCCCTCCCTGCTCTTCAGCCCCGTCTTCCTTGGCAGCCATAGCTGCTCGCACAAGGCATCAGTTCGGGCTCTGGATGCCACCTCAGGGCTGGAAGAGATGCGCGCAGGTTCTGCTGTGTCCTCGGGTCGGTGGGTGGGCAGCGGCTGCCGGGCCGTGTCTGACCTGCTGCTCTCCGTGTTTGCAGACAAGAAATCCTCCCGGGAGGAGATCCAGATGAGCAACATGGGACCAGGTAGGAGAGGGGCCAGGGGCCTCTCGCCTGGGAGCGGGCAGAGCTCCCGCCTGCGGGGATGGCGCGGCTGACATGGCTGTCCCCTCCCCTGTTCAGACAACTATTCCACGCTCAATGAGAGGGACCACAGCAGGACGCTGGACCGGTCTGGGGACCTCGGAGACATGGAGCCAGTGAAGGCAGCGCCACTGATGGTGAGCAGCTCCGGCTGACGAGGGAGGGCTGAGCGGGCCTGGGCGCAGGAGATGACAATCGCTGTCCTGGCTGGCAGGACGGGAGAGCTGGGCTCCCACAACTAACACCCCCACCCCGCTCCGTCCCCCACTAACCCGTGTGTCTGCAGCAGGAGGAGGGGCAGGAACCACAGCCTGAGGTAGAGGAGGCGCAGGAGGATGCTGCCGTGTTTTCCCCTGTGTCGGTATGTCCCGCAGCATCCTGCCCAATCTGAACGGTGGTGACAGATCCTGCTGCGCTGTTAGGGGTGCTTTGGCCAGCCAAATCCCGCTCTGATCGCTGCTGCCTGAATCGCTGCCGGAGCCGCTGGGGCCGTGATCGCCCTCCGCTGCTCGCTCTGCTCTGGGCGTGCTAACGTCTCTCCCTCTCTCTCCACAGCAGAAGATCTAGCTGCCGTCCCCGCCTCCACTCAGTTTGGGTTGATAATATATTATATATATAAATATATATATATATAACTCTTCGTGGTGGAATGGACCGACTTTTACCTTGTCCTTATTTTTGCATTTTTGCTGGACTGTTTGTGCCAACGGGCCAGCCAAACGACTGGGCCTGGTCCCGGGGCAGCCCGGGCCGCTCTGCCTCCTCCAGACCGCTGCACCTCCCGTCCAGACACCTCAGCCGCTCGCTCTTCCCCCCGCGCTCCGGCCCCTCCTCGCTCCGGAGGGTCAGCCCTCCTGCCTGACTGCCGGGTCGGCCGGTGGGGATGCTGCAACAGGACTCGATCTCTGCCTTGACCAGGAGCTGCCTTCTCTCCCACGCTCCCCTCTGCTCAGAGACGACTGCAGGGACAGAGACTGGGACCTCACTCGCCGCCTTTTTTCGTTCGTGTTGTTGCCTATAGGATATATTTTTGTGCAGGATCACTCTTCAGCCAGGGCTGTGGGGACAATGGGCACGTCCCTCTCTGGCGGCGGGACCAGGGGAGGGGAGCTGGAGCACGGGGGGCAAGGGGAAGGAAAACAGCGTTAACTTCTCTTGCTTTGCTCTAGATGAAGCTTTGGGGACAGGGGATCTGGCTCTGGATCCCGCGGAGGGTCTGGATGGGGCCGCTGGCCCCTGCCTGGTGCCTGCGAGGAGGGGTGTGTATGTGGGAAGATGGTCAGTGCTGGGGTGCGGGACGGGGGTCCCTGCGGGGAGGAGCTGCGGCGGGACCGGGCGCGCCGTGCGGAGCCGGGATCGCCGCCCCGGCTGCCCGCGGCGCTGCCCGCGGACTTTCTCTCGACACGTGCCTTTCTTTTGCCACTGTGAAATAGCTCTCTGAATCGTACTGTCTGGCTCTGCGCTGGGGAAGGGCTGTCCCGGGCTGAGCTTCCCTTCCCCACCGGGAGCCCTCGCTGTCTGCGCTGGGGCTGGATGCCTATTTGGGGGGTCCCAGCCCCTCACTGATGGGGGGTGGGAGCCGTGACACCCCCCCTCCTCCCTGCATTTCGGTGCTGTGATCTCTTGGGGAGCCCTTGGGCTCCCCTGCAACTGGAAGCCTCTGCAGGAGGCTGCAAACTGGAGCGGGAGCCCCCCCAGCCTGGGGCTCCCCCAAATCGGGCTCGCGGGCGCGGGGAGGCTGCGGCGGGCAGCGCGGGGGGCAGGCTCCTGCCTGCACCCTGCCCGAACGCCCCGGCTCCGGCCGAGCCCTCTCTGGCTCCAGCCCCACCTCAGCTCAGTTTGGTTTTGTTCTGGGGTCTAACTGTTTTCTTTTCCTTTAAATATGTAAAACACTAATTCCTTTTTCAATTTTTAATTCCAAATGAACCAAAAAGCAGCTTCCCCTTTCTCTCCTGCCCTGGCTCTGCTGGGCCAGCGCTGCCCTGGGGAGGAGAGGAGCGGGGAGCAATGAGCTGTTCTTGTCTGATTCCTGTGCACACTCTTGTAACGCTTTTAAAACAAAATGATTTTTTTATATAAATAAAGTTTTTAAAGTGTGTCTCTGTGCCTCACACCTGGTGTTTTCTGCTTTGGGGCAGGGCTGTGCTCCTGAGCGTGGCTGGCAGCCCTGGCTCTGAAAGACGCCACCGTGTGACAAATGCTTTCCGGGGCTGGACTATCATTTCCTCCTCTTTCTAGCAAAAGATCGCAGGAAAAGTAAAAAGCGGGAGGTTCTGTACTGTGCCCCTTTTGCAGGGTGTTTGGGGCTGCTCAGAGCTGGCTGGAGCCCCCGCTTCCCCAGGCACGGGGTGTCCTGCTGGAGCCTCTCCCGTGCGCTCTCGGGGCGGGTGGACTTTGCACGAGTGAAGAAATACCGTAATTTCTCTAGTGCTGAGTGTCCCTAAACCCCGGAGCCAGGGGAGCCCCCCGGAGCCAGGGGAGCCCCCCGGAGCCAGGGGAGCCCCCCGGAGCCAGGGCTGCCCCTGCGGAGGGGCTGGGCTGCGCTGAGCTCGTCCCTCCCGGGGAACGCGGAGCCAGGCTGGACCAGCTTGGCTCCCTTTGCTTTCACCTGTGTGTCAGAGAAATCCTGTACATCCGTGGAAATAACTTTTTGGAAGCAGTTTGCTGGTGGAGCAGAGGCAGGGCCAGGTGTTTTATTGCTTCAGATGGAGGGGACAATGCCCAGGATGTGTGGCTTGGCAGGGACAATGCCAGGAATGTCTGAGCGGAGGGGGACAAGGATGGGGTCTGGCTTGGCAGAAACACTGCTGGGGACGCTGGGCTGCGCAGGACCAACACCAGGGACACGGCTGGCGGGACGACACGGGGTGTTTGGCTTAGCAGGGAGGAGGCCTGGCCTGACGGGGCCGGCAGTGGAGCCAGCCCGAAGGGCGCTGCGAGCCGGGGCTGGCGGTCAGAGGAACAGCTTGTCGTGGCAGGCCTGGCAGAACATCTTGTCGCCGCGCTCGCGGAAGGTGCCTTTCTGCAGCTGGCCCAGGCAGTAGGAACAGACGAAGTGCTCGGGGTGGTACCTGCGCCCGGCAGCCGTGACGCAGCGGCCGGTGACGGGGCGGCTGCAGCCGTGGCAGATGCTGCCCTGCCGCTGGTGGAAGTGCAGCTCGCAGTACGGACGACCCTCCAGCTCGAAGAAGGAGCCGCTGTCAAAACCGCTCAGGCACTCCTGGGGAGACGACGGGAGGCTGGGTCGGCCTCGGGACGCGCTCACCCCGCGTCCCGCCAGCCGGCCGCACTCACCGCGCACACGAAGCACTCGGGGTGCCAGACGCCCTGCAGCGCTGACAGGTAATTGTCCGTCACCGCGCGCTCGCAGCCCTGGCATTTTGGGGCAAACATGGCCAGGAAGTCCTGGCGGCAGTACGGCTTCCCGCCCCGCTCGTGGAAACCTGCGGGGACAGCGTCGAGATGGGCACCCCCAGGGGGCTGCGGTGGGGGCAGCGGGGCCTGGCCAGGGGCTGCCCGGGAAAACCTGGGCAAGGGGTGCGAGGGCTGGCGTTGCAGGGGTACCCGGGCTGGGGCAGGACCCCCACACCTGCCCTCTGGACTTACCGTCATCTCCAAACACCTTCCCACAGTGGGCACAGAAGAAGTGCTCGGGGTGCCAGGTCTGGTCCAGCGCCGTGAGGACTTTCTGCAGGAAGAGGTGCGGTGAGGTGCCGCGGTGGCGGGGGCCGGCGCGGGGGGCGGGGGCTGTACCTCACGGATGGGGCTGGCGCAGTAGGCGCAGAGCGGGGAGAAGGCTCGGTGATAGTCCTCCTCGCAGTACGCCCGCCCGCCGCGCTCGAAGAAGGGCCGGCCGCCCAGCTCCTGCCCGCAGCGGGCGCAGGTGAAGTGCTCGGGGTGCCAGGTTGTGCCCAGGGCTGTGAGAACCTGCGAGGACAGGGACGCCCTGAGCCGGGGCAGCGGCGGGGGGGGCGGGGGCTCGCCCAGGGCTCACCTTGCCAGCGACGGGCTTGCGGCAGGCGGCGCAGACGCCCGCGGGGGCAGCGGAGATGCCCAGCTCCTGCAGGTCCTGGGTGAGGCTGCCCAGCATCTTGTCCAGAGAGGGCTTGGGCTCTGCTGCCCCCCCGGCCCCCTGCCCTGCGGTCGCCAGCTGCGGGAAGGAGGACGGTGAGGACGGGGTGCGAACCAGGACCCGCCTGCCCCCGGACGGGGCTCACCTGGCTCTGCATGTGTCCCAGGTCGGCCAGGAGCTCGTCCAGCTGCCGGGCGGCTGCCCTGGGTGGGGGCGAGGGGAGCGGCGGCTGCGGGGCCGGCACAGGGCTGCTGGGCGGGGGTGAGCGGGGATGCTGCGGCTTCGAGGCTGAAGGTGCCTGGGACTGGGACCCCCCCGCAAGGCGCGCCCTTTCCCCACAGGCCCCAGCAGGGGACAGGGCCCTCCCCGGGGACACGCTGCGGGGAGGGGGCTGCTGGCAGCCCAGCCCTCACCCAGCAGCGCTGCCGCGATGCAACTCCCACCCCAGCTCGCAGAAGGACCTTTTCTCTGGGGGACGCACAGGAGGCCGGGTGACCCTGCAGGACACGTCTAAGTGATGTAAAGGGCAGCCCAGGATGGCTCTGGTCACGTTTTACCTGTACAGTGTTGTCAAAGCCTGTCCTGGAGACTGAGCACGAGCTGGCGGCTGCACCTGGAAGGACAAGCCCCTGCAGCAGAGCCAGCAGGATCCCCCGGCACCCTGCCCCGAGCTGAGCAGGCTCTCGGCCCCCCGCGTTACCTTCAGGGCCACCGAAGCGAGCGGCTCACGGCCGGGGGGGCCTGGGGGCCCAGCTGTGCCTGGCTCCGGGTTGCAGGCACTCGGCACCTGCCACCCGCCGTCCTTGGCATCTAGACAAGAGCTCTGCTCCAGTTCTGCCAGCAAAGCATCTGCACGGAGAGACCCGGCTCAGGACTGCAGCCACGGGCTGCCCTCCCTGCCTGGGCACCCCCCGAAAGCGCCACAGCGGCTCCCGCCAGGCACGGGCCAGGGCCCCGAGGGCTGCGTGGCCCTGAGCACGCTCCCCAGAGCCCCGTCCCCAGCGCGGGACAGGCCACTGCACCGCACAGCCCTCCTGAGCACGGGGACCTGGCAACAGGGTCCTGCTTCCCTCGCACACCAGCTCCAGCTCATGAAAAAACATCCACCGGCCCTTAAATTAAACCCAGCACAAGCCCTGGCACGGGAGAGCTAAACCGTGGTGCTTCCTGCACAGCCAGAGCAGCACTTCCCGTGGGAGGGCAAAGCGCTTTGTCCTCCAGCGCCCCTGGCCGTCCCTCGGCACCGCGCTGCCCTGGGTTCGGGACGCGGGGAGGACCCAGCGCAGCCGCCCCCCAGCCCCACCGCTGCCCTCGGGACGCGGTGCCTCCGGCGCCCCGGGACGTGGCGCTGCCCGCGGCCGCTCGGCCCTGCGCGGCCCAGCGCCGGCGCTGCCGCAGCCCATTTCCTGCCCGCGAGCGCTCTCCATTTTGGGCCAAGCACTCGCTTGGGCCCCGTGTGTCCCTGAGATGGGGCGGGCAGGGCCGGAAATGCAGCTCCATCGCTGCTCCCCTCCGCAGCAACCTCCCCAACCCACCGAAGGCACGACCCCGTGCCAGGCCTGGGTGCGGGACTGGCTCTGTAAGGCCCAGCTTACCCAAATCCTCCATCGCGCCCGACGGGGTCCCGGAGCCGTCAGCTGCCGGGCTGCGCTGCGCAGACTTTCGGTTCCGCTCCCCAGCGCCGCCTCCCCCAGGGCCGGGTTTGTCGCTCGGGGTTTCCCTTCGTGGCTGTGCAGTCGCGCCATGTGTACCGGGCGGCGGGCAGAATGCGGCGCAGGGGCTGGGCAAGGGGAGCTGGTGGCAATGCCAGGTTGGGGCTGGAAAGGGAAGGAACTGGGCAGCATGTTGTCCAGGGAGCTCCTGACTCGTAACAACATCCAAGTTCCATGGGCATCCCGTCCGGAAGCCGGAGCACATGTCTGGCAGACCCAGGCCCTTCCAGGGCCACTGGCCGCGTGACGAGGGATGGTGTCCCTGTGCCGGGTGGAAACGCATTAATGCCGCTGTGACGGCAGCAGCCACAGGACCTGCAGCGGGACCTCCAACAGCCTCGCCTTCCAAGAGGATGATCTTGGAGCCTCAACTTGGATTTCCAGGTAACGGTTACAGAATCCCAGGATGTCAGGGGTTGAAGGGCCCTGGAAAGCCCATCCAGTGCAATCCCCCCATGGAGCAGGAACACCCAGCTGAGGTTACACAGGAAGGTGTCCAGGCGGGTTGGAATGTCTGCACAGAAGGAGACTCCACAACCCCCTGGGCAGCCTGGGCCAGGCTCTGACACCCTCACCGGGAACAAGTGTCTTCTCAAATTTAAGTGAAACCTCCTGTGTTCCAGTTTGCACCCATTGCCCCTTGTCCTGTCCCTGGTTGTCACAAGAAGAGCCTGGCTCCATCCTCCTGACACTCCCCTTTCCATATTGATCCCCAGGAATGAGTCCCCCCTCAGTCTCCTCTTGTCCAGCTCCAGAGCCCCAGCTCCCTCAGCCTTTCCTCACACGGGAGATGCTCCACTCCCTGCAGCATCTTGGTGGCTGCGCTGGACTCTCTGCAGCAGTTCCCTGTCCTGCTGGAACTGAGGGGCCACAGCTGGACACAAGATTCCAGGTGTGGTCTCCCCAGGGCAGAGCAGAGGGGCAGGAGAACCTCTCTGACCTACTGACCACCCCCTTCTAACCCACCCCAGGTCCCATTGGCTTCCTGGCCACAAGGGCCCAGTGCTGGCTCATGGTCACCCTGCTGTCCCCAGGACCCCAGGTCCCTTTTCCCTAACAGTTAATCCTGTTGTGTCACTTCGACCCAGCTGCCAACTGGTGACCCCTGTGGCCCAGGGACTCCCGGTGTCGCGGTGCTGGGTTTGGGGTGCAGAGCGCTCCCCAGCACCATCGCTGCCCCGAGCGCCGTGCTCCCGCGCGCCGGCTCAGGGACGTGACCACCCCCCCTCGGGGAGGACGGGGCTTCTCCCTGTGTCCTGTGCCGCAGAAGGAGCAGAGTGTGTCTGTCTGTCTGTCTGTCCGGACCAGCCCGTGCAAGACAGAACACAGGGGCTGGGCACCCCCATTGCGGGAGGGCTTTTGATCCAGACACCCATCAGTGAGACTCCCTGTTCACTCCTGCAATGGAATTTATTTAATAAAATCCCGCCAGTTTAGCCAGTCTGTTCAAGAGCTGTGGGAAAGATGTATTTTCTGATGTCGCCAGTCTAAAATGGTCTGAAATGGTCAGCAGGATCAGCCAAACCCTCCTCTGCAGGAGATGCACAGCAACAGCCCTCACCCCGCAGCACGCCCGGCGGTCACGGCCCGCGGCCGGGGCGGCCACAGAGGCGGCGCCGGGGGCTCCTCGGCTCCCCGCGGGCCGTGTGAGCTCCGGAGGGCCCGGCCGGCCCCGCGGCAGCGGGCGGGGCGGGGCCGGGTCTGGCGCCGTGCTGCCCGGGCGCGGGTCCGCCGCACAGAGCTGCTCCAGCTGGCACCTCCGGCCCCCGGGGCTGGAGGACCCGGGCGCTCACACACGGTGCTCGGTGCGGGTGAGGCACCCGGGGCTCGGAGACACCGGGGGGCTGCTCCCCCGGCGCGGGGGCGCGGCGGTGAGCGGCTGCCGGACCCGCGGCCACCCGCTCGGCAGCGCGCGGGGCGGCTCCGGGGGGAGCGGGGCGGCCGCGCTCACCGGGACCCCGCAGGCCCGGCCCGGCCGCCGCTCCCGGCGTGCCCCGCGGCAACCCCGTCCCGCCGCCCGCGGAACTACAGCTCCCGGCAGGCAGCGCGCATGCGCAGCGGCCGGGCGGAAGTGGGCGGGGCGCCCACGGCAAGCCCCGCCCCTTTTGCGCCGGCCGCCATTTTGTCACCGACTTTCACCCGCCGCCCGACGGGGCGTTTTTTTTTTTCTTAAAGGCGAAGCGACAGCCAAAAGCCGGGCCTGCCGCCGGGCCTGCCGGGACCGCGAGCGGCGCCGCACGCCGCGGCAGGGACCGGCCGCGCGGGGCGGGAGGCGAGCGGCTTTCCCTGCCAGGCCGCGCCCGCAGGGCGAAGGGACTCGGGGGCAGCCGGAGGGGCGCAGGCAGCGGCGGCGGTAGGGAGCTCGGCGGTGCCGCGGGCCGGGCGGCGGCCGCGCGGCGGCCGGGCGAGCCGGGCGGCGGGCCGGCGGCCGAAGGGGCCGCGCTCAGGCGGGCGCCGCGGCGGGGCCGGCCGGGGGGGGAGCGGGAGCGCGAGCGCGGCGGCCCCAGCGGCGCCTGCGCGGCGTGGCGCACGCACGGGGCGCGCGGGGAGCGTCCCGTCGGTTGGCCGCGCGGCAGCGGGGGGCGGGCCCCGACGTAGCCGGGCCGCTCATTGGCCGGGCGGCGCGCGAGCGGCGGAGAAAGGCGGGAGGGCCTCGGGCTGGGGAGTCGGGGCTTGGGGCGGAACCGTTACTTTCCCCGCGCTCGCGGATTGGCTGGTGCACGTGGGGGTGGGCGGTGATTGGGCGCGGCTGAGGCGGGCGGGGGAGGTTTGGCGGGCCGGAGGGAGGAGCGCGCAGCGGCCGCGGCCCCGCCGCTCGCTGCCCTGATGCCGGCGGGCACGGAGCAGCCGGGGGGCGCCGAGGAGCAGCCGCCCGCCCAGGGCCCGCCTGCAGTGGCAGAGAGGCCGCCGTCCTCGGGCCGCCGCCGTCCGCCGCTGCCCGCCGCCGAGCAGGGAGAGGAGTCCGGCGGTAGCCGGGTGCTGAGGGGCGGCCGGGAGCGGGGCCGGGCCGCGGCCGCCGCCGTCTCGGCCGCAGCGGGAGCCGCCGCCGCTGCTGCCGCCGCCTCCCGTCGCCGTAAAGCTGAGTATCCCCGCCGCCGGCGGAGCAGCCCCGGGGCCAGGCCCGCCGCCGAGCAGCCCGCCGCCGAGACGCCGCCCGCTGCCAAGAAGGCTCCCCGGTCCGAGTGAGTGCTCCGCGGGGCCCGGGGCGGGGGCTGGCGGGGGCCCCGGCCGGGCGGCCTCTTCGCGTCCCGCTGGAGCGGCGCCTGCGCCCCGGGGCCGCCTCCCGCCGCGGGGCGCCCCGCGCCTCCGCCTCTTTGTTCCGGGCCGAGCTGGGGCCCGGCCGGTCTCTGCCCGGGAAGGCAGCGGCCCCGGCCGTGCAGCCCGCGGGCTGGCAGCAGAACCAGCGCGCCGGTGTGAGCCGCCCGGGCAGCGTCCCGGGGCCGCTGCTGCCTTTCCCGGCCCGCGTTCGCTCCGGTGCCGGGTCCGGGCGAGGGAGGCGGCCGGACTGGCCCTGGCTGCATCTCGCTGCTGCGGATCTGGGAGCGGGCGTCCGGGCACGTGCACGCGTGTGCTTGGACGCTCGGTACCGGAGCTGGTCTGCCTTGGTCTAACGGCAGAGTCCCTCTGACTTACCCGCAGCTACCGTGGGTGAGACCAGGCTTTGCCTGATGTGTTGTTATAGTTCGTGTAAACTTTCTCCAGATCAAATAATCCATGTTGTTTTAAGGGGTTGAAACCAGTGATTTATGAACAAGACAGTGGGTCTGTCCACAGCTGGGAATTAGGGCTTATTCTCTACATCGTTCAGTTTTTTGCTTCTGCCGCTAAACCATAGAAGCTGTCTCTTATGCTTGCCCTTTGTACTTTTTTCAGGTGCACAGATAAAGCAGCTGGTAAAGGTAAGAGCTCAGTTACTCACTCCTACTGTTATATTCCACCCAGAAAGTCAGGGCTTTCCCACAAAGGCAGTGAAGCATCTGTTGGATCTGCCTTTTAAAGAACATTCTGTTGCTTGATGACATGCAGCTTCTTTCCAAGGTCTCTCTCAACACTGTGGAAGTTTGATAAGCTGCTGCTGATGTTTGCACGTGCGAAGACTTATTCTTCCCAATAACCGCTAGGGCTGTGCTTCGCTGTCAGAAGCGGAGGCCATACCACAGGGTGGCAGCTCCTGTTTGCTGGTCCCGACTGGCCGGCAGAGCCTGGGCTCGCGGCTGTGGCAGCAGGTGTGGGTCCTTAAGAGGCAGGGGAAAGATATGTGCAATAAAGAGTATTCAAATATTTACTCTTGTCCTTTTCTAGCTTTAGTAGATGGTGATTTATTTCTTTTTATATGCTTATGTCTTCAGAGAGGAAAGATAAAAGTTTGGAAGGAGAGAGTAGCTCAATGGGTGTAATCAAGAAAGCCCCGACTGCAGAGAACTGTGACCAGGAGCAGAACTTCTGTTCTTCCACTGCAAACTCTGTGCATCCATCGAACAGCTCCTTGCACAAAAAAAAGTTAAAAGGCTCTGCTCCTTACCCGGTGCTGACTTTTGAAACGGTTCCAAGTGAAAGGCTTTGTGTCATGTTGGTTTTGGTCTGGCACTAGTGGACTGTCACAGAATGAGATGGTGAGGAAAGGTCATACACCTGTGCAAACGAATCCTCCTTTCTGCTGGAGCTGTTCTTGTTTGCAGGCGTTTGTGTCTTAAAGGCTGCCTTTATCCTTGTGATTCTGTAACTTCGTTTCTACAGGTCTGTAGCTTTATTCCATCTGGGTGTTGAAATCCATCACAGTTCTGCCTGGCAAGGTGTATTTGTGCAGACCGAAGCAGCATTAACCAGTGTGTGTTTTATCACCGGCCCTGCTGTGTGCATTCGCCTCTTGCTGCGCGGAGGGTCGGCAGAGTGTTGTGGGAGCTTCAACCTTTGAGGTCAAAGCAAAGCTGCTGAAATAAGTGAAAAGGCATGACATTGTCACTTAATAGATGTGTAGTGTTAACCTCATGTTTTAGTGGTGATTCTCAGTGTTTTGGATAACCTTAAGCAGAAACATTGATGTGGTAGTGGTGGAAAACAGGCAGAATAGTCCCATTTTTACCACAATTTATTGGGATATGCTTGGAAGCGACAAAGGTCACTCTGAACTTTCCCAGATTGGATGACTCTCTGCACTCTAGCTGCTTTAGACTTTAACTTTGGGCTCTGAGAGGTTCAGCTGTCCTTGAATGCGAGAGCGGAAAAAGTATTTATTACATTTTTTTGGGCTCTTTCTTGTTATTAGACCTGCAACCAAAATGGGTGGCGTGAACATCTACAGGAAAACTGGCGATGAGAACTGGCGCCGCCCTGGCCGCGCACTTGCGCTTGTTGGGGAAGACACAGAAACAGACTGAATAAAGTGTCTTGGGTCACACAGGAGGGACCCTGCCCTGCCGCTCCCTCCCTTTGGCCGTCAGCATGAAGTGTGTGAAGCCGCCTCATCAGGGGCTGGTGAGCTGCAGCTTTCCTGGCACCGCAGGGTTTTCGGTAGCCAGGCGTCCTCCCTGCTTCTGGAAGGTGAAACGCCATTCGGCGCTTCACCCCTGGGTGGAGCTGGGTTGAGGAAGAAATCCAGTAAGTCTGCTGAGTGGTTCTTAGTGCGGGCGTTTACTGGCATTGGTTCTGACGTAGAATTTAATTCTGCGTGGCGATTTGCATTATACTGCTATCCTTTGCTGTGAAATACCCAATCCAGTTCAGAACACAGAGTTCTCGTGAGCTCGGCCGTAGCTGTTACTCTGCGCGCAGGGCCAGTGGCCCGTGGAGCGGCGTGTTCTTGTGACGCGGCCACGTGTCTGTCGAGCAGGCGAAAAACGTGCTGCACCCACGTTTGTTCAGTGAGTTTTGTTGCTTTATGTTTGAGATTCTATTTTGAGGTAAGATCACTGGTGTTGCTGTTGGTAGAGAAGGCTGAGAGGCGATGGGCGCGATCGCGGGTGGGTTTGCGCGGTGGGCTGTGAGAGGTGCCGTACCAGAGGAGCGTCTGGTCGCGTTTTGCGCTCCTGCGCGGTGCCGCGGGGTCGGGCTGGGGAGCCGGCGCGGAGGTCGGGCTGCGCAGGGCTGGGGAGCCGGCGCGGAGGTCGGGCTGCGCAGGGCTGGGGAGCCGGCGCGGAGGTCGGGCTGCGCAGGGCTGGGGAGCCGGCGCGGAGGTCGGGCTGCGCAGGGCTGGGGAGCCGGCGCGGAGGTCGGGCTGCGGAGGACGGCGGGAGGATGGAGCCGAAGGTGCGCGCTGTGTCAGAATTACCACGGCAGCTGCACAGTCAGCGGTACCGATTGTATTTCCTATCTCGTCTGCTTAGTCATGCAATTACAGTATTTCCCTAATGTGTTTCTGTAGAAATATTAGTTACATAAGTAGAACATTTAATCTCAGCTTATAAATGAATTAATATAGCTAGAGCCAGACTATGTAGTATAATTCACGTTTGACTTGCCACGACGCTGTACGTTCTTGTGGAAATAATTTTCATTTTAGTTAGACCAGAATAATTTTAGTTACTGGAATATAGATTTAGTGAATACGCTTCATGTCCTTCCATCACTGAACTGAAAACTCGGTGCTTACTGTGACTCCTGAAGTCAGGTCAGCAGTCAAACAAAACCTGCTGCTCCCGTTTCATTTTACACCCAAACCAGTTTCTGACTCTTACCTGCCTCTGGTAAGGTTGTACCCCTGCTGCTGAGGAGCCTCCCGATGGTTCAGATGGCGTCTTCCCGTCAGTGGCCGCGGGCAGCGCGGGCTGTTGGTTGGTGCTCCGGTCCGGCCCCCGTGCTGATCCCACACGGCGCCTGGTCTCCGAGGTTCTGAGCCGAGCTGCAAGGAGGTGACTCCGGGGAGGGGACGAGCGCGCGGTTGGAAGCGTTTGCACAGGCACGATGTGCTGTGGATGAGCACTCGCGTTAATGAATCCCTGTCTCTAATGTTGCTCTTCTGTGTCACATGGCTGAAATGTGCTCCGTGCGGACCCTTGTTTGTGCAAGTTATTTTGTTTGCCTGTTTTCTTCTTGCACCTTTACACTGGACTTGATCCGTTTTTGTGACAATAAGAACGAGATCTGATGTAATACCTTAAGTGCATGTAGGTACACAGCAGTGCAGCAGAAGAGTTTGTTGGAGAGGTGAAACGGGGCCGTGTGCAGCCTGTGTTTAAAGCTGGGATCAAAGGCGACGTGGTGCCATGTGCGTGGAGCCACCTCCTCGGGGGTCCGGTCTCAAAGCAGAGGATTTTGCACCGCGGGTGATGCCGGCAGGACTCGTGTGTTTCTCCAGCACGCGGCCGCAGGAGCCGTGCGCTGGGCAGGGGCCGGGTGGGATACCCGCGTGAGGCGCTCGGAAGCGTCTCGGCGCCGCTGTGCGGCGTCTCCGCGGCCTGAGCGCGCTCGCGCTGCTCTCCCAGCGGTGGGCGCGCGAGCCCCGCGCCGGCTCCTCGGGGCTGGCAGTGCACGGCTGCTCCGCGGCAGCCCGCCGTGAACCCACGGGAAAACCGTGAGGCTCCACAGATTAAAAATGTGGAAAACTTTAAGGCTGTGGTTGTACAAAACAGTTTTGTAGCATAAATAATTCGCTTTATACCTCGTTATTTGTATTCGTAAAGCTTCATGCTTATTTCGCAGCTCTTCAGGGTGGGGAGCCATTTGGACAGAGGTTTACACTAGGATTTTTTTCTCAAGTTTCAGTTTTGCCTGTTCCATTATAAGGTTATATGTTTACTGTCTTATCTCTTTTACATTAAATCTAAGTTGCAGTCTGAGATGCATATATGTTGTGGTGCATTTATTTTCATAATAGTTTTGTAACTTAACTTGTAGTTTATTTTTCCTTACATGGATATTTTCTGAAAGTGTCTACTTTGCAGGGTTAGTAAGATGCTTGCCAATGCTTTATAAATCAAAGTTTAGGAAACATCTTGTTAGCAATCAACAAACTGCTGATTTTTAACAGTTGAAAGTCTTGTTTTTCTCTGCATGGAGGATAAAGTGGCATGGGTGTTTCTTACTGTTGTATGTCAGAAAGAGAAGAACCTGTTATCGCAGTGAGCTGCTGGCTGGAGGTGGGCTGGTGAATAGAAACGTGAACATCCGAACAAGCGCAGCTGGTACAAGCAGGTGTGGAGCAGCAGGCAGCTCCCAGGCCCGAGTACCCGGGCGGGTTTGAGCTGCGGCGCAGCAGGACGGCGCACGGCGATGCCAAAGGGACGGGTTGTGCCCCAGCGGGACCCCCGGCAGCTGCTGCCTTGCAGGACGACACCTGTGCTGGGGAAGCCTCCGCGCGCCCCTCGGCAGGGACGGCGGCTGGGTCCGCGCTCTGGAAACCTGCTTCTCTTTGCCAGCATACGGAGCAGCGTGTGGCCACTGCACCTGCGAGTTCCCAGGGATCAAGGCAGGAGAGCAGCGAACAGAGTGCGATCTGCAGGTCCTGTGATGAAGGAACTGCTGCTGCTTCGGGAAGTGAACGCAGTGGTTCGGGCTTTCCCTCTGCTTTGTGCAGTGAGTAACTGGTGTGTTCCCTCGGCTCGGGTCCGCTGCTCGGCCCTTGTCGCTCTTCACACTTGCTGCCTCCAGTGATGCAGAAAAGCAGCAGCGAGCGCGTTGTGCCTGAACACTCGTGTAGGGAGAATGCCGTGGGCCTGGAGAGCGATGTGTCTGTAGGTGAAGCGAGAGACAAAGCACGAGCAGGTGCCAGTCGCTGTCTTCATGTGCAGATCCTGCCTGCAAAGTGGATTTATGGTGTAGGGAGGAACCGGGAGGGTGAGTTTATCTCCTGGTCTGGGAGACAGTGGGCAAACCTGGGTATTTATCTCTTTTGCTTCAGTTTGTGGCAAAGCTGGTATATGTAGAAAAATACGATACAGGTTCTGTCATAGTGAAGCTTTCACTGGTTCAGTAACCCTGCGTGCTGTGCTCCTTGGACAGAATCAGTGCGAATGGGAACGCGTTTCTGCTGCACAGTGAGATGGGAACCTGTGCTGGCTGGCGTGCTGTGCAGGGTGAGCGGTGCTCAGTGTCTTCTGGCTGTCTAAACAACTAAAATAGCACAACATTATAGTCCTTTCCTCCCAGCCTTCCCTGTCTTGTCCCTTCTCTGAGTGACGGGTGTTTTCTTTAAGATTTAAAGGATGTTTGGTACCTCTTGGGCACCATCACCGAGATCTGTAAGTGTTCCTGCCTCAGACACTGTTCAGTTTAAAGGCTGTTGGGGAAGAATTAGCAGAATGGTGAAAGTTCCTCAGACTGAAAGCTGTTTATCATTAGGTAATTTAAGGGCAAGTTCAATGTAGGAGGAGCCCCATGAGCCGAAACTCCAAAAGGATTGGTAGGAGTTCAGAGAGCAGGTTTTCCGTCTCCGGAGCGGCTCCCGCACGGACCGCGGAGCCGCGGGGCGAGGGGCCGGTGCTGAGTGCTGGCGCTGGAGGGTCGCGGGGGTGTCGCTTTGCCAAGTTACAGCCTCCGTTGCCCCCTCGGTGGAACGCGGCTCGGGCCGAGGGCAGCGGTGCCGGCTGTGGGACCCGTTTGCAGCGGCTGATCGGAAAAGCAAGTGCTCGGCGCCTCTTGTCGCGTTGTGCTGAGGTACCTCGGTAGCTGTTGTGTCCGTGTTTTGTCCTTCCGGACCATGAGTCCTGGTGATGGCCTGGTGTCCATCGCCACTGCTGACACGTGCAGTGAAACAGCAGGATGCTGGCTGATAATCCACTGTCGTGTGTCTTGTGGGAGGACAGGAACCTTCCAGAGGAACGGTGGCTAGCCAGAGCTGGCGGTGTTGGCAAGTTCACGGAGTTTTAAATTCAGGAACGACTGCAGCCTTTCTAAGTTAAAACTTTCCTATGTTCCGGTCTCGAGAGATTCAAGCAGCACTTATTTTTGTTGGAAGAGCAGAGCCTGATTGTCTGTAACAGCAATGTGTATTCCCTCTGTCTTGTTTCTCTTGCTGCTTTGTGCCATGAGCCAAACCTTGGTAACCCAGGAGTGCAGCTTTCTGTGCAAACATTTGTGAGAGGAGGGGGTGACAGCGTTCAGATACAGGGCCGGGGTTTAACCAGGCCAAGTGTGGTACCCAGGGCAGGGCCAAAAATGACTGTGAGGTCCTGGCGTCATCACCTGAGAGACCTGGGCGTCTCCAGCGCCTTCCAGCAGCGGTGCAGAGCCGGGGCAGCCGCGTCCCCGTCCAGGGACAGCCGTGTTCCTCCCCCGAATGCAGATGTGACTGCTGGTACTGGCTGCCCCACGTCAGAGGTTTGGGGAGGGCTCCTCGAGTGCTCCGGTGAGAAGCGCCCGGTGCCCTGGGGCGCCAGGTCGGGCGGCAGGGGGGACATGCTGCTTTGCTGCTTCTCTTTCTGAGCCAGTCGCTGTCTCTGTATTTACTGGGTGGTTTGTAGCTGTGGGGTTGTTTCTATTTATTTATTTCAGTTTGGTTCTTGGTTTGTGTTTGTTTGTTGAGAAGCAGTCTGGATCCGTCAAAAGGCAACACTTGCAAAGGAAAAGGGACATTTAGGTGTGGGAAGGAGACATAAAATTTGTTAAGAACTCCTTGATTTCTCTTCCGCAGCTGCAGCCCCGGGCAGGGCCGCGGTGGACACTGGCTGCGGCGCCAGGGCAGCGCGCTTTGCAGATACAACTTTCCTCCCTGCATAGGGATCTCTGTCCACTGTTGGGAGGGTCTAGAATTATAAGAATTTTCAACTAATAGCCCTATGTTGCTTTACAAGTTCTACTATAAAGTAAATACTTGATGCTTCTCTTAACTGTGGGCCTTTTTGGAGGTGCATAGGTATTCACGGCATGTGGAAGTGCTGTGAATGTGTTAAACGAGCATGCTGAAGCAGAGGAAGAAGTAAACAGGAAAAGTCATCGGGAAAGGCTTATTAAACACCTTCAGAGAAGCGAAGCGGGATTGCGGGGCGAGTGGCGCGCTTTGTAGAAGCGTGTTCCGAGGGAGTCGGTTTCAGTTCCAGAAGTCTAGTCTCTAAAATACCGGCTCTTGCTCAGAAATCGGCCGATGCCTGATCTTGGCAGGGAATAGAGCTCTTTGAGGAGCAGCAGCGCGTGCTGGCGGCACGTGAAGGGGGAGCTTCTGGAGAATGGCTTCAGGTGTCTTTGGGTTCAGTTTAACATGCTAACATACTAAGGGTGTTCACAATTAGGATTAAAACCATAAAGCACTCAGAGTTCGCCTTGAGATCTGCTGAACCAAGAGGCCAGAAAAGGCGTAATTCCCGCTCTGATGAACAGGGATTTGTACGTGGGACACATCAGACTTGGTTGCTGTTGGACAGCAAAATTGTGCCTCACAGCCTGTATTCAGGTGGGATTTTTTCACTCGATGTTGGTTGCTCCCACCCTGTTAAATCAGTGATTGGGGAATGAGACCTGCAAAGCAAACTACATGCTAGAAGTGCAAGGATCATTTGGTTCAAAAGACCTGATGCAAAATCAGAGATTTCAGGTTGGGAGGGAGCTCAGGATGTCTCTGGTCCCAGCCGCTGTGTGGCACGGGTTCAGCACGGGGTTCACATTGTGCTGCTCAGGCTGGAGAAGTGGGGCCATGTGGACCGCCTGAGGTTCAACAGGGCCAAGCGCAGGACCCTGCGCCCGGACTGGGGCAGCCCTGGTGCCAGCACAGGCTGGGGAGCAGCCCCAGGAGAAGGACTTGGGGTGCTGGCTGATGAGAAGCTCAACATGACCCACAATGTGCACCCACAGCCCAGAGACCACCCGTGTCCTGGGCTGCGTCACCCGCAGCGTGGGCCGTGGGTTTGGGGATCCTGCCCCTCTGCCCCGCTCTGGTGAGACCCCCTGCAGTGCTGGTCCAGCTCCGGGTCCTCAGCACAGGACACACATGGACCTGCTGCAGAGGGGCCAGAGCAGCCCCAGGAATGACCCGAGGCTGGAGCAGCTCTGCTGGGGACAGGTGAGACAGCTGGGCTGTGCAGCTGGAGAGGAGAAGCTCCGGGAGACCTCGGAGCAGCCTCCAGTGCCCAAAGGAGGCTCATAGGGAAGATGAGGACACACTTTTTACAAGGGTAGTGACAGGCTGAGGGGTGATGGCTTTAAACTGATATAGAGGGGAGACTTAGATGAACAGTACCTGGGAATTTCAGTTTTTAAGGGATGAACTTGCTCACATAGACATTTTAGCCAGTGCCGTTATCTTGCCAAAACATATCTGGAGATCAGCCAAAAAGAAACCACCTGTAGAAGCTATAAATGAGCGTGAACACCTCAGGCTGGTGGCATTGTGATGCTTTTTGCAGAAACGTCTCGCTCAGGTTCCTCAGGGTTATTGCCAGGTGTACAGTCTTGATTAAATAGCCGTTTGGGGGTTCTCCAAACATGACTCTTAATGGGGTTTGATTTTGAAGCTGGCCTGTTGTAAAGCAGCTGCTGAGGTTTCTGAGTGTCTGTCTCGTAGTGCTTAGGGGACATCAGAGCCAGCAAGTACTCATCTTATAAGTCTTTATCAGAGGGTTTTTAGGTATTTGTGTCTTGGAGGCAGCAGGGAACGTGCTGAGAGTTTCAAGCGAAGGTTTGCAGAGGTGGGGCCGGGCTGTGTCCTGCCCGGCCTGGCAGAGCACGCTCCAGGTCTGAGGGGCTGCGGTTCCCCGTCAGCAGGCGGGGCAGTTGTGCTGTTCAACGCCGCACAACAGAGAGGAGTCCGATTGATGCTTTTTATTGTTTGTTTATTTATTTATTGTTGTATTGTTTATGATGTATTTAATGCGGTTGCAACGGGTGTTTCAGATCCCAAAGAAGAGAAGGAGGAAGAGGAGATCTGCAGCGTCCTGGGCCGCGGCTCCCCGGTGGGCGCGGGCCGGCCGGGCCGGGGCTGGCGCAGCAGCAGGGCCGCCCGCCAGCGCGACCCCGACGGCCCGCGCGCCTCCCGCGCCAGGGCCGGCTCCCTGCAGCTCGTCTGCAAGGCGGAGCCCAACACGGACCAGCTGCAGTACGGTACGTGGGCAGCGCCGGCGCGGGAACCGGCCGAGCGCGGAGCCCCGCGCCACGAGCACCCGGCGCCGCGAGACATGAGCTCGCTGCGGCCAACGCGTACTGAAAACTAATGGCGACTTTTCCTTTCAGAGGTCACAGAACAGCATCAGTCTCCCGCTGGAATCAGGTAGGAAACTTCTTAATTTGTGATACTTCTTCCTATTTAGTGTCCCAAGAAGGGAGAAGAAGGGCCTGAGTTTTCTTCAAAATAAATGGTTCTGTGAAAGGATCTGTGGGGTAATACCTTTGATTTCATTCAGTCCTGAGCCTTTGCGTTTTCAGTCTGAACGGACTGCAGATGTCAGGAGATATCTTGCAGAAAGGGATAGTAGGATTTGACCTGGGCATTCCAGCTGGTAGCTTTATTCCTTCAGGAGCACATGCTGCCGTTTGGGCTCAGGAGGAGAGGGCTGTGTTTGCGCTGTCATCGTGCTCCCCAGCCGGCACAACCCGCAAGCGTTCCCGGCCATGCCGGAGCAGGAGTGCTCAGTAGCAGTGTCTGCTGTCCCGGGAGCCGGAGCAGGAGTGCTCAGTAGCAGTGTCTCCCGTCCCGGGAGCTGGAGCAGGAGTGCTCAGTAGCAGTGTCTGCCGTCCCGGGAGCCGGAGCAGGAGTGCTCAGTAGCAGTGTCTGCCGTCCCGGGAGCTGGAGCAGGAGTGCTCAGTAGCAGTGTCTGCCGTCCCGGGAGCCGGAGCAGGAGTGCTCAGTAGCAGTGTCTGCCGTCCCGGGAGCCCGCGCGCGGAGGCTCTTGCAGTGGCGCTTCAGCTGTTGCTGCTGCAGGCCTCTGTTCTCTGTTTGTCCCAGCAGTGATGACGAGGAGATGCTCATCAGCGAGGAAGAAGTTCCCTTCAAAGATGATCCAAGAGATGAAACCTACAAGCCCCATCTAGAGAAGTATGTTGGATTACATACTTATTGTGGTTTTAGACCAAAAACCTGTGATATCTTAGTCGGATGAGCTTAATGCATCCCAGAGGATGTGTGCTGTTTGCTGTGCGGATGCACACAGCTGCCAAGGTGGAATGGCTCCTCTTGGACACGGTATTTTCTAGATATTGCCTACAGCTATCAGGACTCGTCTTTTCTAATGAACTTTAGCCTTTAGAACCCTGCTGGCTGCCAGATTCTTCCTTAATTCTTGGTCATACTTCTGCTTAGAAATGGGAATTGATAAGTAGACCTGAACTTGAATCCAGTTTTTGCTTAAATCTTTGTAAAAAGCAGACAATGGAAAGAATATTGGAGTAATATGTTGTATTTGTGTGTCTTTGCAGGGAGGCACCAAAGCAAAGGAGAAAAGCTAGCAAGGGAAAGGAGGAAAAAGTGAAACAGAAAGAGATTAAAGTGGAAGTGAAAGAAGAGAGTGAGTTTCGGGAAGATGAAGAACCGCCAAGGAAGTGAGTAGCGCTCTGCGGTTGCATGTCGCAGTGTGCGTCGCGTGTTTTGCGTTCTTGCTGGTGTGCAAGAGTGTGGTGTTGCTGTTGGCTTCCCTGCTGCTCTGGGACGGAAGGACGGCAGGACAGAACCTGTTGTTCTGGCGGCATCTTGGTTTCTAGGATCTTGTGCGTGTTCAGCGAGGAAAAACAAGAGTTGTTTTTTTTCAGTTAGTTCAAGTTGGGGAGTTTTTCTCTGTTCTGTGGTTAGTTGGCCTACCTGGGTGTGGCCACACGGTGTGAAATACTTCAGAGCGTTCTTAAAACTGGTGTCTGTTGTGATGTCTGAGGTGGAGTGGGCTGCATTAGAAAGCCGGTCTGAGAGGCAGCATCTCTTCTGCTGTGTGCTGGAGGCAGGCATGGGAATACTGCGTAAGCGTTTTCTTTCGGTTTGGGACTAACATACCAGAGCTCAGGAGAAACGGCCGAGTTCTTCCTTGTTTTGGAGAAGAAAGAATGAATTGTCGCTACCCAGTCAGTGACTAGTGCTTTGGCAGCAGCCTGGGGACCTTTGGGTTCGCTGCCAGCAGAACTTCACCGGCAGCCGAGGCAGCTGGGTTTGTGTGTGTCAGAACCGCGCTCTGGGACAGCGCGGGGGAGAAGGGCCTTTGTGCTTCAGCGCCTCCCTGAGCAGGGGGAGCCAACGGGCTCCCTCTGCTGGGGGCAGCGTGGGCTCCGCACCCTCGCTTTGCTTTCCCTTGCTGTTCCCGAGCTGCTGCAGAGCTGGTTTACGTTGGAGTGAGGATGCTGACGGTTTGAGAGCTTTTCTTTTTCTGCTAGAGATGGCTCTCTGAGGCTTGTGGTTGTTTGGATCAGACGCTCTTTTTGTGTGCAGTAAAACCTGTGCCTCTTCTGAAGCCTTGGCTCGAATGCTGTGTCTGTTCAGCATGGGACAGGCGTGGTTTCGCTATCAATAAAGACGTCTCAGTACAGGCTGGGAAGTGCTTCCAGCAACAAGTGTCTCTGCAGCGATACGATCAAGCAGGCACAACGTTTGGGGCAGAGCTGTTGCTTGGGACGATGAACTCTACATGTGAGCACATAGGTCTGCTCAGACAGAGCATAGATTTTTTGTCTTGACAGGTGTATAAGCGCTATAGTTAATTCAGAGGGCTGTAGAATAGCTGCTAGATCGTTAATCCCATTATTCCTAGTCATGCAGATGAATGTTTTTCACATGGTATGAAATGTTACCTAACAGAGCAGAGGAAATAAGGTGAAGCATCAATTCTGGACTGTTGGCAAAATGACATGTTTGTAAAAAGTGTGTTAGGAAATGGGAGGGGTGATGAGAACAAGCCACCTAAAGCGTGTGTTTCTCGAGAATGTTGCAGCCTCTGGCTCTGCCTCCAACTCCCACCAGGCTGACTTTTGTAGAGCTTGCAGTTAACAAGGCAATACCTTGCAAACTGCCTGCAGCAGAAGCCTGTGAGAGCAGGATCCTGTGTGCTGATGTGCAGCCTGGAAATGGATAAACTTAACTATAAGATTGCAAGTTGTTTGGACAGTTGCAGGTTTAAAAGAAAAAAGGGTTTGGTAAAGCAGCCCTTCCTCGCTGGGCTGCGGCAGAGGAGCTGGTGCTTCTTGCTGCGACCGCCGGGCTGTGGCGGGCAGGCGCCTGCGCTGCAGCGGCCGGGACAGCTGGCGGGAGCGTGTTCAGAGCGCGGCGCGGGCCCTGGCGGGGGCGCAGCTGGCGTGGGTGCTGGCACAGGCGGGGGAGCTGCGGTCTGCATGCACCACCTGGTGTGCAGGAAACCTGCCACAGGGTGCCGGGAGCACGGGGACCGCAGCTCCGGAGGAGCTGTCTGCGCCGTGTAGCAGGTCTGCAGAACGCGGGGACAGTTTGCGTGGAGACCTGCCCAGCCATCACAGGAGCGTTTCCTTAGAAACCCATCGGTGTTTCGATGGGGAGCGGGTGGGTGACTTGTGGAGCGGCAGACGTGCTGGGCGCAGTGTTACTCTTCAGCCTAAAAGCGCAGAAGAGTTCTGTGGTATTTCTTGTAGTGTGCTCCAGCTTTATAGCATGCCCTTTGAAAAGTCTGCCTGCCACCGGTGTAAAGAAGCCTCTTTCAGCTCTGTTTCTGTAACCCTGTTACAGGAGGGGAAGGAGGAGAAAGGACGACAAGAGCCCAAGGCTGCCCAAGAGAAGGTGAGTGGTTCTCTCAGGTCTGTTCTGACCTGCTCCCCTTGTGTTCTGCACAGAGATGTTGATTGTCTCAAAGCCACCTACCTCTCTCGCATTGTAGAGGAGTCTGCCTTAAAGGGAAACAACAAAAACAAGAAAATAGCGGCATGCCTTGACTTCCTCCTTTGCTTCCCCCTTCTCCACATAGGTGTGATTTCTTACAGCTGAACCAGCCCCCCTCTCCCCCATTTCTGAGTTGGTCCCTCGCCTGGCATTGCCTTGCAAGCAGCTTCTGGGAACTCTGTGTCTCTGGGGCTTCTCGGCTCTGGGGAGACCCCCAGGCAGCGCTGGGGCGGAGGCAGCTCGTGGGCCGCGTCTGTCAGCGCAGCCCGGACGGGCGCGTTGGAGCAGCAGCTCCTCTGCTCCGGCCTGGCCAGGCTGCCCTCGCGCTCGCTCGCGTCGCGCTGCCCGGGCGCGGTGCAGCAGCCAACTCTGCCCGTGTGCTCTCTGACGCAGGAAGAAGCCCCCGATACAGTACGTGCGCTGCGAGATGGAAGGCTGCGGCACGGTCCTGGCTCACCCGCGCTACCTGCAGGTGGGTGGGGATTTTTTACTTCTGTATGGCACGCGTGAGGGCAGGGAACGGCAGCTAATCCTCCGCTAACACTGGAGCTCTCCTTTCTAAATCTTCCTGGTAGACTTAATCAATTGTGGCCGCATGTGTCTCTGTATTTGTCCTGTTGCTAGATGTCCACTTTTGTTTGGCTTACTTCTCTCAATGGAGACCAAGGTGTTTGTGTTCCTGGTGTAGCCATTGAAAGAGTCTACAACTCTTCACTCTTCCTTTATAGCATCACATAAAGTACCAGCACTTGCTGAAGAAGAAATACGTGTGTCCTCACCCCTCCTGCGGTCGACTCTTCCGACTGCAGAAGCAGCTCCTGCGGCACGCCAAACACCACACAGGTACGGGGAGCGGGGAAGGAGTTACAGACTCCTCCGGGCAGAGAGCAGAGGAGCTAAAAAATGGAACAGCCTCCAGAGCTTCTGGGAGAGTGAAGCCAAGGCAGGTGGCATAGATTTGCAGCAGCAGCAGGGTATTATTTCCTTCTGGTTTACCATCTTTTAAGGAAATAAAAGAAATAGGCTATAGAGTATGTAATCACCCCCTGGCAAGTATGACTCAGGGGTTCTGTAAAGGAATAAACGAAGCCAAGCTTTATCCTAATTTCAGAGAATCCCAGGATGTCAGGGTTGAAGGGCCCTGGAAAGCCCATCCAGTGCAATCCCCCCATGGAGCAGGAACACCCAGATGAGGTTACACAGGAAGGTGTCCAGGCGGGTTGGAATGTCTGCACAGAAGGAGACTCCACAACCCCCCTGGGCAGCCTGGGCCAGGCTCTGCCACCCGCACTGGGAACAAGTTTCTTCTCAAATTTCAGTGGAACCTCCTGTGTTCCAGTTTGCACCCATTGCCCCTTGTCCTGTCACTGGTTGTCACCCAGAAGAGCCTGGCTCCATCCTCCTGACACTCACCCTTTATATATCTGTAAACATTAATGAGGTCTTCAGTATTGGTTGGAATGGATAAGTAGCTCTTAGGAGAGTCTTAATAATTCCTTAACTCTCCATATCAGCTGCTGCGGTGTGTTGTGGGACAGCCCTTCCTTGCTGCGCCTGCTGGCCTCCCCACACTTCCAGTGCTGCTGCTTCTTGGGCAGCTTTACTGGTGACATGTGAGAGCCGGGGAAGGGAGCAGGTCTGCGGGAGAGTGATGCTCCACTGGTGTTGCTTTTCAGATCAGAGGGATTACATCTGTGAGTACTGTGCCCGGGCCTTCAAGAGTTCTCATAACCTGGCGGTGCACCGCATGATCCACACGGGCGAGAAGCCCTTGCAGTGAGTACCCGTGCCTGCCTCTTGCTCTCGGCTTTGGGGGACCCCGCAGACACCCGCCCTTGGGCCGCACCGAGGGCGGCTCTGGAGTCAGGGCTGGCGCGTGCTTGTGGTGTCCCAGCTCTGCTCAGACACACACCGGTAGGAGTGTTCGGGCTGCCCCTTGCCTCACCTGCTCCTCGAGGCCGTGTCCCAGTAGCGATGTGAGGAGCAGAAGCCCTCTGCCAGTAAAACTGGAAGAGCTGGAGCTGTGGTGCCATCCCATTTTAGTGAACCCCTGCTGTTCTCCTGTCCCCACAAGTGTCCCTTACTTGTGACCTCCCCGTTCTCCCCTCTCAGGTGTGAGATCTGTGGATTCACCTGCCGACAGAAGGCTTCCCTCAACTGGCACATGAAGAAACACGATGCAGACTCCTTCTACCAGTTCTCCTGCAACATTTGTGGCAAGAAATTTGAGAAGAAGGACAGCGTTGTGGCCCACAAAGCCAAGAGTCACCCCGAAGTGCTCATTGCTGAAGCACTGGCGGCCAACGCGGGCGCCCTGATCACCAGCACTGACATCCTGGGCACGAACCCCGAGGCCATCGCGCCGCCCACCGACGGGCAGGGCCTCCCGCTCCTTCCCGACGCGCTGGGCAGCGCGGCCCCGGCAGACTGCCTGCTGCTGGGCCCTGACGCCGTGCCCAAGCCGTTCTGCGGCGGGGCCGAGCGCGTCAGCCTGGTGGCGGACGGGAAGCTGTTTGTGGGCAGCGGCAGCAGCGCGGCCCCGGAGGGGCTGGTGATGAACACGGAGATCCTGGGCACCGCCACCGAGGTGCTCATCGAAGATTCAGGCTCTGCTGGGCCCTAGTGGGCAGGGAGCTCGTGGGTGCTGGGACAGTTTGGACTCTGTATTTAAAAGGAAAAACAAAACAAACAAACACTTACTGAAAGAGGGCAAAGAAAACTTACAATACTAGTAAATAACCGAAGGGTCTGCTCCCCCAGCCTGGATCACAGCACATCTTCTTTCTCCCAACCACTTCTCTCTCCCGCTGCTCCTCTGTAGAAGGGGGCACGTGCTGCCATTACCAGAGCAAGCTGGACAGAGCGGCGGATTTCTCCGAGGGAGGGGCCCTACTGACACCCTTCACTCTGCCCCAAAGCAGGTGCCTTTCTGGCTCCTTGGTGTGGCCCCGCTCGCAGACTAGATAGCCTTTGGTGTGCTCTGGGTGAGTTTTTAGGACTCCCTCTCGCCCCGGTCCCGCCGTCTATGCATCGCTGCACTCCGGTCCTTGCAGTCTCACTCTTCCTCCGCGGGGCTGGGAGCGCGGTCGGCACTGCAGGCCCCTGGGCAGGCGAGCTGCGGAGCGGCGCTCCCCCGTGCCCGGCGCTCCCCCGTGCCCGGCGCTCCCCCGTGCCCGGCGCTCCCCCGTGCCCGGCGCTCCCCCGCGCGGCGCGGCCCGGAGCGCGGGAACGCCCTGGCGCGGAGATCCTGTTTGCTCGGAGAGGCCCGGGGGCCGCGGGAGCTCTGCGTGGGAGAGGCGAGGAGGAGCATCCCAGTCTGACGACAGTAATTTGCACTTTGAACATATGTTTCGTTTTTGTGTTGTGGTAACAAGATTCCTTATTTATTGATTTAAAAAGGGTCGGTATTTTTTAGTTATGTTCTTAGGGGGTGGGGATGGAAAGGGCTCGGGCTGTTTCCCAGCAGGCTCCTTGGCGCTGGCGAGCTGCGGGGAGCACGTCGTGCCGTCGGAACAGCGGCTGGGACGGCCAGGGTGAAGGCTCTGCGGTCAGATGTGTCTCGCAGCTTTTCCAGAGTAGAGGGAGAGCCCCTGGAGGGGAGCCGGTGTGCGGGGCGGTCTCTGCGGTGTTCTAGCGGGAGGATGAGGTGAGTGACGCGCGCTGTTGTCTCCCTCCCTCCCAGCTTGGGGTGAGCTCCTCGCATTAAATGCTCTTTTTTCTTCCCCTTCGCCCCCGGGCTTTCAGGGAAGAGCGTCATTAGCCAGGGACTTGTTCTCGGGACTTAGGACAGTTGTGAGCTGCTTGCTGCTGGGGGATGTTGTGCTTCTCGTCCAGCTGTGCCTCTCCAGGTCTAGACAGGTACAGAAGCAGGGGCTCCATGTGGTTATCTCAGGCTTGTTTCTCCAAGGCAACAGACTGACGTGGGACTAAGGGGCTGTCAGCGTCTCTCCCTGCCCCGTCGGGGGGGTTGTTGTGCAGCCATGTTCTCAAAGCTGCTCTCTTCTGCGCAAACAGCCCCGCTGTCCGTGAGACGTGGCGGCTCAAGCGTCGCCGGCCGGTGTAGTTAGGACAGCCCTTGGAAAAGTTTACATAGGATACGATGTGTCGGCTACGGAAACTTGGATCTTTTTGCTCTTATCTGAAACTTTGTGTGAAGATTCGGTGGCCTTGAATTGGTCGTGTTTTTGGAAAAGGTGAAGGATAACCTGGGCTTTTTGTTCATTTGCTTGTTTTTTTTCAGTTGGGTTTATGTGGCTGGGGGCAGAGCTGAAGGATCTTGTCTGAGCGCAAGGTCAGCCACGCTGGTGTGCGGCACACGGCAGCTGGGCTAAGTCAGGTACCTGGGGTCTGAGAATGGCAATAAAACATGGAATTCAATTGAAAACTGACCCTGAACACCCACTCTGTCCCCTGTGCTGCCTGGAAATCCAGCTGTGGCCCCAGCCCCACAGCTTGTGTTGGGCTGCGTGTCCTGATTTGCCCCCTCCCGCTGTTATGCTGATCCCTGCCAGAGCAAGTTGAAACACTTCTGGTGCTGGGGTGGTTCGTGGCGGAACAGTTTGCGCCCTGGTGTCTCACACCCTGGGTGCGGGCGCCCCACGTTCTTGCTGTGGCAGCAGCATGGCTCTGGTGCCACAGGAGACGTGTCCGGCCACGAGCCGCTCCGGGGACAAGGACAGGGCCCTGCGTCCCTGAACGCGCGTCTCCTGGGACCCTGCACGTCAGGTCCAGGGCGGTACCGCGTGAAATTAAAACACGTTCTTCAGTTGAGGCGATCCAGGTTCTTACTTCGATCACACCATTGTGATTTGCAGCAGGAAGCTTTCGGGTGGTCAGCCGGTCCCCTCCCCTTGCAAATGGGGGAGAATCAGCACCCTGAGACACTCAGCCCCGCGCTGGTGGTTTCTCGCCGGATCTGCTGTCCGGGAGCCGGGGGAGGCCGAGCTCGCCGTGCGGGGCACGTCCTGGGCCCCGCGGCCGGAGCTGTTCCTGGCGCCCCGGGAGCTGTGGAGCGGCAGAGCACGGCACAGAACACTAAATGGAGAGCTGTGGGTTTGTTTTCGGAGGGATGGCACTCAAAGCTTTTGGGTCAGGGACCTGCTCCCCTGGTGACACAAGGCGAGGGGGGTGCCTGGTTCCCTCAGCCTGAGCGAGCGCAGCCGTGGCTCCTCTGCCGCCCAGCCCCGGTCGCCCCGTGTCCCCGTGCACACTCCCCGTGGCTCTGTCCTGCCCCGGCCGCTGGCCTGTCCGTGCGGAGGGACCGGCGCAGCTCCTCCCTGCGCCGTTTGACGCCCTGCGCTGCCGCAGCCGCCCTGCAGCTCCTGCTCCCCTCGCTGTCTCCTTCACCCGCATGCAGTTTGCTTCAATAAATTATTGTAGTAGTTTGCAATAAACTTTTTTGTATTTTTTTCCCTGTATTTATTTTTTTCTCCCCCGGGAGGGGTGCAGGGCCCTTCCCCCGCCCAGGGTGCAGGTTGGGGCCGGGGCTGTGCAGCCCCAGCCCGGGGCTCTGGGCTACCAGTGGCGCTTTCTGCAGTAGCCACCAGGTGGCAACGGCGCCGCTGGGCTGGCCACCGGCCGGGGAGGCCCCAGCCCGCTTGGGGCAAGGCTCGGGTACTGTGATACCCAAGGGAAACTGCTTTTCAGCTCCTGTTTTTTCTCTTAATCTGGGTAATACATAACCAAAATAAACATGCTGAGGAAAAAACAAACCAACCGAAAGGGCTGTTTTTGTCTGGGTGCATGCAGCTCACCCGCGGCAGGCGGGGGGACCTGCTTCCTTGTCTGCAGCCCCTCTGGGGAAAGGGGTCGGAGCTGGGAGATCCAGCCCCGGGCAGCCGTGGGGATGAGAGGGCTGGAGGCAGCTGGGCCGGGCCTGGCTTTCTGCCGGGGTTTGGGCTGCAGCCGGTGCCGGGGCTGCAGCCCAGGGCTCCGTCCGTCCCTCGCGGGTGGGCCTGCGGCTCCGGCCCGGCCTGGGCTGCGGTGTTGAGCAATGTCGGGGCCGCTCGCCTCTTCCCAGCAGCAGCTTCCCGCACTCTGGCATGAGCTGGGGCTTGCGTCGTGCTGATCGCTGTGTGTCTGGCAGGGGGGAGTGGGTCAGAGCGGGGCTGGGAGCCCCTGGCCTCTGGGCAAGACTGTTCCGGGCAAGGCGCTCGGAGCAGTGAAGCATGGGGGAATTAGGGAAATAATCTGTTGCTGTTGATCCCAGAGGCGGGAATTTGCAGCATCGTGCCAGGCCCCAGGCGCGGAAGAGGGGGAGAGCCCGGCCAGCGGACGTGTGAGCAGAGCTCCCGGCTGGAATGCACCAGCTCAGCAGGGGATTGTCCTCCCGGGGCCGGGCAGGCGCTGCGCCCTGAGCCTGTGACGGCTGCCCAGGCCATGGCGGCCCCAGACAGCCCCTCAGCCGCCCTCCAGCGCCGTGACCTGTGCAGCCGAGGCATCCGCCTGGCTGGGAAGATGCGCTCGGACGTTGTTGACCTCCTGGACGCCTACGTGAGTTTGCCCGGGGGGCTGGGAGTGCTGGTGGGGTGGCCGCTGCTACCAGGGTCTGCGGGGCTCTGGGCAGCTGGTGCTGGAGCACAAGGGCTCTGGTGCACAGCAGAGATGAGGGATGAAACGCTGCCGGTATCTGCTCTGAGCCGATGCTTGGGCAAACCCTGAGCCCCTGGCCTTGCGCTGCCCCGAGCGTCTCCTGGCCAGTGTTGAAGCTGAACTGGGGTCCCCTGGAGCCGGTGCTGGTGGTGCGGGGAGCCCCCCGTTTCTCCTGCCAGGGCTGACCCCGGCCGCTCCCGCCCGCAGGTGGAACG
Source organism: Streptopelia decaocto (assembly GCF_964273445.1). Lineage (NCBI taxonomy): Eukaryota > Metazoa > Chordata > Aves > Columbiformes > Columbidae > Streptopelia > Streptopelia decaocto. The sequence continues at coordinate 68,667,063 of NC_138661.1, forward strand.
TCAGGGCTTGGACGCCTCGGCCAGCGTGGCGGCAGTGGAGGGGGTGCCGGCGGCGGCAGCGGAGCGCTGGGACGAGCAGACGGGGACGCAGCGGTTGCTGGAGAACCTGGCGGCGTACCGCGCCTTCCGCGCGCTGCTGGCGCAGATGCTGGAGGAGCAGCGGGAGCAGCTGGGCGAGGCGGACGCCGCGCTGGGCCGGGCGCTGGCGGCCGTGCTGCTGCAGGTCTCGGCCTTCGCCTACCACCTCGAGGAGCTGCTGCGGCTGGAGAGCCGCGGGCCGCCCAGCGAGGAGGCGGCCGGGCCCCCCCCGGCCTCTCACCTCAGCCTCTTCGAGAGGAAGCTGCGGGGCCTGGGGGTGCTGCGGGAGCTGGCCCAGTGGGCCGTCAGGTCCACGCGGGACCTGCGGCAGCTCGCCAAGCCCAGCCCGGGCAGCAGCTCGGCCCCCAGCCCAGCTGAGAGCCTGTGAGGCGGGCGCGGGGCGGGGGGCTGGGGTTCGCTGGGCCGTGGGGGGCCCCTCGCCCATCCCTGCAGAGGGCTGCTGACAGCGACGGGGGTTGTTCAGGGGAGGGGGCGGCCGGGAGAGACAGTGTCATTAGTCCTGGGGTGCCACTCTCTGCGAGCCCTTTCCCTGTGGGGAGGCGGAGGCGTGGGCTGCGCTGTGCCCGGGGAGCGGGGGTCCCTGCGGGTGAGCCCGGGGGGGCTCGGGCTCTGCCTGCTGGGGGTTGACGTTGTCCCCCAGGGAGCAGTTTTGCCACTTACTCGCGGGCCTGGAGGCCGTAACCGTCAGCAGGCTGTGGCGCTGTGGCCTTTTCTTTGGGATTCGGTCGCTGCCCGGCTTGCCATGGCCAGGCGCTGCCTCCGGCGCACAGAAGATGCTTCGGGACTCTTGTGGTGGACACAAGGCAGGAGCAAAAGGGCAGAAGAATATCACCTAATGAAAGGAGGCTTGGGACCTGTCCCCTGGCTGCAACACAGGTCTCTTTTCTCCTGCCCTGCTCGCTTTTTCTGTGCTTTGAATTTCTGCTCTAACTGCCTGGGGCTTTTTTGAGAGGGAGGGAGTGTGGGGTTACAATCAGGAGGGGGACACATCAACCGCCTGTCCAAGGTAACAGAGAGGAGCTTGTAACTGAAGGCCATGATTCAGAAGACCCTCTGCAAGGAGGTTTGTGTCTCCAGGTGTTGTTTTGGGACTGAAGACAGCGCAGAGGGTTAAACAGCCCCAACCGCATCGCTCGCCCTGTGGAGCGGAATGCTGCGAGCTTGTGCAGCTGCCTGGGCCGTGTTTTCTTGCTGAATGGACGCGATGGCTTCTAGCTGCCGAGTGAATAAAAGGGCTGGGATATCTACTGTGGCGATGTGACTTCTTGGGGGAGGTGGGACAGTGGGGCTCAGCCTCACTGGAGAGCCTGGGCTGCCTATTCCCACCCCAGGGAAGGGTTGGTCTCAGTGGGGTTTGCAGGGGACGGGACCTGCTGGGAGGCCAGGGCAAAGGTGAAGGAGCTGGCGAGGGAGGAGGCTGAGGTGGCAGGAGGATCAGGAGGAGGTGGGGAGGGTCGCTGGAGTCGTTCCCCATGCTGGTGTGGCCCTGCGGGAGAGAAGGCAGCATGGAGGGACGCTGGCGGCACAGGGCGGGGAGGAGGCCGGGGACGCGCCTGGCTGGCCCTGCACAAAGCGGCTTTGTCCCGGCAGGCGGTGGTGGCACCAGGCGCAGCGCCTGTCCCAACACCAGTGTCTCTGTGGGCACGGGGGGCCCTGGGCGCTGCGGGAGGACGAAGCGCAACGGTGAGGCAGCGACCCCTGCGCCCACCCTGCCTGCCGCTCTGGCTGCATCAGGGCAAGCGGGGCCGCAGGGCTGGGGCTGCCCTGTGGCGTCGGGGTGAGGGCGGTTCGATGGTGCCTGTGGTTTTGTGCGTGATGCCCAAGAGGAAGAATGTGCACCTTCTTCAGTTGCTGCTTGCTGCCTAGCCTCAGCTTTGCAGGTTTGACTGGCTTATTTGAAATGTTTCTGTGTCCCTGCACTCGGGAATGACAATTTCTGGCCTTTTTTTTTTTCCAGGATTAGTCAAAGTGCGTCCCTTTCCCAGCAAGTATTTCTCTCTCCCAGTCTTGTCTGCCTTGTGCCCGTGAAGCCATCCGCTTTTCCCGTCGCGCCCCGCTGCCCAGCAGCGGCCGGGCGTTCGCAGGCACGTCCGTCTCTGAACCGAGCGACCCGCGCGGGCAGGAGCAGACCCCTCCTCCCTCACCCAGCCCCCGAGGTGACCTTCGCCTCCGGGGAGCCGGCCCCGGCGCTGGCAGCAGCCCCAGACACTCGATCCTCCGGGTCGGCTGTGGCCGTGCTGCCAGCTGAGCTTGGCCGCTGCGGAGCTGAAACAGCACAGGGGATTGAAGGTGGAGGAGGATCGTGCTCCAGGGGCTTCCACAGGCTGTGCCCAGCAGCACGAATCGCCATTTTTGCAACCTTGCTTATTCCTTCCTTGCTACCATGCCAGCAGTACTGGGCACGTCTGTTTGCAAAGCACCCGCAATGCTTTGGGCACCGCAACCAGCGTAAAACAACAAACTACAACCCAAACCTCCGTGGTCTGGCTGAGTGAGAGGTACCAGGTCCTGAGCTTTACCTGCCAGGAAGCGCCCACCGTGCAGTAGAGATGTGGCCAGGTCCAAGCCTGCTGGGTTTTAATGCTGTTTTTCAGCCGCAACCCCAAAGGGAAGCACTCGCACACTGATTTGGCGAGAGCGGGGCGCTGGCCGGCAGAGCTGCCCTGCTGCTGGCAGCCCCTTTGCACTTGCGTCGCACTTGCGTCGAGGGCAAGCTGGAAGAAGGACAGATTTGCTTGGACTTCTGCAGTTGGCCTCCTCTCTCACCACAGTGCTAGCCAGCTGGCATCACTGCCGTTAGTTCCCACCTGCTTCTTCGCCCCTTGTTTTTTCTTCTGTTCTTTCCTGTATAAAGATCTTGCTGATGGTTTCTCACGCGAGCGCTGCTGGCGGCCGCTCCGCGGGCTCGCGGCGCTGGGACACGCGTCTGTCAGGAGAGGGGCCGCACGGCTGCCGGGAGCCGGGCAGCGTCCAGCGGCAGCGCCGTGGGGCCCCGTGTCCTGGGGACGGGTCGCCCTTCGAGCCGACGTGGGCCATGGACCAGGGCACTTGCTAGTGCTGGTAAACTCGTGCGCATGGAACACAGATGCAATTTGTACAGTTCTCCCCAAAACAGGCAATGGTGGGTGTTTTGTTTAATGTCCAGGAAAACTAGTGGGTTTTGTGTCTGAACACAGGAGTGCTAAATGAGGTGAGACCTGATGGCTGCACCTGCCTGTTGGTGACATCCTGCTGTTCCGGGTGTCCCTGTGACGCTGTTCATGGGGCTCAGCAGAAGAATAAGCTCAGGATGAGCTTTTTATCGTGCTGCAGGGAAGGGCCAGCACTGTCTGCCCTGCTTCCAGGTGGCCACTGTGAAGCAGAGATGTCCGGGTGGCGCTGCCAGCGGGGCCACAGGGGGTTTGGTTGCACCAGTTCCACGTGCACAGCAAAGCCAAGGCGCGGGTACGTTGGAGGAGCTTCCTGAAGGATTTGCAGTCTCATGCCAGGCTGAAGCTGTGTGAAATCTCCCCAGGAAGCAATTCCCAGGGAGACCGAATTGCGGCGGGGACAGCTGGGGTTACAGCCCAGTGCCCGCGGGGAAACGTGGCGGTGTTGGGCTTTGGACCCATGTTTGCTGCTCAGGGCCCGCGGCCGGGGACAGCTGCAGACCAGGGGAGGGGACGCTCTCACACCGCGTGTCACTGTCTCGGCACACCGAGCGGGGTCCTGCCCCGGCGGCTCGGGGTGTGACCCCCGGACTGGTTGCCATTGCTGGGGGCTGGGGGGCACAGCGGGGTCTCCCTGCGGCGTCGGGGCTGCTGTCCCCGTTGGGGGTGTGGGGAGCACCGGGGGTCCTTGGCTGCGGGTGAACAGCGTGCACCGGGACGGGTCCCGGGGTGCCGGGTGCGGGAACACCGGGATCCGCGGGGTGCGCGCGGTCGCGCCCCCCACCCCGGGCCGGGAATGGTTTGTCCTGACCGCACTCCCCCCCCTCCCCCCCCCGACGGATGGTCCGTGCCGCCGGGCCGGGCGCGGTGACGTCAGGGGCGGGGCCGCCCCTCGCGCTCGGTGTGGGCGGGCCGCCTCCTGGCGGCGGGGCGCGGCGCTGCGCGAGGGGCGGCCCCGGCCGGCGCCGCTGGCGGACGCTGCGCCGCGCCGAGCATGCGAGTGCCGGCGGGGCGGGCTGCAGCGGCCGGCCGGAGCCGGGGCAGGCGGCGGAGCCATGCTGCTGGCCTCGGCCGTGGTGGTGTGGGAATGGCTGAACGAGCACGGGCGCTGGCGGCCCTACAGCCCGGCCGTCAGCCACCACATCGAGGCGGTGGCCCGCGGCGGCCCACGGGCGGGCGGCAGCGTCGTGCTGGGCCAGGCCGACAGCCGCCTGGCGCCCTACATCATCGACCTGCAGTCCATGCACCAGTTCCGCCAGGACACGGGTGAGTCAGCTGGACCCCTGCCCGCCGTGTGCAGCCCGGCCGGGCCTGCCCCGGGCTCCCCGGCCTGGCCTCGCCCCGCCCTGCGCCGCACAGCGCTGCCCGGTGCCGGGGCTGCCGGCCGGGCTTGCGGGGCGCTCCGTGCTCGGGAGCTGCACCGTGCTGCGCGTTCCAGCGCCGCCCGCTCTCGCTGCAGTTCGTGCTGCCCGCTCTGCAGCTGCATTGCACCGCCCGCTCCCGCCCGCGCTGCCCCGTCCCGGCCGCCGGGCTGTGCTGCCGGGCCCCGCGCTGCCTGCGCCGTCAGGTGCTTTCCTGCCTGACACGGCTCAGCTGGATTTGCTCTGTGAGGTCCCTCGTTGCGTTGCACTGGGTGGTGTGGAGTTCAGTGTGCTGCCAGGGCCGGTGTTGTGCAGCGCTGCCTGACCTGGAATTGCATTGCACGGTGTTGCACAATGCTGTGCTGCTGGGTCCCATGCTGCATTGCACTGCTGATCTGGAGCTGGCTCGTGCTGCACTGCTTTTCCCGGTCCCATATTGCATTGTGCTGCGTTGCCCTGCGTTTTGTCCCATCGCCTGCTCTGCCGTCCTGTTGCTGGCTGTGCTGCGCTGTGCTGGGTGCCGTGCCGCGTTATGCTACCCGATCCCGGATTGCATTGCCCTGTGCCCTGGTGTATCTGGATTTACCCTGCGTTGCCCGGCTCTGCCTGCCCACAGCTCTGCTCCTTGCTGCCTCGTCCCATGCCGCTGCCACCCCAGCTGTGCCGCCCAGGGCTGCCAGCCTGCGTTAGGCCGTCCCACCTGCTCCCCAGGTGCTTGCTGTACCCCGTGCCGAGCGGCCCTGCCCGTGCGTTCCTGGTCCCTTATGGAGTTGTGCTGCCCACCCTCCTCCCTGCTGCACCTCCCCGGGCTCTATTGCCTGCTACAGCCTTTTCCTTTCCCATCCCACAGTCCCTTTGGACGTGGAGCCCGTCCCCTGCAGACCCTTCCCAGGGCCCTGCCCTGCCATGCCCAGCTCCCTCTGTGCTGCCATTAGCCCCGAAGGCCTGATGCTGTATGGTGCCTGGGGGCCAAATCCTGCCCTGGGTCACAGCAGCCCACAGATGTGCCTAGGGTGGGGGCGCAAGCAGGTGGGGGGATGCTCAGGGAGGACACAGACGGGTGGGGAATCCCCAGGGCGGGGGCTTTGACAGGTAAAGGGAGGTATTTGGGGGCAGAGGGGGGCGCAACGACCGGCCGTGGGGGTCCCTAGGGTGGTGGGGCACGTGTCGTCCCGGGGGAGCTGGGCTGTGGGGCACAGGCACATGCCGGGGACAGGTTGGCACAGGGTATTTGTGCCCCCCAGCACCCCAGTGGTGGCCATAGGAAGGGGACCAGCCAACGTCTGTTGTCCCTGGGACAGGGGCTGCTGGGGGCAGTGGAGTGCCCAACACCCCGCCCTGTCCTCCCGGGGGCTGGCAGGGACCCTCCCCTGCCCGGGCTGTGGGGAAGGGAGACCTGGGCGGGCTGGGGCCAGCCTCTCAGGGCTATTGTCGCCTGGGGAGGAGGCCTGAAAGGGGGATTGTTCTGTCTCTCGCTGGGTTGCTGGGGATGTTGGTATTTTGGGTCATTAAACAGCTCTGATTTGGGGGGGTCGCGACCCTGGCAGGCCATGAATAGCTATTGTCCCTTTTCTTCCCCTGCTGAATGGGAGGCCGGCTGGCTGCGCAGGGCTGGGGGGACGGCCGCGTTCCCACACCGCTGCCTGGGGACTGCCAGATGCTGCTGCGTGCGCGCTGCCCTCCCCGCCTGGCGCCGGATTAGGATAAATCACCACCCGCTCCCCTCGGCCCCGCTTTGTGCTGCTGACGCCAGCGATTCTTCTCCCCCCCGGCACCCCTGTGCAGGACGGGGATGGGTGGCCTGGCTTGCCTGGGGTGCAGCTGCACCCCCTTCCCATAGCGGGGTGCCTGTTGTTAGTGCTAATAAGCAACTTTTCCTTTTGAACCCAGTTTTTCGTGGGAAGTGGTCCTGTGTGGGGGCTGACGGTGACGGCTGCTCCCAGTGGAGGAGGGGAGGAAAAGGGACTGAAATTCTTGCAGGCTTTGCAAGACACGTGGTGAAAAGCCGAAGAAGCAGGCTCGTTATTTCTTCTCTTCGAGCTTTCTCGTTCCTGCCACTGGCAGTGGGGCTGAGCCGTGGCGTTTCGCAGAAGGGCGCGGAGGCAGCGATGCTCAGCAGCCCATCCCACCTGTTAATCAAAAAACTCTGGGCACTAGTAGCATGCTCAGGATGCGATCCCTTGCCCAAGCCTGGCCGTGTTCAGCCTGCCCTGCTGTGCTGTGAAACATCCCAAAGAGGAGGACTTTCTCCTCATTCTAGGAGTTTCCAAAATTTGCATCCATGCTTTGAATGTGTCCTAGTCACCTGGGAGCGGTGACAAAGGAAACACCTAGGAAAAATAAGAATGCAAGCCACAAAGCCTTCGTGCTTTGCGCTCTCATCCCACTCTTAATGCTTACTTACGGGGGAGCAGGAGCTGGGCACGAGGCGCTACTCCCACTCCTGTGCTCAGCCTCGTGGGGATTTTCGCTGTGCCACGGGCTGGGTTTTTGTCGCAGCTGCAGACAGTGGGGCTGGCACAAGCCATGCCCCCGCGCGTGTGGGTGCGTGTGCGTCGCTGCTGCAGAGCTCAGACCTGCCTCCTTAAATCTTTTATTCCCCCATCCCAGTCCGTAGCTGAGAGGGAGACGGGGCCATGGTGGGCACTGCAGGAACCTGGTCCTGCCTAGCGTGTGGCTTCATGAGACTCCCGCGGCAGGTCCCGGGAGTGGGTTGGAGCAGCCGAGTTTGTGGTTCTGTGTTTCCCCATCAGGGCTGAGTGGCTGCACGGTGGGGCTGGGAGAGCAGCCGCCACCGTAAACTGATGGGGGTGAAACTGGCCCTTCCCTCACGCAGGTCACGCTGGGAGTGCACGTACAGCCCCGGCGCTCCCTCCCCCGTGGGTGTGCTGGTGGCGGGGTGGCCTGCAGGCAGCGGCCTGGGGGACCAGGGTACACCAGTCCCCTGGCAGGGCGGGGACAACAGCCAAGCCAGAGAGCTGTCCTGTTTGGTGTGGTGTCCCCGTGCTGAACGTCACCGGTGGGGCAGGTTGGGGTGGTTTTGCTCCCTACGTGCGGGTGGGTGCTGGCGCCAGGGTCTGACAGCGTCTCTCACCCTTCCCCAGGCACTATCCGTCCTGTCCGGCGCAGCTACTACGACCCATCGTCAGCGCCAGGCAAGGGTGTCGTGTGGGAGTGGGAGAATGACAGCGGGTCCTGGACGCCGTACGACATGGACGTGGGCATTACCATCCAGCGCGCCTACGAGAAGCAGCACCCGTGGGTGGACCTGAGCGCCATTGGCTTCTGCTACGTGATTGACTTTGCCACCATGGGCCAGATCAACCGGCAGACCCAGCGCAAGCGCCGTGTCCGCCGCCGCCTCGACATGGTCTACCCGCTGGTGTCGGGCACCCTGCCCAAGTCGCAGTCCTGGCCAGCAAGCCCTGGGGCAGCGGCAGCCCCCCTGGCCCCCACCTGCACCTGTCCCCAGTGCCTCCTGGTCATGAGCGTCAAAGCCACCGTGTCAGCCACCGGCCCTGGCACCGCCACCCTGCAGCCCCGCAAAGCCCCCCCTGCGCCACCCGCTGCCCTCAAAGCCCCCGCACCGGCCGCAGGGGCCAAGGCGCCCGACAGCGTGGCAGTGGCGCGTGGCTCACTGAAGCCGCCCGCAGCCCAGGGTGCCCGGCGGCAGGCGGCCAGCGCGCCGGCCCTGGGCTCTGCCGCCAGCCCCCCCGGCACAGGCAGCAGCAAGGCGGCGCACCCTGGCCTCGGCACCCTGAACCGCAGCCACCTCCAGCGTCTGGCCATCGCCCAGTCACGGGTGCTCATCGCCTCTGGGTGAGTCCCACCGTGTGGGAGCGAGAGGGCAGCTGCGGGGAGAACAGGGGCAGTGTGGTATTTTTATATATATAGATATATATATAGATATATCTTTTTTTAAATCAGTTAATTTTATTTTCCCCTCCCCAGGGCACAGGGACTGCAGCCCTGTGGACCCTCCCCACTGCAGGGGTGCTGTCACCCCTGAGCCTGGTGGGAGATGAACCTCAGCGGTCCCCAGCCTCCCGCAGGTGGAGGTCTCTGTGGGGCCCCTCGCCTTCCCCGCGAGTTCCCCAGGATGGGAGTGGGGACAGGGTGGCTTGTGCATCTCAATGAGTAGGCTGAGGCTGCTCTTTCTCTTGGTGGCAGGGCATGGGTGGGGGACGGTGAAAGGCCTGAAGAAAAGCCATTCAGGCCCCTTGAAAAGGGGTCCCTCCAGACCCCCACCCTCCCAAGACACATTTTTTGAAATGGGTGGGCATTTAATGAGCCTGTTTCTCCCCTTTGTCTGGCTCCGCCATCAACCTTCTGTTGCAGCCTGGCCCCTTTCCTCTCCCTCTCCTTTCTCCCCCTTCCCTGCGCTCCTGACGCGCTGGGAAACTTTCCCATGGAAGAGAGCCTCAAGGGGCGGGGGTGGAAAGAGCTGCGGCAGCGGCCGAAGGAGAACAGAGAAAAATAAACAACAGACAGGCTCAGGGAGTGGTGACAAAAAGGGGCCATGAATGGAAACACAGGCAGGGTTTCTAAAGAGTGAGAGAAAAGGCAGCAGTGGGGCAAGGGGGGCAGGTTGCCCCGTCGGGAGAGTCTCTGTTTCCAGCCAGAGCCCGTGCAGTTGCTCAGGCAACCGTTGTCCAGCCCCCACTGGCCCCGGGGGCTGCAGGGAAGTGGGTGCCTGTCGCTGGCCCTGACGTGGTCTCTGCTGGCTCCTTGCAGGGTCCCCACTGTGCCCGTGAAGAACCTCACCGGCTCCAGCCCTGTCAACCCAGCACTGGCAGGTGAGGATGGGGCTGCAGTGGGGCACCCGACGCCCGCAGCTGCTGGCCTCCTGGGGGGAACCCGCTCCAGCGGGGTGGTTTTCGGGGGAACATCTTGGGTTTGGGGTGATGCTTGTTCCTCAGTGTCATTTCTAACCCCCTCATCCAGGGATCACCGGGATCCTGATGAGCGCAGCTGGGCTGCCAGTCTGCCTGACACGTCCCCCCAAGCTGGTGCTGCATCCCCCGCCCGTCAGCAAAAGCGAGATCCAGTCCATCCCTGGTATCTCCCACACCTGTCGCAAGACCACCAAGAAACAGGCCAAGAAGGGTGAGAGGCCCTTGACCCCTGTTCCTGTTTGCCCTTCCCTAACTGGTTCACCTGTCCCCCGTGTCCCCTCCCACTGCCCCCAGCAGTGCGTGTCCCCCGTGCTGCCCTCCGTCCCCTCTGACTCCTGCTCTCCCTCAGGTAAAACCCCGGAGGAGGTACTGAAAAAATACCTGCAGAAGGTGCGGCATCCGCCAGATGAGGTGAGAGCAGCAGGGGTTGTGCTGGGGTGTCGCCGGGGCGCTTTGCTCTGGGAAGAGGGACTGGGGACATGGGTGATGCCCCTGTGCCACACAGAGGTCTCCCACCACCCCCGTGGCTCTGCCCTGTCCCCGTCCGCCTCCAAAGAGGGGCTGCATGCTGCATGTACGTGTTGGCCAGGCCCTGCGGTGGCCTGGGGTGACAGCACAGCACCAGGGATGGGTGCTGGTCCCTGGGCACGAGCGGGGCAGCTCATCAGCCCTGTGTCCTCGGCGAGGCTCCGGCTGCATCCACCCATCTGACCCTCTCCTTCCTCCTGCGCAGGACTGTACCATCTGCATGGAGCGCCTCTCTGCCCCCTCCGGCTACAAGGGACCCCAGCCGGCCGTCAAGCCTGACCTGGTGGGGAAGCTGGTGAAATGTGGCCACATCTTCCACCTCCACTGCCTGGTCGCCATGTACAACAACGGCAACAAGGTGCAAGGCTGCAGCCCGGAGGGCGCCCAAGCTCCTGGCCCACTGACCCGTGCTGAGCCCCACCTGTCCTCGGTGGGATGGTGCTCGAGTCCTGCTGCCCGCAGGGCTCTGACCCCCCGCCCTGGCGGGGAGTTCTGTTTTTAGCAGCAGCAAGCACTTTGGGACTGCTAAATCAGAAAGTAGGATTGTGTGGGTGTTTTTTCCCCCACTATGCCCAGCTTTATGTCCTTGTTTTCTTCCCCAGGGCCAGTGGCACTGAACTTTGATCCGTGCCTGTCTGAGCAGAGCTCCCTGGCGTCTGGTGCCGGGCAGAGCTTTTCCAGCCACAGGTGGGCTTTCCTGAGCCCCCTGCAAGTGGCCCTTGTGCTCGGCATTCCCAGGAAAATGCGTTTCACATGGTTTGGGGTTTTTAAATGTTTATTATCCTTCCCTCTTTGAAAAAAACAAACAAAAACTAACAAACCCAAAACAGAGGTGGGGAAGGTAGGAAGGACCGTAAAATGATGAGGAAGAGAATGCAGACCTCAGGTTTTTGGTTGAAGTTGGGTCACTGTAGCAAATTCTCCCAGCCCTATTCCCTGAGCGTGTTGGAAATCACTGTTTTCATGATGAAAATGTCACTTGGTGCTGCTCAGGGACAAAGTGTCCGGTCTGGCTCAGTGCTGGGGGATACCAGTTTCATTATGTTCCCGTCTTTTCCTGCTCAGGATGGGAGCCTGCAGTGTCCCACCTGCAAAACCATCTATGGGGTGAAGACGGGGACGCAGCCGCCAGGAAAGATGGAGTATCACCTCATCCCTCACGCGCTGCCGGGCCACTCTGACTGCAAAACCATCCGCATCATCTACAACATCCCGCCAGGAGTGCAGGTGCGGCCCGGCCCTACGCACAGCGGGGTACGTGGGTGGTCCCTTGTGGGGCTGGTGGCCCTTGTCACTGCTCCGTCACCCCTGGGTCATGCTGCAGCTCATGCCTTGCCTCACGGCTCTGGGTTCAACGGTGTCTCAGGAGCTCTGCGACCATGACCATAACGATGTTGTGGGAAGTCCCAGCTACCTCTGCGTTCAAGTGCTGACCCAGTCTGCCTGGTGGCCAGGGGACCGTGGTGTTGAGGGCCACCGTGCTGGAGGGCGGCTGCCCAGCACAGCAGCGAGCAGCTCTGCATCCGCTGAGGCTGGGGGGTTACCTTGTGCCCAGAGCATCATTCCGAGCTCTGAAAGGGTTTTGTTCCTCTCCCACTCCACACACTGCAGGGACCAGAGCATCCGAATCCTGGGAAGAGCTTCACTGCCCGCGGCTTCCCCCGGCACTGCTACCTGCCAGACAGCGAGAAGGGCAGAAAGGTGAGGGGCTCACACAGGCAGCTCGAGCTGGCCAGGGCATGCTCAAGGGCATAGTGAGGTGGGGAGGGAGCGAGCAGCTATTTGGAGCATGGGGAAAAGCAGATGGGGCTTATGCAGGCAGATGCTGGGTGGAGGTTTTGCCTGTAGCCCATCCAGCGTACTCTCTAGATGCCCAGTGATGTTCCCATGTGCCGGGGGGAGCTTTGCAGCGTGGTCCCGCTATTTGGTGATGGTTGGGCTGGGATCCCAAGCTCCCTGGTAGGGCTTGGCTGTGGGTTGCCAGTGTTGCTGGGGCACACCAGGGTGCTCAGGCGTGCAGAAATGAGCAGAAATGGCTGCGTCACCCACGCATTTACCTTCTTGCCTGTCCCACCTCTCCCCTTGACAGGTACTGAAGTTGCTGCTGGTAGCCTGGGACCGGCGTTTGATCTTTGCAATCGGGACCTCCAGCACCACAGGTGAGTCAGACACAGTGATCTGGAATGAGATCCACCACAAGACAGAGTTTGGCTCCAACCTCACTGGCCACGGCTACCCTGACATCAACTACCTGGACAATGTCCTGGCTGAGCTGGCGGCCCAGGGCATCACAGAGGAGAGCCTGACGCAGGAGAAGGACTGAGACCGCGGCAGGGAGGGAAGGGGTGCCCGTGCGCCCCCACAAGCATGAAGCTGCTGGAGAAACCCATCTCGGGGCTTTGCGGGGGCCACCTGGAGCACCCTGCTCCTGGTGGCACCCACCCAGGGGAGTAGCCCCAGGCTGGCTGGGAACATGGGAGAAGGTCCTTTTGGCCGTCCCCTTCCCGCCCACGAGGAGGGAGCTGAGCCGCACCGAGCCACGGGACTCTGTGCTGGTCTGGCTGTCCGGTCCCCACTGCCGCCATGCTGAGGGCTTTGGGGTGCCAGGCTCCCCCACTTCCTCGTCCGTCGGACACCTCTGGCACCCACCTGGTGCTGGGACGTGGCCTGGGTGAAAGGGCGGCCATGGGAGTCCCCCTCACTCTGCCTCGTCCCTCAGCCGTCTGTTTGTTCGTTTGTCCTGTCCGGTACCTCCCCACTGGTCTCCTGTGTCCACAGAGGCTGAGGGGGGCCAAATCTGCCTCAGCTGTCCCCCAGCCCCGTGCCCCCTTCTCCTCTTGGCTGTGTCTGAGCTGTGCCCTGCAGGATCCCCTTGTCTGGGCTGCCCCCCGCACCGTGCACTGGGGAGGGAGGGGGGGAGGCACATTTCCTGGCCTGGCTCCCACCCCACACTAGTGGGTTCCTTGAACTGTTTGTATGGGGGTGTCCCCGTGTTGAATTTTTATATACCTCGTGTTTTGGGGTTTGTCGTATATATGTACTTATAGTTGGTGGCGTTTTGGGAGGGGTGCTGGGGGAACGTCATGCTGTGGCCAGCCAGGGGGCTGAGCCCAGTGGCACTTGGGGGGGATGGGGTGGGGGCAGCACCACTCCCCCACGTCCGGGACCCCCACCCCGAAGGCAGTTAGTGCCCCACAGTGGGGCTGTCGCCAGTGGGTCCTGGTGGGACCAGGCACAGTGTGCGTGGGAGCTGCTGCCCTTCCCGCTGGGTCCCGGCACCACCTCACAGGTCCCGGGGGGGGCAGATAGCTGGCGGTGCGTTGGCAGTTTTGGGCTGTGGCCGGGGGGTTGGCGTGGGGAGTGTGGGTGTTGGGGGTGGGGGGGGGTTGCATGGGGTTCACACTGCCAACCCCTGGGGACTTTATAGGGCCTCTCAGAGCCACCTGTGATGCAGTGCTGGGGGGTACCATGGCTTTGGCGACTGTCCCGGAGGTGCTCTCCCCATTCATGGGGACTGGCTGTGCTCATGCCCCGGACCTGCAACACCCCCAGGGTTGGGGAGCGGAGTGGGGGCAGCAGCCGCCGCTGCCCAGGCTGTCTCCAGCCCTGCACCGCTGCTGCCAGGGGCTCGGGGCCTCCCAGCCTGTCTTGTTGCATTCCCCTCCTGGTTTTCCTGCGCCCCAGGGGACTCTGGTTGGGAGGGGTGCCCGTACCCATCCTGCTGTGCGTGGTTCTGTTGTCATCACCGTTTTTCCTCTCTGTGGCCGGGGGGGGTGTGTCACCCTCAGCTGCCCACCCCATGGAGCCGGTGGGGGGGGGTCAATAAAGCGGACGGCAAGGGATGCTCGCTGTCCCTGCACGGCCTGGCCTCTCTGTTGTCTTCTGTCCGTCGTCTGTGTGGCCAGGTGAGCGAGGGGGCACCGTGGGGAGGGCCAGGCACCCCTCATCTCCCCAGTGCTCCTTTGCCTGGGTCTGACCCCAGACGTCCTTAGCATGGAATGTTATCTTCTACCTCAAGGGAGGAAACCTCTTTCCCCAGGAAAACCCCTTTTTGGGCAGCTCTGCAGCGCTGCGATTTCTCCTCCACCCAAGCCCCAGGTCTTCCCCACCACAGAAAAGCCCTGGCTGGAGCTATGCAAAACCCTCCTGTGATCTAGGGGAGGAAACGGGGTTCCCCATCCTCCCCGGGTGCTGGCCCAATGGCTCTTAACATGACTCAGTCTTTTCACCACATGACTTATTTTTCTGTTTTAATGCCACGTTGCCTGCACAGTTAGTTGCTGGCTGAAATAAAGCTGACCGGTGCCTCTCTGCATGCGTGTGTATATCTATCCCGATAGATATACATGGAGATGGGTTGCCCCCTGTTTGCGGCGGGCAGGAATCGGCGGGTGACTCGCGAAGCGTTGCCAATGCGTGTGTGCCGGCCCTGGTGCCGGCAGCAGCCGGGGGGCTCTGCACCGGGGGTGGGGGCTGTTCCCAGAGCTGGCTGCGGCGCACTCCCTGGCCCAAGCAAGGTTTTTACAGGCAGCAAGTCTCTGCTGGGCGTGAACCGGGGCCCTGCCGGTGCTCTCGTGTGCCGGCGGAGGGGAGGGGGCTGCACAGCTTCCCCGGTGTTTTGAGTGCAGCCTGGGGCGATGAGGATGACTGTGATCAGGGTTTCCTTCTTGTATGGCCCAGTGTCCCCAGTGACCTGCTGAAGGGCCATGGGTCCCCTTTTTTTGGTTTTGGGGTGGGGTCACAGCTGGGACATGACTTGCAGTGGAAACTCGGTTATCTCTGAAGGGGCAGAGCCCTGGGCCTGGTTGCAGCGGGGAATGCAGCCGCAGAGGTGCCGGGGTCATGATGACGGGCTGACCCTGAGAGGCGGCCGCCACACTCAGCGGGGAGGGATGTCTGAAGGGCCCTGGAGCCTCCCAGGGGCTCAAGGCTGGAGCTTGGGGGTCTGGCGGAGGGTGAGAGCTTGTGTCGCTCTGTGGAGGGGTGAACGTGGGACCTCTGTGCGGACAGGGTCCCTCGGCCCAAGGTGGCTGGTGGCATGGCACAGCTTTGACCCCGGGAAGGAGGGTGGGCAGGGGGGTTTGCTGGGGTTTGGGGCACAAGGCAACACCTGGGAGCTATGGGGCAGGATGACGCTTATGCCATCAGCCCCTCTGTCTCTTGCTGGTACCCCTCACCCACGCTCAGCACAGTGCTGTCCTCGGGGCTCGCGGATGCCTGGCTGTCCCCTTTGCCCATTGTGCTGTACCCCCTTGCCCTGTACCTCCGGCGGCTGTACCAGACTGTTGCCAGGATGGTGGCCAGCCCTGCCAGAACTGCGGCGGTCACGCCAGCCACTTCGCCCCCTGTCAGCCCCTGGCCCTTCACCATCTCTGCCGCGTGATGCATCTCCTCTGGCTGGGCCAGCCGCCACGCCTGGCTCTGCCCGTCCCGGACCCAGGCGCTGTCCCCGTCCCCGCTGCTCACCAGCACCGTGTCGATGGCCGGCAGGTTGCTGGGGGGTCGGGTGAAGGGCGGCAGGCGTGCGGGCGGCAGCGAGCCCCCTGTGAAGATGCCAGCCTGGACACAGTACTGCACCTGGCAGCTATCGCTGATGAGCGCCAAGTGCTGGCTGAAGCCTGGGGGGCAGCTCTTGGCCTGGGGGTCTTTGGCAGTGCCCCGGTGCCGCCCCACCAAGGGGTTCCCTGCCTGGCAGCTGAAGAAGCCCCCGAAAGGCACCGCATACTGGCCACCGACCTCGTAGTCCTGGCTCACGCACACCCTGAGCTCGTCAAAGAGCCTCAGTGGGAGGTACCCCGAGGGGCAGGACTGGGCACCGGTGATGGCGTTGGCACTGTGGGTGCTGAACAGCCCTCCAAAGAGGTATCCTGAGTCTGGGTCCACCAGCCCGCTCGTAGCACACCAGTAGGCACTGAATTGCACCCGGGAGAGCCAAAAGACGTCCCGGCACTCACGGTGGCAGAAGATGCCCAGGATGCACTTGTTGTGGCACTCAAGGTGGCTGTGGCCTTCCTCCCGCTCCTGCACGCCCAGCAGCACCGGTGTGTAGGCGGTGGGGCAAGAGAAAGCCCCAGTGAGGGGGTTCCTCTGCTCTAGTGCCTGGCACAACGTGCTGGTGTCAGGGCCAGCCAGCCCAGCACACTCCTGGAAGACTCCCCCAAAGGTGAAGTTGGTCATGGTGCCCTTGCAGGAGCCATCGTCGGCATTGGCGTGAAAGTTGAAGTTGGATGAAGTGGCGTCTGTGCAGCCCGGGTAGGTGTTGAAGGTGTAGTAGCGGCGGATTGCCATTTCCACTCGCCTGGCCAGCTTCTTCACCGTGGGGGTGGGCAGCTCTGGCAGGGTGCCGGGGTTGATGAAGAAGTAAAGGGGCAGCCCTGAGCGGTCAAGAGCCACCAGCTGGTTTCTGATCCCCTCCTGCCAGCTCTTGAGGGTGATGCCTGGGTAGAAGGGGGCCCCGCCAACGCTCTCTACCCTGGAGTTGGTGCGATTACCCAGATACTGCCTGGTGAAGCCGGAGCTGCTGTTCAGGGACTCCTGGTTTTTCACGCTGATGATGCTGTGGAAGACCACGCCAGCCGAGGTGGTGACAGCATTCCGTGTGGCCCAGCTGTCCTTCAGGAAGCTTGCCTTGATCTGATCCTCTTGCACCAAGCTGGCTCCGGCATCCACGGAGGTGATGGTATGGGTGCCGTAGTTAAGCACCAGCACCTCTGCCAGAAAATCGGCCATCCGCGTCTGGTTGTTCTCCAGGTGGCTGGCAATAGTCAGCAGCTGCTTCTTGAAGCCCTTGTCCAGGACTGCTGCGGGGTCGACCTTGGCAGTGTAAACCACGTTCCTGACTTGCACTCGGGTGGTGACAGCGCGGTCTTTCACTTGGTGGGTCTTGGTCCGGTGGAAGTCATAGGAGAACTTGCCATTGATGGAGGAGAAGAGGGACAGCTCCAGGTTGATGGAGGCGGAGGTGAGGCTTTGGTAATCTTTCCAGGACTCGATGATCTCAGAGTTCATGTCCAGGTTGCTCTGCTTGCGAGGGATAGTGAAGACCTCATCAGGGATGATGTAAGATCCATCTTCTGTGGTCTTGCACAGTGAGTAGCCCAGGTTGATGACTCTGCCCATATCCACATTCCTGAGGTTGTCCCAGCCGCCCCCCGGCAGGACTTCCAGAGTTGGGAGGTTCAGGGCCTTCTTGCAGTCCGGAGAGCCCGCAGAGGAGGGCAGCTCAGCCCCTCTTGCCCAAGCCCCTGACACCCAGGCGAGCAGGACCCCCCACAGCACCCGGCCCATGTTGACCCGGTGCAGGGACCTCACCAGACGTCCGAGCGGTGAGGCTGGAGCTGGGAAATGAGCTGGCTGGGGTGCAGCTGCAGGGTGGTTCCTCCTTCTGGGGGCTGAATTAACAAAAGGGAAAGGAGAAGTGAGAACTGATGAATGTGAGAAAACACGGACTGCCACCGAGACAAGCGGGTGGGGAGCAGAAAGCAGAGGTGCCTGCCTGTTGCCTCCCTGTTGAGAGGGTTCCTTCTCCCCATGAAAGCTGCTCTGCTGGGGATGGGACAGAGAAATCTCACCCTCAGCTCTCCACTGTGCCCAGGGAATGTCGCTGTGTGAACCTCCCTCAGCTAGTGCATGGGTGGCTCCCCAGGTGAATCCTCTGTGCCCCTGGGTGACTCTGGCTCCTGCCTGCCACGCAAGGGACCTGTCCCCAGCCCCGCAGCCTTGGGGTTCCACTTACACGATGGGGTGAGATCTGGCCCTGGTCCCACAGGCTTTGCTGTTGACCCCAAGGCTTTCCTTTGTGGCGGAGGTGAGGAGGAGAAGCGGTGCCCTGTGGTTTCAGTGTGGGGGACAGTGCAATGCTGTGTCCCTTCTCTCTTGGGGAGGAGGCTGCCCGAGACACTTGGGCAGGTACTAGTGGGTTTGGAAGTTCCCCCATGGGGGGCAGCCCGTGGCACAGGTGTCCCCCATGCAGCACCATCTGCATTAGGGACCTCCACAGCCTCCTCTAGCCCATCACTGTCCTTCCCCCAGCCGAGAAAGCGCCTCCTGCTCAGGATCGGTGGTTCTGGTGGCACCGAGCCTAGGGATGCTGGTGTGCGGCTGGACCCACGTTCAGTGGCACAGGGCAGCTGCTGTGTGTTTTGGGGAATAAACCATTAAAGCAGCTTCTGCTGTGAAAGCTGTGACTCTTTCCATATGAATGGGATCACTTCCCCTATTTTTGCTGGTTAGTTCCTCTTCCCAGGATGGTTCTGGCAGATGAGAAGGCTGAAGTGAGAGCTGCGATGGAGGGGGGATGACTATAGATATGCGTGTGTGATTTTGCCAGGGTAATGTAATGCTGGGAGTGGGGGGGAAAGGATGACCTGGAATTTTTAGGGCTCTGTAAACCATCTTGACAGGGCCAGCTCATTCACCAGCACAGCGAGGAGCCCAGGGGGGCCCTGGGGACAGTTACACTGCACCACTGGGACCGGCGGTGGCCACCACACGCTCAGAGACGGCAAGGCTGGGCGGGAGGAGTAAGCGCATCCTGCCTGACCTCTGCGCACCCGAAGCCAGCTTTGGTCATTCCTGTTCCCTGCCTCATCTGATGCTGGCCGGTGCTTTGAGTTGCTCTTCAATTAATATCATTTAAACCCACTGTTTTTTTCCTCTTTCTGTCCCATGTTGCTTGTGCAACCTCTGTCACCGAAGGTGTAGAAAACAGTCTTTAATGTGGTTCTCCTTACGTCTGTCCGGCTCTCCCTCCGTCCTGCTCCCTGACTCTGTTTTCTTGCTGCATCTCTCTGCAGGCTCTTCATCCCGATTGTTTTCCTCCACCTCTCTCACCTTTTCTTTGGACCTTTCTCTCTCAGATCCTCAGTCTTCTCCCTTGTCTTACGTTTCTCTTTGTAGCCCTCTCTCTTGCTCCCCATCACTTCATTAAATATTAGTGGGGAGCGGGCGCGGGCGGGGCCGGGGCGGGCGGGGCCGGGGCGGGCGCGGGCGGGGCCGGGGCGGGCGCATGCGTGACCCCCGCAGGGCGGCGGGCCGGCCGCGCCGTGCGGTGCCGCGCCGTGCGGTGCCGCGCCGTGCGGTGCCGCTCCGAGCGGGGCGCAGCCGCGCCGGGCGTTGCGGGCCCGTGGGCGCGATGTACGGCGGTGCTGGCTCCCACCATTTCGCTGTGGTCGCCCTTTCTTCCACCAGGAAAGAACCATGGAAGGATTTTTCTACCCTGAAAACGGAGGCGGGGGAGTCCCGAGGGCTCTGCCCGTACGAGGTGCGTCTGCCGTGCGTGTCTGCGCTTCTCCTGAGGTACTTGTAGAGCGGACTGTAAGAATGCACTGACTCCCCTTCTATGTCTTTAATACGAAATGTTTTATCACAAATACTAGACATAAGGTCTGCTCCGGAGCGGGGTACGCCAGCGCACAGCTCACCTCCCTCCGTTTATTTTCTCTTCCTGAAAGCGTAATCTTCTGTTTCTGTGGGCTTACTGTTAAATGATACAGTGGAAATGATTCTGTACTAAAAGAGGGAAGGAGGTGTTTGTAAGAGCTCAGGTGTCCGGCAGAAACAGCTGTTTAATGACAAATGCTTTGTTCTTTTTCAGCCAACAGGTTTTTAAAATAGCTTAGAACAGTACTCAGAAAGCTGACTGAGATACGGGCACCTGGGCAGATCGGTTTTGTTCTGCGCATTTGCCAGGTGTTCCCAAGAAGCACTTTCAGCCTCGTAACTGGCGGCAGTGAGTCCTGGTGTGGTTTGGGTGAGTTATTGTTTCAATAATGACTTTTTTCTCTTAACGTACAGTGTGTAGTTCTGACTTCAGTTGGCAAGTAGTCTTCCAGAACGGCAGTGTTCCTCATTCCAAGAAGCTGCGTTTTATGAACCTGCCCTCCGAGTGGATCTTCCCAGGTGATGTAATGGGCAGTGGCCTCATCAGCAACAGGACCGTTCATTTTCTTTGAAACAACCAACCCAAGTCCATTTCCTTCCAGAGAGCCCAGCACAGCAGGCCTGGCAAAGGTCGGTGGCACCGCTGGGCTTTGGGTTCCCGGTTGTGACAGTCGAGCTGTCACAGACACGTGTTCCCCTGTGTGCTGCGGCGCAGCCAAAAGCGTTAGCGAGTCTGATGCTCCTTTTTCACAGCCTTATGCTGTACTGCAGGAATGGGGATATTTATTTATCTTTAAGTAAACCCATGTCTTCTATTTCACTGATTTTCCTATCATCAATGAAACTTTAAACAAAAAAATGGTCTAATTTACATGTTGAGTTCCATAGTTAAAAGAGTAATTGCTGAGTAGGCGCAGCATATAATTAGGTGTACTTAAGCAGATGGGTATTTGTTCTAGACGCTTACAAAGACAGGCAACTGGAGGCTATGAGTGTTTTCCCGATATTTGGCAGAGATGCTCTGGCGTACTTTATTTGTCTGGTTCCATGGCGCGTGTCCCCGGCGGGTCAGGGCTGCGCCTCTCGCTGGGCCCGTGCGGCCACGTGTCGCTGCTCATCGTGTCACACGCCACGTGGGAATCGGTATCTCTGTCTAAATACATCATTGTAATAATATGATTGTAATAATGTGCCAGCAGCTGCAAGTCTAAAAAGATATTTGTGTCCAAAGAAAAGGCTAAACAGGTGCATAAGTATAAATAGATATTCTAGGTAATGTGTTGATATATAAGCGTAAACAGATATTCTGTATAAGTTTAAGCATATATATACGTGTAAATACGTACGCAAGTGTGTAGATGTCTAAGTAGATATATATTACAGTGGAAATAGATGATACATATGAAACAAAGATATTCCCTAAATACATATGTATGTGTAAAAAGAGACATAAGAGTCAATGTCAGTGATGTATAAGGTTTTTAAAATGCAAAGAAATCCTGTTTATAGAAAGGATTAAGAAACTCATCCTCCCCTGGAAATGTCTCTGGCGGGTGCACTCGACGCCCCAGCCAAAGCAGCGGCGGTTCAGGCTCCGCAGAGGGAAGGGCCTGAGCTGCCCGGGGAGCAGAACGGCCCCTGCGCCCCGTCCGCGGTGGGAGCGGGGCTGCTGTGGTCTGTGTGCCAGCCAAGCGCTTTATTCCATGGCTGCGGCAGCCGGGAGCTGCTGCGAGCTCTCTGAGTGACTGTGTGTGGTGGGTTTTACTGCTCACAGGTCACTGGATGAGCCCAATTTAGTTTTCATGTATCACAGTATCACAGTATGTTTGGGATTGGAAGGGACCTCAGAAGCTCATCCAGTGCAATCCCCCCATGGAGCAGGAACACCCAGATGAGGTTACACAGGAAGGTGTCCAGGCGGGTTGGAATGTCTGCAGAGAAGGAGACTCCACAACCCCCCTGGGCAGCCTGGGCCAGGCTCTGCCACCCGCACTGAGAAGTTTCTTCTCAAATTTAAGTGGAACCTCTTGTGTTCCAGCTTGATCCCATTACCCCTTGTCCTATCATTGTTTGCCACTGAGAAGAGCCTGACTCCATCCTCGTGGCACTCACCCTTTATATATTTATAAACATTAATAAGGTCACCCCTCAGTCTCCTCTTGTCCAGCTCCAGAGCCCCAGCTCCCTCAGCCTTTCCTCACACGGGAGATGCTCCACTCCCTCCAGCATCTTGGTGGCTGCGCTGGACTCTCTCCAGCAGTTCCCTGTCCTGCTGGAACTGAGGGGCCACAGCTGGACACAAGATTCCAGGTGTGGTCTCCCCAGGGCAGAGCAGAGGGGCAGGAGAACCTCTCTGACCTACTGACCACCCCCTTCTAACCCACCCCAGGTCCCATTGGCTTCCTGGCCACAAGGGCCCAGTGCTGGCTCATGGTCACCCTGCTGTCCCCAGGACCCCCAGGTCCCTTTCCCCTACACTGCTCTCTAATATGTAATTTCCCAACCTACTGGAACCTGGGGTTGTTCCTGCCCAGATGCAGGACTCTACACTTTCCCTTGTTAAATTTCATCAGGTTATTCCCCGCCCAGCTCTCCAGCCTGTCCAGGTCTCTGATGGCAGCACAGCTTCCAGTGTCAGCCACTCCTCCCAGCTTGGTGTCATCAGCAAACTTGCTGACAGTCACTCTATTCCCTTGGCCAAATCGTTAATGAATATATTGAATAATAATGGCCCAGCACTGACCCCTGAGGCGCTGCACTAGATACTAGATAGGGACAGGGATTGATACGGGATCGGTACATCAGGGACAGGGATTGATACGGGATCGGTACATCAGGGACAGAGGTACGCGATGTTTCAAATGCAAACCTGAGTTTGTATTAAATGTCTCTTCGCATCTTAAAGAGAGTCTGTGCCTCATTTGCTACACCCCTTTATCTGTTTCCCAAATTGCGATTTAAACACCATTGTAAAAATAAAGCTTTCTCCCCTTAATTTTTTGTCACATATTGTAATTAGAATTAATAGAGATCTTGAAGCCCGTCCTAGCTAAACTGGAGAAAAGACAGCAGCCATGTGTATTTTTAAATAAAGACTAAATCAAGTCTGCTAGCTCAATATCTTTAAGCGTTTTCCTGTGATCACCTCCCTCCCAGGGTTTTGTGTCTGTTGTCACCCACGGCCACAGTGGATGAATCACCGTGGGCACAACGCCAGGAACCGCCTGTTGGTGTCCAGGATATCCACTCCAGCAGATGCTGTTAGTAGAAGAGCACATCATGGAACTGAAAAACCATCTGATTGTGTCATTATGCACATTCACTGCTCTTTTTTCTGCTTTATACCCCTTGTAGCACACGGAGCCCGATTTTCCTTCTCTAGGGCCTTTCACCCGGTTCACCGCACCCGTGTGATCATTGCGCTGCACGTGGGCAAAATCAGCCGTGCCCTGTGTTTCTCCTGTAAAATAGTAAGAATGATAATATAATCGGGCCAGGAACTGCCTTCACAGTGAATATTTGAAGGAACCCACTGCTAATGTATTGTTAATTGGTACTTGCATTATGAATTAGATGCAACAAAAATCCATACTTTCTTTTATCCTTTGCTGTACAGGAGGTGGTTGAACTTTTCTATAGCAGATTCAGTCACCTGTTGTAAAGCAAGATGCTTGTCTCCTGTGAGGAAGCAGGGTAGATTTATCCATACTCTATAAGCACCATGGATGAGCTATATAGAGTAAGAGCTTAAAAACAAACAAACCAACAACAAGAAGCTAATGATAAAAACAACAAAAGAGGCAAAAAAACCCCAAACAAACCAACCCAAAAGTGCAGAGGCTCCTGAACGCCCCCTGTCAGTGCTGTGATGTCCATTTTCCAGGGAGCCCGTGGGGTGTCCCCAGAACCACAGACACAGGTGGCCCGGCTGGGTGGTGCCAGCAGAGAACAGTTTGTGTGACCGACCCGCTGGGCTGCCCTGGGAAAGCCGGGGACAAAGGGCCGGGCCGGGGCATCGGGAGGTTGGTTCCAGCTCACGGAACAACTCACAGCGCCTGCGGAAACAGCCCCGAGCCGGGACGCGCCCCCGCCGTGTGCTCCTGTCCCACCGCCGCGGGCTGTCCTGGCTCTGGGCATCGCTGCGCAGGATCGTTTGAGAACCGTTCCTGAGGGATGCGAAGCACCCAGAACAGCAACACCTGCCCGGCTGCTGCTCAGCTGCGGGTAAGGGCTGGAACTGACCCCGTAACAGCCCCAGAGCTGCCACAGCTGCGGAGGAGCCGAGTTATTGCTGCAGACAAGACACGGGCACAGGCAGAGGCAATATATTTTATTAGGCCAGAAGACATCTTGAGGAAAAATAATACTTTATAAATGTCGGGGTTTTATCTTTTATCAGTGTGTCTGCCATGTCCGCGGCTCTGGGAAAGCGCGCTCAGGGAGCTCAGGCCGCCCACGGGTCAAGAAAAGGGCCCGCGCTGCGGGGCCCGGGGGGCGCTGCGTGACCGCGCTCGGTGCTGCCGTCTGGTGGCCACATCCCGGTACTGCAGCTGGGGAGCGGCGCCCTGTGCCCGTGCCGGGGGACGAGGGGGCGCTGCCGCTGCGGGCGGGGTCGTGCCGGTCAGAAAGGGGGGGCAGCGGTCGGACGAGCCGCCGGGAAACAAAGAGGCCCCCGGCTCTCCGGGGGCAGCCCCGCTGCGAGGGGAACGGGCGAGGCGGCAGCAGGAGGCGGCGGCGTCTCCTCGGTCCCGGGCACAGGGAAGAGAAACCTGCCGGCCGGAGCTCCTTAGGGCTCTCTCTGTTCACAATGAATTTATGGGTAGGTGACCACCCGCCGCCCTTTTCAGTGTAAAGCAAATGAGCGCGGTTTGTTGTTCCATTTTAAACGCGGCTGCTGGAAGCCGCGCGGCCAAAGGGCGTGGGGGTCTCGGCAGAGCAGGCGGGTGAGGATTCAGAATGGGCCAATCAGATCGCTCGGGAGGGCTGGAGAGGCGGAGCGCTGATAGGCGGGGAGAATGGCAATTGATGTGCGTAGGCAGCCAATGAGATTGCGAGAGAGGCGGGCGTTCAGGTGTCGGTACTGCGCATGCCCAAATTGCGCAGTCCTCAGTCAGGTCCAACCCTGAGGCGGGCACCTGGGCGTGGACCGCGGGAAGGCGCATCCAATGGGATCACGGCGCGGTGGGGTGGAAAGCAGCCAATCAGAGCGCGCCGACTCAATCCCGTTTGAACAGCTGCCTGCCTGGCCAACGCGTCCGTGGTGTCTCGGCGCGGGTAGCGGGAGTTAACGGGGAAACGGGGGTCGGGGCGAGAGGGGGGAGGCTGTGGAGCGCTCGTTTTGGCCTCTCCGTCCCGTTTGCCTCGCTCTCCCTCTCGCTGTGTCACCTTGTCTGGCTCCCTGTCACTGTCTTTCTCTGATAAGCTGACCTGCTCTTTGCTGTCCCTTTTTGTGGAATCACAGGCTCGTTCTGCTTGGAAAAGACACGTGCAATTTTAAATTTGGGGTTGACTTCTAGGGGTTTTTTTCCCCATTAGTGTAAATCGATGGCACGTTGTCCTGCGGCTCAATCCCCGTTCTGTCTGTGGAGTCTTCAATTTAGGATGTTCAGGTAAGAAAGTTTGTCCTTCCAGAAAAGGAGCAGTCATTGGTAGGACCGAGAGAGGCTTTGAAGTGCACGATCAGAATTGAAGCCAGATTGCACTTGCCGTTGCTGCTGTCAGTCTTGGCTTTCACTGGTTTCCCCACGGCTCCCTAGTGTTTGGGAGCGGTGAGCGGGCGGGTGATGATGCAGAGCGGGCCAATCAGATGGCGCGGGAGGGCTGGAGGGCTGGAGGAGCGGAGTACTGGTTGGCTGCCTAGGCACGTCAGTTGCCACTCTGTCCGCCTATCAGGTTGCTGGAGGGGCGGGCGTTGAGGGCTCCGTACTGCGCATGTCCCAAAGAGCGAGCGCTGATAGGCGGAGAACATGGTGATTGGCGTGCAGCCGGCAGCCAATGATGTTGCCGAAGAGGCGGGCGTTGCGGTCTCCCTACTGCGCATGCCCCAATAGCGAGCGCTGATAGGCAGCGAGAGAGGTGATTGACGTGTCCTAGGCAGCCAACCGGGACGCGGCAAGGGGCGGGTGCTGCGGTATCCCTACTGCGCATGTCCAAACCGCGAGCGCCTCGGTTGGGGGGGGGTAACCGGGATCGAACGGGAACGGGGGTCGGGGCTGCTGCGGAGCGCTCGCTGCGGCCGGCGGGGTCGGTGCCCGCGGAGCCCGGCGGGAGAGCGCGAGGGGAACGGAGCGGCGAGAGACGCGGCAGGTGAGTGCAGCCACGGGGACCGTGCCGTTGGAACGGGGGGAGCGGGATGGGCTCCGTTTCCCCCCCGCCCTTACGGCCGAGCTGGCGAAGCTGGTGGGCGGCGTGCGAGCCCGAGGGCAGGTGCGCTGAAGGCTTGCGGGCTGGAGCCGCGTCTCCCTCCGGCGCAGCGCCCGTGCCCGGTCCGGCAGTCCCTCCGGGAGCGGCGCAGCCCCCGTTAGTGGGGGCGCGTTTAAAAGCGGAGCTGAGGCGCGGTTGCAGGCTCGGTGCTGGGGCGCCGCTTCGGCGGGAGCTCGGGGCGAGGCGCGGCGGGTTCCGTGTCCTGTAGGCGCGGCTTCCGTGCCGCGGCTCTCCGTGTGCTTTTTTGTTTTGTTGCGTTTGATTTTTGTTTTTTTTTTTTTTTTTTTCGGGATTCCCGCGACACGTGGCGCGACCGCTCGCCCGGGGCTGCCGCGGCGCGCCTCAGTGCTGCCGCCCTGTGGCGAAACTCGGGTACTGCAGCGCACGGCCAGGGGGCAGAGACGCTGCTTGCCCCGCAGCAGCCAGAGGAGCCAGATAAGAAACACAAGCAGTCAGAGGTGCCAGATAAGAAAGAACCGTCAGAACCGGCAGGAGCTGCGGCTTCACAGCTCCATCAGCGTTGATCTTATGAGTCTGATGTTGATGCTAGTCATTTTGACTTACATTATGCTACAGTGTTCTGTTTGGCGCTGCTAGTGGGTAACAAATAATTGTGCTGTACCACAGCACGAGATGATAATATTTTGTAGATTTATACTGTCAAAGAATTTGCAAGTATATTGCAAAGGGGGGAATTCAAGAGAAGCTGCCAAGTTAGTGTATGCTGTGATGAAGTTATAGAACTCATACCCTCGTTAACCAGTTGATGTGAGGTAAAATGCTTTCTGACCCCCTGCACGCTGAGGGGATATTTTTCACCTTTTAGATCCTTCTGCATGAGAGGAGGGAGACAGAAGATTAAATAACACGTTGTTTAGAAGCAGAGTGCTTAGTTTCTATTTAATAGGTGTATTGTCAGTGTATTGGCCAGCGTGCCGCAGAGGAGCAGGAGGCGCCAGCCGGCCGGGGGCAGATGCCGGGTGCGTCTCCAGCTCGCCAGAGCTCCCCCTGAGCCTCCTCCCGCGGCCCCGCTCGCCCCGTGCAGCCGCCCCCAGCCGCGGCAGCTCCTGCGAACCCGTCCCGTGTTCCCGGGCCGCTCCCGAGCCCCACGGTGAAGGCGGCAGGCCGGCCCTCGGCACCTCTCCGGTGGCCCGTGCGGAAGGAGCAGGCTCAGGCAGGGGTGAGCTACGGTGCTAACAGCTGCTGCTTCTTCTTTCCCGCTCCCAGAGGCCACGCTGAGGATGCGGCCGTTCGCTGCCACCCCGGGGATGCCGTCGGCTGCGCCCGCCTCGGGCTGGCGAGGCTCGTCTGGCAGCGCGTCGGGAAAAGGGACGGGTGCTGCCGCGGCTGGAGCCGGAGAGGTAAAGAGGAAGAAATGCGGGGCCGTCGGCCCGACGTCTGCTTCCTGCGGCGGGCAAGAGAGGGAGCCCCTCTCTCCGGGTGGCGAAGGGTCCCTCTGCGTGGCGTGCAGCGGGCCAGGCCGTCAACGTGCGCGGCAGGTCCGTGCGCGTATCCCGGAGCGGGACGGCTGCGTGGCGAGCGAGCCAGCGAGGCTCCGTGTCCCCGAAGCCTCGTCTCGTAGCAGCCCTGACACCCCACCGTGTTCTCCTAGGCTGAGGACAGCCGAGCGCCCCGAGGGAGGAGAGGAGGGGACAGGAGCGTCTGAGCTGTTAGAAGCCTCCTGGCAGCCACCGAAAGCGAGAGCCGCTGTGAGTCCCTGGCCCTCGGGCCTCGTCCCCGGCTTCTGTGTCCTGGTGCCTCCCTGCCCCTCCGTCTCCTTTTTCCCCACGCTTTCTCTGGCCCGTTCTTGTCCCCGCTGTTCTCTTGTCCCCACTGCGCTCTCGTGTGCGTCCGTCCCCCCGCTGCGCTCTCGTGTGCGTCCGTCCCCCCGCTGCGCTCTCGTCCGTGTGCGTGTCCCCCCGCTGCGCTCTTGTCCGTGTGCGTGTCCCCCCGCTGCGCTCTTGTCCGTGTGCGTGTCCCCCCGCTGCGCTCTTGTCCGTGTGCGTGTCCCCCCGCTGCGCTCTTGTCCGTGTGCGTGTCCCCCCGCTGCGCTCTTGTCCGTGTGCGTGTCCCCCCGCTGCGCTCTCGTCCGTGTGCGTGTCCCCCCGCTGCGCTCTCGTCCGTGTGCGTGTCCCCCCGCTGCGCTCTCGTCCGTGTGCGTGTCCCCCCGCTGCGCTCTCGTCCGTGTGCGTGTCCCCCCGCTGCGCTCTCGTCCGTGTGCGTGTCCCCCCGCTGCGCTCTCGTCCGTGTGCGTGTCCCCCCGCTGCGCTCTCGTCTGTGTGTCCCCGCGCTCTTCTCTTCCTCTCTGTGTCTGTACGTGCTGCTCTGTCCCCCGACCTTCCTGTCTTTCTCTTTCCTTCCTCCCTCCCTTCGTCTTCTCTCTCTGTGCCTTTGTCGTGCTCAGCGTTGCTGGCGTTCTTCGTTCTGTACGGCGCTGTTCCCGTCCTCGTTCCTGTTCTGAGCCTTCGTGCTGCCCCCCGCCCCGTTTTTCTCTTTTTTTGTTGTTTTTTGCCTGCCCTCCGTCTCTCGGGCGGGCTCCTCATTCCTCTCTTTCTTCCTCCAGCCCCCTGTGCTCCCCGCGGTCTCTCTCGCTCTGCCATCGGTTTTGCCTGTTGCTCTCCCTCTTGCTTCCCGTTGATAGGAGGAACAAAAATCTTTTAGAAAGCCCTCGGCATAAGGTAGCAAGACCAGGCCTAACGTAACAGAAACCGAACAGAGAAAAACTGGCTCTACAGGGACTGGAGGTGGCGCAAAGCGGGATGTGGTTGGCTCGCAGGCTGGGAAAATGGAACGTTCCACTGAATGGAGAAGGAGCTACTTGAGTAGCAGCACAAAATGACAGTGGGCGTGCTCAAGAAATGAGGTCGAGAAGCCGACACCGGGGCGGGGGGGCACCGGGGACCGCTGGAGACCCTTGGTGGACACGCTGGCACACCAAGGATGGACTGCCAGCGAAGGGTGGGGTTATGGAAAGAGCTTCCGTCTAATGCATTAACTAAGCGCTGGGAGCAAATGAATATCCAATAGGTAGACGTAATAAATACCAAGAAGCGTGAGTCACATGCACGCTCGATTACAGGGGCGATCCTTGAGCGTGCGGTGCGCTGTATTGAAATTGCCTGCCGTTTAACACTTTCAGAACAGTGTTCAAGAGTCTTTTTTGCCGACGTTTTGGTACCTCCCCGCGTCCCGTGGTTTCTCGCTGCGTCCCCGTGTCCCGCTCCCTGCCCGTGGCCGCGTTCCTCTCTGTCCCATTGACCGTGCTGGGCTTTTTTCCTCCGTCTCCGCCGCGCCGATTTGTTTCTTCCTCTGCCCTGTTCCTCGGTGCTCTTCCGGCCTCTTTTCCTCTGTCCCCCCCGCTGCTGTGTTCTCTGCCTTGTTTTTTCAGATCCCTGTCCCTGTTTTCTCTTCTCGCTTGTGAAGAGAAGCTGCCAGGGGGCAGAGACGCTGTGTGACCCGCGGGGTTCGCAGTCAGGTCTCCGCGTGTCAGCGTCCGTCCCCCCGACGGGGGTCAGGTCCCCGTTTGTGTGCAGACAACATCCCTCCCTCGGTGCCTCCTTAGAACGTTTAATGACGTAAATATTGCTACTGCTAACGTTGTCGGCGCGGCTTCTTTCCTCAGCGGATCCGTCCTGCAGTCGGTGGCCCACGAATGCTTGGCAACAGCAGGAGCGGATTGAAAGGACCGGCCGCTGGAGGATGCCGAAGACTCCCGGGTCACCGATGGAAGCAGCTTTGCGTAAAGCAAGGGGTACGTGAAGGCGGGCGTGCGGGGACGGCTGCCCAGCACGTAGTGGGAGCTGAACCTTTACCTCCAGGGACTTCTGCCCAGAAAGCTGAAGAACTTGCTCTCCCGCGAGAGAGCGAAGTGGGGTATCGATATTGGCCGGCACGAACAGCTCCCTGCTCAGGCTGGCCAGCAGCATTGCCGTGCCGGGGGGCAGCTGCCGGCCTGTGGGCCGGGGGCTGCGGCTGTTTGGGGCGCTGCCCCCGCTTTGTTTTCCTAGGGGAGCCCCCCACTTTTGGGGGGTGGTGGTATGTGCACGTGTAAATGACACGATGTTCCTTTTGTTGCCATTTCAGGATCTATAGGCACGGCTGAGATTTGCATGGCTTGGAGTACTGAATGTATTAACCGAATAAAGCACGGGATCATACACGGTACAAACAGCTCCCCCAAAGAAGTGATCCCACCAATGGCCGGTAAGTATAGAATTCCATTTCTGTACTGGGACATGCGCAACTCGTTTTATCTCCTCTGCTATTTTCATGATAGCTTCCCCATTACCATCTATTTCTAAACAACACTCAGAAGTATTCCATTTCCCACAGACACCCCCTTCTTCAGCTAAAAGATAATCTAAGGCTACCCGATTTTGGTCCACTGCAGCCCTGGTCTGAGACAACTGTCTCGCTATGAGATTCAGTGCCTCAGCTGTCCGGTTGCTTCTTA
The DNA here is from genome assembly GCF_964273445.1 of Streptopelia decaocto. Lineage (NCBI taxonomy): Eukaryota > Metazoa > Chordata > Aves > Columbiformes > Columbidae > Streptopelia > Streptopelia decaocto. The sequence goes on from NC_138661.1 coordinate 68,697,352, forward strand.
TTTCAACCACTGCTTGCAACCGGATAATTCGGTTTAGCATGTATATTGGGGTACGGTATCCCCAGCTTCCATCTTGGGCCCAGGTGGCTGGATCATAGTATTCAATTATCCTTTTCGCAGGCCATTCATCATCTTTCCAAGTTTGCGTTCCTCCTATGGGGACATTTGTTAAACCCCTCTTCTCTCTCTTTAAAGTTTCGTACAGAGGTTTCCCCAGATGACTCCCTTTTTCCTTTGGGAAAAGGAAAAATGCTGGTTGAATTATCCCTATTGTACAAGACCCTCTCCATTTAGGCATTAACTCATTCTAAGCTCTGTTCCCACATATCCAAAATAATCCATCGGGGGCTTTCCATGGTTCGTTGACATCGGTAGAGGCAGGATTCTGCCAAGATCTCCGTAAATCCCCCATTTCCTCCAAGGGGTTTGCTTTGCTTCGATTCTTCCAGCATATCGTTTCATTTCCCAGGCTACAATTTCGAGACCAATATCCATTAGGAGGACAAGATCCTCACGATGTCCCACTTTTATATGAAGTATTCACGTGAATGGGATGTTATACACAGTCGGTCAGTTTCTCGGTCACCTGTTTCTTGTTGCCCCTCTTGCAAGATGTGAATCTGACCTTAGCAACAAGTTAGCATTCCAGTGCTCTGTTTACCACAACACGTATCTGGTTCTCCAGGAAAATGCAGCTAATATGAAGCTTTAGCTGACAGGCAAATTCAGTAAAAGAGAAGCTTGTTTTGTAACAAAACCAGCACAGCCCCCCACCGCGAGGGGCATGTTTTTTTCCCCCAGGAGTTCCGGAGGGGGACCCAGGAGTTCAGGAGGGACCCGGGGGGACAGAAATGCCATTTGTGCCGCGGCGGGTCTCAGTGTCGCCGTCCTGTGGACAAAGCGCGGTGCTGCACCCGGCCTCCCCAATGTGGTGCCGCGGCGAAACTCGGGTACTGCAGCGCACGGCCAGGGGGCAGAGACGCTGTTTGCCCCGAAGCAGCCGGAGGTGCCAGATAAGAAACACAAGCAGTCAGAAGTGCCAGATAAGAAAGAACCGTCAGAACCGGCAGGAGCTGCGGCTTCATAGCTCCATCAGCGTTGATCTTATGAGTCTGATTTTGATGCTAGTCATTTTGACTTACATTATGCTACAGTGTTCTGTTTGGTACTGCTACTGGGTAACAAATAATTGTGCCGTACCATAGCACGAGATGATAATATAAGGAAGATGGCTCAGCCTCAGATAGGGCAGACGTGAAAGGAAGGGTGGGCTACACTGTCTGTACATGCTGGATTTTAGGAAAAATAAATTTATCACGGCCTTATTCAAATCTGACTGTCTAAAGCCAGGCATTTCTGTTCCTCAGAGCTCTGCCCCAGGGGAGCTGGTGTGCGGGAAAGTAAATTCAACTGGAGGCGGCTTAGTTTTTAAACTGCGTGATGTGCTTTTTCTGGGGTGGCATTAACCTGAGAAATTTGGGAACTCAGAAAAAACCATAAAATTTATCTGCACTGCCACTGCCTGTTGTCAGCCCAGCATTTTCATCAGGCAAGGCGAGGTCTAACCTGAGAATGGGCTGCTCACAACCAGAGACCCACGGTTCAGGGAAGCCAAAGGATTTTATCACGGGGTTGTTTTGGGAGATGTTCTGATATGTGACGGGTGTCTGCTTTTGGTCTTACACAGGAATAAATCAGTATGGCTTAATGCACCGTATATCAGCAGGTCTATGTGTCAGGTGGACTTAATGGGTCTGAACAGCTTCACCTGGGACCTCACCCACAGCCTGACCACAGGCCCTGGATCCTATTTAAGCTCAGCCCAGGGCTCTCACCTGCTCTTTGAGCTCTGCTGCAGGAGTGCTGGTCTGCAGCCTTGTTGTTGCCTGTGCTCCTTGGACTGATGCTGTCGGTAGGTGTCTCCTGGATGGCCCCTTGCGTATGTGTTGTGGCTTGTCTGGTCCTGTCTGCATTTGCTCCTGACTGGGTTCCTTGGGTGGCCCTGGGCCTGTTCATCCCTTGGTGGTTCTGTTTGCTGTGTCTGGGCTCTGTGGGAGCTGGGCAGAGCCCTCACTGGGGTTGCTCTTGGTTCCTTTCCCTCAGGGAGCATCTGGAGCAGTCGCTGTAATGAAGCTAAACCACCTTGTATGTTGCTTATGTGCATTGTCTTTTCAGGAAGTAAAGAAAGGAACTCTTTCTTCGTGAGCTGGGAGTTGCATTGTTTAAATTAGGGAGGAGTTCCCCCAGACCGTCGTGTTGGTGGGAGAGCATTTCTTCGTCCATGTGAGTAAGAGTACATGAGCTGGCCCCATCTGCCTCAGACATCAAGCTCTATGAAAGGGCATGAGTTTTTTGGGATCTTCCTCAAGCAAAGATAATATATAATGGTTTCTGACTTCTATGGCGCCTCTTTCCTGCTCTGAAATGGTAATTCTGACAAAGGCGCAATATCTGAGTATGTATTTCTGTAGCTGTCACCCTGATTTCACTAAAAAGCAATACTGCCCCCCATCTCTTTATTTTCCTGTTATAAAAATTACTGTGAGCAAATATGTCTCTTGTAGGCATGGACTTAAACTTTTGGAGTGAACAAGTAATTCTGGTTCACGGGAAATTATCACCTTGCCAAGGGAAGCAGATAACTACAGGAGTAAATCCTCACGGCTCGTTAAAACCACGCTGTGGGTCTAGCTGGTGACAAACCACATCTGTCAGACTGGAGATGAAAGTGGCTGTACCTTTGTCAAAGCACTGTGTAGGCTGAGGAGCTTGGTTGTTAGTATAGCTATGCTAATCTGAGAATGACGTTCAGATGGAGGCAAAGAAAGGCTGGGAAGGTGTCTGGGAACTCCCCGTGTTGTTGGCTGCAGTCTGGGAAAGTGGATGTGTTGCCGGATGCTGCTTCCCCAGCGCCTGGGACCACAGGGTGGGCAGCACTAGGGATACCTGCAAGACTTGCTTAACTTGTTTTTCTCAGGCTCCTTGGCTTTTTTTGAAGTATCAGTTTATTAGTGCTCTTCTCTAATTGACCTCTCATCACATTGAGTTTCACATCAGGTTGGTGATGGTCAAGTCACTTATTCCTTTTGTCTTTCTTTGGAGCTTGCTTTAGAGACTAGACCAAGTGGGCTGGCACCCTGGTTGAATTCACTGTGGTGGGTGATTTATTACTAATATACAGGGAAGGACCACTTTGGAGGTCCTGCTGAGATGGTACAGATGTAAATGGCATACAAAATAAAGATGGGAAATGGTAGCAATGCCTAGCAGTAAGCTGTCACCTCAGAGCAATAGTCCAATGAGGTCTGTGCCCAGGAGTTCCCTGGTTTCAGTCTTTTACTGGAGTTAAATCCAGTTTTAGCAGAAATCTTGACTGCAGCTAGTCTAGCTTTGGGCAAGAACAAGGCTGAGCTCCTTTAAATCAGTACTGAAATGGGTATCAGCTGCTGATTATCAACCAGCAAAGAACTGAAGTGTGAGGATGAATTAACATTGTGTGTCTTTTAGGATGAGTTGGCTGCTGTGTCCTGCAGCCTGGCTTCTGGAACCCCTGGGATCTGCAGTCCTGTAGGGGCTGGGAGTTGGAGTGGCAACTCTCACTCGAGTGTCAGAGGAAATTACACAGCCCTTCAAACTAAACCTTGCAAGCAGGGCTGAGGGGCTGTGAGTTATTGCTGTGATTAAGCTGATCCAGTCCTGAGGAGGCTAAAGGGTTGCTTAGCGATACTTTAGCAATGACTAACAGTGCTTTACTAGGCTTTCACTGTTTACTATGGCTTTAATACTGGCTCAGTGGGTTTTTTTTTAGTGGAACGTTCTTACTATTTTTGTAATGGTCTCCCTTCTTGAGAAACTGTCAAACTCATCACTTATAGTGACCAGGCAGCAGTTAGCAAGCATTTGATTGCTGATCATGTGTTGATTTTTTGGCCTGACCTCATTAAGTTTCTTTATCTCTACCTTCTCTTTCCCTAGCAGTCCTTAAATGAGCTACAGAGATTAGATAATTTAAGTGCTTTTCATATAAATGCCTCCTAGTCTGTTGACTTTTCCTAAACCACCCCTTGTCCGTGTGGAAGCTTATTTCTGGTACTTAAAGGAGAGATGGACTGGGGAAGAGATGGTCTGAACCAGCCCAGAGCCACATCTCACAGAAAACTTTATTATGGTCTTCTGTAAAGCCCTTTAACAGGACAAGATGTATATTGTTCATTTAATGTTCTTCAGCAGCATAACTGTTAAGACAGGTCTCCTTCCTGATGTCAAGAGGCTGCTCTAATATGTAGTATATTCACATAATTTCCGTTAAAAAGTATATTGAGGGCCAAGCTCTCTATTAGTATTTTTAAATTCTGAGCTGAAAAATGCAAGCACACATCAAATAAATGGAACTTCCTTTTCTCTACTGAGGTATCTGAGTCATGGCTGTCACCATCAAAAATGTCTAGTAATATTTTGGGGAAAGGAAAACCCATTAAAGCTGAGGAGGGCATCTGGAGGAGTGCAGAGGAGCAGGAGGCGCCAGCCGGCCGGGGGCAGGTGCCGGTGCAGAGACGCCGTGTGACCCGCGGGGTTCTCAGAGGTAAGAACCTTTCGATTTGTTCTCCTCAGGGCACGTCCCTTTGCCTCTGGCCCCCTCACAAGCTTACTCGCCTAATGTCGCCATAAGCAGAAGGGACGAAAAAGGGCAAAGAGGACAAGATCCTCATGATCTCCCACTTTTATATGAAGTATTCACGTGAATGGGATGTGCGGGAGGGACCCGGGATTTCTGGGGGGACAGAAAGGACGTTTGTGCCGCGGCGGGTCTCAGTGTCGCCGTCCTGTGGACAAAGCGCGGTGCTGCACCCGGCCGCCCCAATGCGGTGCCGCGGCGCGCCTCAGTGCTGCCGCCCTGTGGGGAAACTGGGGTACTGCAGCGCGCGGCCAGGGGGCAGAGACGCTGTTTGCCCCGAAGCAGCCAGAGGTGCCAGATAAGAAACACAAGCAGTCAGAAGTGCCAGATAAGAAAGAACCGTCAGAACCGGCAGGAGCTGCGGCTTCAGAGCTCTGTCAGCGTTGATCTTATGACTCTGATTTTGATGCGAGCCATTTTGACTTACATTGTGCTACAGTGTTCTGTTTGGCACTGCTAGCGGGTAACAAATACTTGTGCTGTACCACAGCACGAGGTGATAATATTTTGTAGATTTGTACTGCCAAAGAATTTGCAAGTATATTGCAAAGGGGGGAATTCAAGAGAAGCTGCTAAATTAATGTATAGTGTGATTAAGTTACAAAAGACAAGCCTGTCATCAGGCAGTTGACATAAGAAATGCTTTCTGGAAACGTGCAAAACGAGGGGCTATGTTTCAAGAACTCTCATGTGGAATTGCTGTGTTTCAGGGGGAGCTGTGACCGCCCCATGCTCAGCAGACCCCCAGCCCCGGTGGGGGGAGCAGCGCCGGAGCGGGAGACGCGGCACCGTCGTCCGTCCCCAGCGTGCCGGGGGGCGGCTGCCGGCCTGTGGGACGAGGCTGCGGCTGTTCGGGGCGCTGACCCCCGGGTTTGGGGGCTCTGGTATGTACGTATGTGAATGGCATTTTAAAGTAATGAGCTGCCCGCTGGGGCTGTTTTCCTTTTCTAACTTTTTTTTTTGGAGTGAATCAATGGGGGAACTCGGGGGATGACGATGATGTTACCGGAGGAGCAGGCCAGCGAGAGATGGGGGCTCACAGCCCCAAAATGCCTGAAGAATCAGGGTGTTCAGTGGCACTGCGGGGAGGAGAAATTTCTCCCTGTCCGCTGCAGGGAAAACAGAACAATCCCCCATCAAAGCTGTCCTAGAGAAATACTTGCTGTTTGTCATTCAGGCTCTAGAACGGCCCAGTGTCCCGTTAAAGGTTGCGGTGGTGCGGGTCAGGGATCCCCAGGCTGCGCCGGGCCCACAGGACGGCTGCTGGTGGAACCCAAAGTCCAGGACAACTTGTCGGAGGTAAGAACCTTTCGATTTGTTCTCCTCAGGACACGTCCCTTTGCCTCTGGCCCCCTCACAAGCTTACTCGCCCCCTGGTTCCCTCAGAAACCCATTTCCTTCCAGCTCCTCTGCGATGACCCTGCCTGCCTTTGGGTCCCTGCAGGCTCTTTGGTGGCATCACGGTGCCCGTTTGACCTCTTGCCCCATTAAATTCCCCTCTTTTCTCTCTTCCCCTCAAAACTTCCACATTTGCCCTTGACACATCCCAGAGGCCTCATTTTTTCCCTCTTGTCTCCTCTCAGGACCCCCCATCTGTTGGCGCCTGTCGAGGGCTTAGATTGCGGGTGACAGTAAAACCCTGGCAGGTGTATTGTTAACCCCCTCTCCCCCCCACTTCCCCCTTTTGCCCCTCCCTCTCCCCCCGTCCCACTCAGGACAGGCGATCGGGAGGGGGAGAAGGACAGAGAGAAGAGAGTTGGAAATATTAACAATGTTTTACTAATGCTACTGATAAGAATAGAGAAAATAATCCAAAATATACAAAACCAGTCTTGAATGTCTCAGCACCTGCAGAGCCGGCACCCGAAGCGTGGTGAGCCGGCACCCAGCCGTGGGGCTGGTTGGGCGCGTCGTTGGCGGAGCCGGCACCGACGATCTCTGGACGCGTCGAGGCGCTGCGGTGGGTTTTCCTGGAAATTCCAAGGCCCTGGTGTTTTATGATTGTAACTACTTACTTACTGTAAGACATTTAGAATGAAAACGTGAATAAGAGTAACCAGAAGAGTCTTTGGGAGTAAATAATGCCTGTCATCTACTCTAGCTGTTACTCAAAACTCTGCAGACAGTAATTATCTCCAATTGATGTAGTAAAATTTAAAAGAGTGGAATATAAATACTGGAGCACTAATTGGAAGTAATACCTGTGGAGAAAAACTCTCTAGTTTATAATAAAAAATAATGTGTGCTAGTTAATCCGGCTGGTAGTAATGTAATGATAAAAATGTTAAAGTGTAAATAAATGAAATTATTTAGGCGTGAGCAATAACTGAATTTAATTTCAGCTATTACTTGTTGGTGAACTAGGCAGCAGTTATTCCCAATCTGACTCCTAGTTTAAAAACCACATTGTTTGGAATTCCTTTGAAATGGTAAAGGCAGAAAACTAATGTGGAGTCATTGGTAGCTCCATTTGCACAACCGTTATGAAATAAACTGCAGGCACGAATGACTGCATAGGAAACAAAGTAAGGAAGCTTTAGATTTTAAACAGCATTGGAAAGTAATGGGGAGTGTTTAGTATTTAAATTATAACAGAGCCATGAGATTGGAGGCAACAAAGCTCAGAACCAAACGGAGTCAAAACGTTACTTTTTTTTTTTTTTTTTTTTTTTCAAAGAGAAGTAAAAAGGAACCACTAAGTAGCGGCTGTTTCTAAATGGTGAGGATTCAGAATGGGCCAATCAGATCGCTCGGGAGGGCTGGAGGGGCGGAGCGCTGATAGGCGGGGAGAATGGCAATTGATGTGCGTAGGCAGCCAATCAGGTTGCCGGAGGGGCGGGCTTTGGGGTGTCCGTACTGCGCATGCCCAAAGTGCGCAGTCCTCAGTCAGGTCCGACGTGAGGCGGGCACCTGGGCGCGGACCGCGGAAGGCGCATCCAATAGGAGGACGGCGCGGTGGGGTGGAAAGCAGCCAATCAGAGTGCGCCGACTCAATCCCGTTTGAACAGCTGCCTGCCTGGCCAACGCTTCCGTGGTGTCTCGGGGCGAGGGGGGGAGGCTGTGGAGCGCTCATTTTGGCCTCTCCGTCCCGTCTGCCTCGCTCTCCCTCTCTCTGTGTCACCTTGTCTGGCTCCCTGTCACTGCCTTTCTCTGATAAGCTGACCTGCTCTTTGCCCTCCTTTTTTGTGGAATCACAGGCTCATTCTGCTTGGAAAAGACACGTGCAATTTTAAATTTGGGGTTGACTTCTAGGGGTTTTTTTCCCCGTTAGTGTAAATCGATGGCACGTTGTCCTGCGGCTCAATCCCCGTTCTGTTCCGTGGAGTCTTCAATTTAGGATGTTCAGGTAAGAAAGTTTGTCCTTCCAGAAAAGGAGCAGTCATTGGTAGGACCGAGAGAGGCTTTGAAGTGCACGATCAGAATTGAAGCCAGATTGCACTTGCCGTTGCTGCTGTCCGTCTTGTCTCTCACTGGTTTCCCCACGGCTCCCTAGTGTTTGGGCATGTTTTTTCCCCAAGGAGAGGCCGTGCGGGTGAGGATTGAGAGGATTCAGAGCGGGCCAATGAGATGGCGCGGGAGGGCTGGAGGGCTGGAGGGGCGGAGCGCTGGTTGGGTGCCTAGGCACGTCAGTTGCCACTCTGTCCGCCTATCAGGTTGCTGGAGGGGCGGGCGTTGAGGGCTCCGTACTGCGCATGCCCCAAAGAGCGAGCGCTGATAGGCGGCGAGAGAGGTGATTGACGTGTCCTAGGCAGCGAACCGGGACGCGGCAAGGGGCGGGTGCTGCGGTATCCCTACTGCGCATGTCCAAACCGCGAGCGCCTCGGTTGGGGGGGGGGGGTAACCGGGATCGAACGGGAACGGGGGTCGGGGCTGCTGCGGAGCGCTCGCTGCGGCCGGCGGGGTCGGTGCCCGCGGAGCCCGGCGGGAGAGCTCGAGGGGAACGGAGCGGCGAGAGACGCGGCAGGTGAGTGCAGCCACGGGGACCGTGCCGTTGGAACGGGGGGAGCGGGATGGGCTCCGTTTCCCCCCCGCCCTTACGGCCGAGCTGGCGAAGCTGGTGGGCGGCGTGCGAGCCCGAGGGCAGGTGCGCTGAAGGCTTGCGGGCTGGAGCCGCGTCTCCCTCCGGCGCAGCGCCCGTGCCCGGTCCGGCAGTCCCTCCGGGAGCGGCGCAGCCCCCGTTAGTGGGGGCACGTTTAAAAGCGGAGCTGAGGCGCGGTTGCAGGCTCGGTGGTGGGGCGCCGCTTCGGCGGGAGCTCGGGGCGAGGCGCGGCGGGTTCCGTGTCCTGTAGGCGCGGCTTCCGTGCCGCGGCTCTCCGTGTGCTTTTTTGTTTTGTTGCGTTTGTTTTTTGGTTTTTTTTTTTTTCGGGATTCCCGCGACACGTGGCGCGACCGCTCGCCCGGGGCTGCCGCGGCGCGCCTCAGTGCTGCCGCCCTGTGGCGAAACTCGGGTACTGCAGCGCACGGCCAGGGGGCAGAGACGCTGCTTGCCCCGCAGCAGCCAGAGGAGCCAGATAAGAAACACAAGCAGTCAGAGGTGCCAGATAAGAAAGAACCGTCAGAACCGGCAGGAGCTGCGGCTTCACAGCTCCATCAGCGTTGATCTTATGAGTCTGATGTTGATGCTAGTCATTTTGACTTACATTATGCTACAGTGTTCTGTTTGGCGCTGCTAGTGGGTAACAAATAATTGTGCTGTACCACAGCACGAGATGATAATATTTTGTAGATTTATACTGTCAAAGAATTTGCAAGTATATTGCAAAGGGGGGAATTCAAGAGAAGCTGCCAAGTTAATGTATGCTGCCATGAAGTTATAGAACTCATACCCTCATTAACCAGCTGATGTGAGGGAAATGCTTTCTGACCCCCTGCACGCTGAGGGGATATTTTTCACCTTTTAGATCCTTCTGCATGAGAGGAGGGAGACGGAAGGTTAAGTAACACGTTGTTTAGAAGCAGAGTGCTTAGTTTCTATTTAACTAATAGATGTATTGTCAGTGGGAAATGAAACATTTATAACTAACATAATCAGTAATTTCTTAGGCTAGATATATTGTATGTTTAAAATTCCCCAAAATTGTAATGAATATGTAGCAGTTGTGTGACTATAAGCAATGCAAGAGCATCCAGTCGTGGGAGCACTTACAGAGGACGACCCCTGGAGCTCCCCAGTGCTGATGAAAGAAACATTGCCTGCTCAGCAGTGTCATTGACTCTGCTGTCTCGCTTATTGCTCCGTTTCAGTACGAGCCCGTCCCGTGGCCTCACAGGGCTGTCTTCTGTGGCGCTGCTGCGGGGAAGGCGCGAGATGCTTTCCCGCACCAGTGGGAGTGTTTGCTTTTATACTGAGCGTGTCCTAAACGGTGTCAGTTTGTCTTAATGCCGTCTGGCGTTGCTCCAGTCGCTCTGGTTTCTCAAGGCTGCCTTGCGTTTCGAGGCAGCCCATTTCCCTGGAATCCTGCGTTAGCTCAGCTGCTCTCCTGTCCCTTCTCCTGACTAGTTCCTCTGCTTTCTCCTGCTCTATTTTTTTCAGCCGCTGAACTCTAATTTGGAATTTCTGTTTTTCAGAGGCGGAGCTGTGAACGCCCGATGCTCAGCAGACCCCCCAGTCCAGGCGGGGAATGGAACGGGGATGCTCCAGGTGGGGAGCAGCGCCCGGGTGGGAGACGCGGCGCCGTCCTCCGTCCCCATCGTGCCGCAGAGGAGCAGGAGGCGCCAGCCGGCCGGGGGCAGATGCCGGGTGCGTCCCCAGCTCGCCAGAGCTCCCCCTGAGCCTCCTCCCGCGGCCCCGCTCGCCCCGTGCAGCCGCCCCCAGCCGCGGCAGCTCCTGCGAACCCGTCCCGTGTTCCCGGGCCGCTCCCGAGCCCCACGGTGAAGGCGGCAGGCCGGCCCTCGGCACCTCTCCGGTGGCCCGTGCGGAAGGAGCAGGCTCAGGCAGGGGTGAGCTACGGTGCTAACGGCTGCTGCTTCTTCTTTCCCGCTCCCAGAGGCCACGCTGAGGATGCGGCCGTTTGCTGCCACCCCGGGGATGCCGTCGGCTGCGCCCGCCTCGGGCTGGCGAGGCTCATCTGGCAGCGCGTCGGGAAAAGGGACGGGTGCTGCCGCGGCTGGAGCCGGAGAGGTAAAGAGGAAGAAATGCGGGGCCGTCGGCCCGACGTCTGCTTCCTGCGGCGGGCAAGAGAGGGAGCCCCTCTCTCCGGGTGGCGAAGGGTCCCTCTGCGTGGCGTGCAGCGGGCCAGGCCGTCAACGTGCGCGGCAGGTCCGTGCGCGTATCCCGGAGCGGGACGGCTGCGTGGCGAGCGAGCCAGCGAGGCTCCGTGTCCCCGAAGCCTCGTCTCGTAGCAGCCCTGACACCCCACCGTGTTCTCCTAGGCTGAGGACAGCCGAGCGCCCCGAGGGAGGAGAGGAGGGGACAGGAGCGTCTGAGCTGTTAGAAGCCTCCTGGCAGCCACCGAAAGCGAGAGCCGCTGTGAGTCCCTGGCCCTTGGGCCTCGTCCCCGGCTTCTGTGTCCTGGTGCCTCCCTGCCCCTCCGTCTCCTTTTTCCCCACGCTTTCTCTGGCCCGTTCTTGTCCCCGCTGTTCTCTTGTCCCCACTGCGCTCTCGTGTGCGTCCGTCCCCCCGCTGCGCTCTCGTGTGCGTCCGTCCCCCCGCTGCGCTCTCGTCCGTGTGCGTGTCCCCCCGCTGCGCTCTCGTCCGTGTGCGTGTCCCCCCGCTGCGCTCTCGTCCGTGTGCGTGTCCCCCCGCTGCGCTCTCGTCTGTGTGTCCCCGCGCTCTTCTCTTCCTCTCTGTGTCTGTACGTGCTGCTCTGTCCCCCGACCTTCCTGTCTTTCTCTTTCCTTCCTCCCTCCCTTCGTCTTCTCTCTCTGTGCCTTTGTCGTGCTCAGCGTTGCTGGCGTTCTTCGTTCTGTACGGCGCTGTTCCCGTCCTCGTTCCTGTTCTGAGCCTTCGTGCTGCCCCCCGCCCCGTTTTTCTCTTTTTTTGTTGTTTTTTGCCTGCCCTCCGTCTCTCGGGCGGGCTCCTCATTCCTCTCTTTCTTCCTCCAGCCCCCTGTGCTCCCCGCGGTCTCTCTCGCTCTGCCATCGGTTTTGCCTGTTGCTCTCCCTCTTGCTTCCCGTTGATAGGAGGAACAAAAATCTTTTAGAAAGCCGTCGGCATAAGGTAGCAAGACCAGGCCTAACGTAACAGAAACCGAACAGAGAAAAACTGGCTCTACAGGGACTGGAGGTGGCGCAAAGCGGGATGTGGTTGGCTCGCAGGCTGGGAAAATGGAACGTTCCACTGAATGGAGAAGGAGCTACTTGAGTAGCAGCACAAAATGACAGTGGGCGTGCTCAAGAAATGAGGTCGAGAAGCCGACACCGGGGCGGGGGGGCACCGGGGACCGCTGGAGACCCTTGGTGGACACGCTGGCACACCAAGGATGGACTGCCAGCGAAGGGTGGGGTTATGGAAAGAGCTTCCGTCTAATGCATTAACTAAGCGCTGGGAGCAAATGAATATCCAATAGGTAGACGTAATAAATACCAAGAAGCGTGAGTCACATGCACGCTCGATTACAGGGGCGATCCTTGAGCGTGCGGTGCGCTGTATTGAAATTGCCTGCCGTTTAACACTTTCAGAACAGTGTTCAAGAGTCTTTTTTGCCGACGTTTTGGTACCTCCCCGCGTCCCGTGGTTTCTCGCTGCGTCCCCGTGTCCCGCTCCCTGCCCGTGGCCGCGTTCCTCTCTGTCCCATTGACCGTGCTGGGCTTTTTTCCTCCGTCTCCGCCCCGCCGCGCCGATTTGTTTCTTCCTCTGCCCTGTTCCTCGGTGCTCTTCCGGCCTCTTTTCCTCTGTCCCCCCCGCTGCTGTGTTCTCTGCCTTGTTTTTTCAGATACCTGTCCCTGTTTTCTCTTCTCGCTTGTGAAGAGAAGCTGCCAGGGGGCAGAGACGCTGTGTGACCCGCGGGGTTCGCAGTCAGGTCTCCGCGTGTCAGCGTCCGTCCCCCCGACGGGGGTCAGGTCCCCGTTTGTGTGCAGACAACATCCCTCCCTCGGTGCCTCCTTAGAACGTTTAATGACGTAAATATTGCTACTGCTAACGTTGTCGGCGCGGCTTCTTTCCTCAGCGGATCCGTCCTGCAGTCGGTGGCCCACGAATGCTTGGCAACAGCAGGAGCGGATTGAAAGGACCGGCCGCTGGAGGATGCCGAAGACTCCCGGGTCACCGATGGAAGCAGCTTTGCGTAAAGCAAGGGGTACGTGAAGGCGGGCGTGCGGGGACGGCTGCCCAGCACGTAGTGGGAGCTGAACCTTTACCTCCAGGGACTTCTGCCCAGAAAGCTGAAGAACTTGCTCTCCCGCGAGAGAGCGAAGGGGGGTATCGATATTGGCCGGCACGAACAGCTCCCTGCTCAGCCTGGCCAGCAGCATTGCCGTGCCGGGGGACAGCTGCCGGCCTGTGGGCCGGGGGCTGCGGCTGTTTGGGGCGCTGCCCCCGCTTTGTTTTCCTAGGGGAGCCCCCCACTTTTGGGGGGTGGTGGTATGTGCACGTGTAAATGACACGATGTTCCTTTTGTTGCCATTTCAGGATCTATAGGCACGGCTGAGATTTGCATGGCTTGGAGTACTGAATGTATTAACCGAATAAAGCACGGGATCATACACGGTACAAACAGCTCCCCCAAAGAAGTGATCCCACCAATGGCCGGTAAGTATAGAATTCCATTTCTGTACTGGGACATGCGCAACTCGTTTTATCTCCTCTGCTATTTTCATGATAGCTTCCCCATTACCATCTATTTCTAAACAACACTCAGAAGTATTCCATTTCCTACAGACACCCCCTTCTTCAGCTAAAAGATAATCTAAGGCTACCCGATTTTGGTCCACTGCAGCCCTGGTCTGAGACAACTGTCTCGCTATGAGATTCAGTGCCTCAGCTGTCCGGTTGCTTCTTATTTCAACCACTGCTTGCAACCGGATAATTCGGTTTAGCATGTATATTGGGGTACGGTATCCCCAGCTTCCATCTTGGGCCCAGGTGGCTGGATCATAGTATTCAATTATCCTTTTCGCAGGCCATTCATCATCTTTCCAAGTTTGCGTTCCTCCTATGGGGACATTTGTTAAACCCCTCTTCTCTCTCTTTAAAGTTTCGTACAGAGGTTTCCCCAGATGACTCCCTTTTTCCTTTGGGAAAAGGAAAAATGCTGGTTGAATTATCCCTATTGTACAAGACCCTCTCCATTTAGGCATTAACTCATTCTAAGCTCTGTTCCCACATATCCAAAATAATCCATCGGGGGCTTTCCATGGTTCGTTGACATCGGTAGAGGCAGGATTCTGCCAAGATCTCCTTAAATCCCCCATTTCCTCCAAGGGGTTTGCTTTGCTTCGATTCTTCCAGCATATCGTTTCATTTCCCAGGCTACAATTTCGAGACCAATATCCATTAGGAGGACAAGATCCTCACGATGTCCCACTTTTATATGAAGTATTCACGTGAATGGGATGTTATACACAGTCGGTCAGTTTCTCGGTCACCTGTTTCTTGTTGCCCCTCTTGCAAGATGTGAATCTGACCTTAGCAACAAGTTAGCATTCCAGTGCTCTGTTTACCACAACACGTATCTGGTTCTCCAGGAAAATGCAGCTAATATGAAGCTTTAGCTGACAGGCAAATTCAGTAAAAGAGAAGCTTGTTTTGTAACAAAACCAGCACAGCCCCCCACCGCGAGGGGCATGTTTTTTTCCCCCAGGAGTTCCGGAGGGGGACCCAGGAGTTCAGGAGGGACCCGGGATTTCTGGGGGGACAGAAATGCCATTTGTGCCGCGGCGGGTCTCAGTGTCGCCGTCCTGTGGACAAAGCGCGGTGCTGCACCCGGCCTCCCCAATGCGGTGCCGCGGCGAAACTCGGGTACTGCAGCGCACGGCCAGGGGGCAGAGACGCTGTTTGCCCCGAAGCAGCCGGAGGTGCCAGATAAGAAACACAAGCAGTCAGAAGTGCCAGATAAGAAAGAACCGTCAGAACCGGCAGGAGCTGCGGCTTCATAGCTCCATCAGCGTTGATCTTATGAGTCTGATTTTGATGCTAGTCATTTTGACTTACATTATGCTACAGTGTTCTGTTTGGTACTGCTACTGGGTAACAAATAATTGTGCCGTACCATAGCACGAGATGATAATATAAGGAAGATGGCTCAGCCTCAGATAGGGCAGACGTGAAAGGAAGGGTGGGCTACACTGTCTATACATGCTGGATTTTAGGAAAAATAAATTTATCACGGCCTTATTCAAATCTGACTGTCTAAAGCCAGGCATTTCTGTTCCTCAGAGCTCTGCCCCAGGGGAGCTGGTGTGCGGGAAAGTAAATTCAACTGGAGGCGGCTTAGTTTTTAAACTGCGTGATGTGCTTTTTCTGGGGTGGCATTAACCTGAGAAATTTGGGAACTCAGAAAAAACCATAAAATTTATCTGCACTGCCACTGCCTGTTGTCAGCCCAGCATTTTCATCAGGCAAGGCGAGGTCTAACCTGAGAATGGGCTGCTCACAACCAGAGACCCACGGTTCAGGGAAGCCAAAGGATTTTATCACGGGGTTGTTTTGGGAGATGTTCTGATATGTGACGGGTGTCTGCTTTTGGTCTTACACAGGAATAAATCAGTATGGCTTAATGCACCGTATATCAGCAGGTCTATGTGTCAGGTGGACTTAATGGGTCTGAGCAGCTTCACCTGGGACCTCACCCACAGCCTGACCACAGGCCCTGGATCCTATTTAAGCTCAGCCCAGGGCTCTCACCTGCTCTTTGAGCTCTGCTGCAGGAGTGCTGGTCTGCAGCCTTGTTGTTGCCTGTGCTCCTTGGACTGATGCTGTCGGTAGGTGTCTCCTGGATGGCCCCTTGCGTATGTGTTGTGGCTTGTCTGGTCCTGTCTGCATTTGCTCCTGACTGGGTTCCTTGGGTGGCCCTGGGCCTGTTCATCCCTTGGTGGTTCTGTTTGCTGTGTCTGGGCTCTGTGGGAGCTGGGCAGAGCCCTCACTGGGGTTGCTCTTGGTTCCTTTCCCTCAGGGAGCATCTGGAGCAGTCGCTGTAATGAAGCTAAACCACCTTGTATGTTGCTTATGTGCATTGTCTTTTCAGGAAGTAAAGAAAGGAACTCTTTCTTCGTGAGCTGGGAGTTGCATTGTTTAAATTAGGGAGGAGTTCCCCCAGACCGTCGTGTTGGTGGGAGAGCATTTCTTCGTCCATGTGAGTAAGAGTACATGAGCTGGCCCCATCTGCCTCAGACATCAAGCTCTATGAAAGGGCATGAGTTTTTTGGGATCTTCCTCAAGCAAAGATAATATATAATGGTTTCTGACTTCTATGGCGCCTCTTTCCTGCTCTGAAATGGTAATTCTGACAAAGGCGCAATATCTGAGTATGTATTTCTGTAGCTGTCACCCTGATTTCACTAAAAAGCAATACTGCCCCCCATCTCTTTATTTTCCTGTTATAAAAATTACTGTGAGCAAATATGTCTCTTGTAGGCATGGACTTAAACTTTTGGAGTGAACAAGTAATTCTGGTTCACGGGAAATTATCACCTTGCCAAGGGAAGCAGATAACTACAGGAGTAAATCCTCACGGCTCGTTAAAACCACGCTGTGGGTCTAGCTGGTGACAAACCACATCTGTCAGACTGGAGATGAAAGTGGCTGTACCTTTGTCAAAGCACTGTGTAGGCTGAGGAGCTTGGTTGTTAGTATAGCTATGCTAATCTGAGAATGACGTTCAGATGGAGGCAAAGAAAGGCTGGGAAGGTGTCTGGGAACTCCCCGTGTTGTTGGCTGCAGTCTGGGAAAGTGGATGTGTTGCCGGATGCTGCTTCCCCAGCGCCTGGGACCACAGGGTGGGCAGCACTAGGGATACCTGCAAGACTTGTGTCGAGGGTTAAGATTGCGGGGTGACAATAAAACCCTGGCAGATGTATTGTTAACCCCCTCTCCCCCCCACTTCCCCCTTTTTGCCCCTCCCTCTCCCCCCTTCCCACTCAGGACAGGCGATCGGGAGGGAAAGAAGGACAGAGAGAAGAGAGTTGGAAAAATTAAAGATGTTTTACTAATGCTACTAATAAGGATAGAGAAAATAATACAAAATATACAAAACCAATCTTGAAAGTCTCAGCAACTGCAGAGCTGGCCACCAAAGTCCTGGATTAGACTCTGCAGCCAAGCGGAGCTGGATTCAGTCTCTCACTAGGCCTCAGTTCTCAGGGACGACCAGCCAGATCCTCTCCTAAGGTCGGCCATAAGCAGAAGGGGAAAAGGGACGAGATCCTTGTGATCTCCCACTTTTATATGAAGTATTCACGTGAATGGAATGTTATACACAGTTGGTCAGTTTCTTGGTCACTTGTTTCTCGTCGCCCCTCTCGCGAGATGTCCATCCGTGCTTATCAATATGTTTGCATTCCATTGCTAGGTTTACCAAAACATGTGTCTGGTTCTCCAGGAAAATGCAGTTAATATGAAGGCTTTAGCTGACAGGCAAAATTCACTGAAAGAGAAACTTGTTTTTTAGCAAAACCAGGACATTCCACCCCTTATAATATGCCATTTACTGAATACTTAAACCTTATCAATACAATCTATCAACACAATCTAATTAATCATTACTACTATATATATATATATATATATATATATATATGTACATATATACACAGGAGTAATTAATCAGTGGACCATCCTTTAAAAAGTTCATTAAGTTCATTTTGTCACAACAGTCTCCCAGGGCAGGAAAAAATGGTACAAGTGCATCTCATGACCACTTTTTGTGGGTTAAAAACATCAACTTCGAGGAATTTGTCAGGCGCCACTCGAAGAAGCTAGCTCTGGTTTCATCATCACTGTCTTGATCTGAAAAACACTTATTAAACACTGTTAGTACGGCAATTCACATCATGCAGTTCAGTATTGAATATTTTCACCCAAACTCAAATCCCCTTGAGGTACACACCGAACTTCTCCATCCTTAAGCATCACCCACCAGGTGCTGCCAGGTCCCTGGGCAAAAACAATCCCACGAATGGGCTTGCCTTTGCCTGAGGCAGGAGTAACCCAGACTGCCTTTCCTAGCATGTTTTTCATGTGTACTACAGGGACTTTATCTCCTTCTACAGTCCGCAGAATTTCTGATTGGGCAGGCCCGGCTCGATTGGTTGATCCCCTGGTGTTGACCAACCAAGTGGCTTTTGCTAAATGTGAATCCCAGTTTTTAAAGGTTCCACCACCAAGTGCCTTTAGTGTAGTTTTTAACAAACCATTGTACCTTTCAATTTTCCCAGAGGCTGGTGCATGATATGGAATATGATATACCCACTCAATACCATGTTCTTTGGCCCAATTGTCTACAATACTGTTTTTGAAATGAGTACCATTGTCTGATTCAATTCTTTCTGGCGTACCGTGTCGCCAAAGGACTTGCTTTTCAAGGCCCAAGATAGTATTTCGGGCTGTAGCATGAGGTACAGCATATGTTTCCAACCATCCAGTGGTTGCTTCCACCATTGTAAGTACATAACGCTTACCTTGACGAGTTTGTGGAAGTGTAATATAATCAATCTGCCAAGCTTCTCCATACTTATACTTTAACCATCGCCCCCCATACCATACAGGCTTTAAACGTTTCGCTTGTTTGATTTCAGCGCAAGTTTCACATTCATGAATAACCTGTGAAATAGTGTCCATAGTTAAATCCACCCCTCGATCGCGAGCCCATTTATATGTTGCATCTCTACCTTGATGCCCTGAAGCATCATGGGCCCACCGAGCTAGGAAAAGTTCACCTTTATGTTGCCAGTCCAAGTCCACCTCAGCTACTTTAATCTTAGCAGCTTGATCCGCTTGTTGGTTGTTTAGATGTTCCTCGGTGGCTCGACTTTTAGGCACATGAGCATCTACATGCCGAACTTTCACAGGCAGGCTTTCTAGCCGAGCAGCAATATCTTGCCACAGTGTGGCAGCCCAAATGGGTTTACCTCTACGCTGCCAGTTGCTTTTCTTCCATTGCTGTAGCCACCCCCACAAGGCATTTGCTACCATCCATGAGTCAGTATAGAGATAAAGTATTGGCCACTTCTCTCGTTCAGCAATGTCCAAAGCCAGCTGGATGGCTTTCACTTCTGCAAATTGACTAGATTCACCTTGTCCTTCAGTGGCTTCTGTAACTTGTCGTGTGGGACTCCACACAGCAGCTTTCCACCTTCGATGTTTTCCTACAAGACGACAGGATCCATCTGTGAACAGTGCATACTGCTTATCAGTCTCTGAAAGAGTATTATACAGTGGTGCTTCTTCAGCACGTTTTACTTCCTCCTCATCTGGAGACATCCCAAAGTCTTTAATTTCTGGCCAGTCTGTAATCACTTCTAAGATACCTGGGCGATTGGGACTTCCAATTCGAGCTCGTTGCGTGATCAATGCAATCCATTTACTCCACGTAACTTCGGTTGCATGATGTGGAGAGGGAACCGTCCCTTTGAACATCCAGCTCAGCACTGGCAGTCGAGGTGCTAGGAGGAGCTGTGCTTCAGTACCGATCACTTCTGAAGCAGCTCGAACTCCTTCATATGCTGCTAGTATCTCTTTTTCAGTTGGAGTATAGTTGGCCTCAGATCCTTTGTATCCTCGACTCCAAAAACCTAAGGGTCGACCTCGGGTTTCTCCTGGTGCTTTCTGCCAGAGGCTCCAGGTAAGTCCATTATCTCCGGCTGCGGTGTAGAGCACATTTTTAACATCTAGTCCAGTCCGAACTGGTCCAAGGGCCACCGCATGAGTTATCTCACGCTTAATTTGTTCAAAGGCTTGTCGTTGTTCAGGGCCCCACTCAAATTGGTTCTTTTTACGAGTCACTCGATAGAGAGGGCTCACAATGTGGCTGTAGTCAGGGATATGCATTCTCCAAAAACCTACAACGCCCAAGAAAGTCTGTGTCTCCTTTTTATTAGTAGGTGGAGACATTGCTGCAATTTTGTTGATCACATCCATTGGGATCTGACGACGGCCATCTTGCCATTTTATTCCTAAAAACTGGATCTCTCGTGCAGGTCCCTTGACCTTGCTTCGTTTTATGGCAAAACCAGCATCCAAAAGAATCTGAATTATTCTCTCACCTTTCTCGAAGACTTCTGTCGCTGTGTCGCCCCATACGATGATGTCATCAATATATTGCAAGTGTTCTGGAGCTTTACCTTGCTCCAGCGTGGTCTGGATCAGTCCATGGCAGATGGTAGGACTGTGTTTCCACCCCTGGGGCAAGCGATTCCACGTGTACTGGATGCCTCTCCATGTGAAAGCAAACTGCGGCCTGCACTCTGCTGCTACAGGAATAGAGAAAAATGCATTAGCAATGTCAATTGTAGCATACCACTTAGCTGCCTTTGACTCCAGTTTAAATTGCAGTTCTAGCATGTCAGGCACAGCAGCACTCAGTGGTGGTGTAACTTCATTCAGGCCACGATAGTCCACAGTTAGTCTCCACTCATCACTAGACTTACGCACTGGCCAGATTGGGCTGTTAAAGGGTGAGCGAGTCTTACTGATCACACCCTGGCTTTCCAACTGACGGATCAACTTCTGGATAGGAATCAAAGAGTCTCGATTGGTGCGATATTGCCGGCGATGCACCGTCGTGGTAGCAATTGGCACCTGCTGATCGTCAACCATCAGCAGTCCTACAACAGAAGGATCATCTGAAAGACCAGGCAAATCAGACAGCTGTTCAATTTTCTCAGTGTCCACAGCTGCTATACCAAATGCCCACCTATACCCTTTTGGGTCCTTAAAATACCCTCTCTTGAGGTAGTCTATGCCAAGGATGCACGGAGCATCTGGACCAGTCACAATGGGATGCTTTTGCCAGTTTTTTCCAGTTAGGCTCATTTCAGCCTCTACAACAGTCAGTTCCTGGGATCCCCCAGTCACTCCAAAAATATTGATGGATTGCGTTCCTTTATAATTAGAAGGAATTATCGTGCACTGTGCACCAGTGTCCACTAAAGCTTTGTACTCCTGGGGGTGTGTTGTACCAGGCCATCGTATTTGTACAGTCCAATAAACTCTGTTATCCCTTTCCTCCACCTGGTTGGAGGCAGGGCACCTCTAATTTCTGTTTTGCACAGTCTCTGGGTGTGAATTAGAGGTTCCTTCAAGAGCATCAGAATCTCTTCTGCTCCTTTTGTAAACTGGAGCAGCCACCTTCCTAGGAGTTTTTCCTTTTATCTCACGTACTCGTTCCTGAAGTTCTGAGGTAGGTCTTCCATGCCACTTATTCATGTTTTCTCCCTGCTCATGTAGGAAGAACCACAGTGAACCTCTTTTTGTGGGCTGCCTCTGTCCTCTCTCTCGAGACTGGAAATGCCTTTTCCTAACAGCTGAAACATAGGTTTGTGCAGGTCGTGAATGGTATGTGTCTTCTCTGAGTTCTTTGATTTCTTGCAACAGCTTTTCAAACCGATCATCAGATTTTTCACACAGTTTCTCTACAGCAGAGACACAAGCCCGTAGAGAACCAGCAAGGCTGTCCTCAAAGTTCCGGAGCTGCTCAATCACTTCAGTAATATCTTGTATACCTCGTGATGACCAGACCATTCCTGCCAATGACTTAGCATATGCAGGTGGTGCACTTTGTACAAATCTGCGCCACAGAGGTCGTGTACAATTGATTCTGTCTGGGTCTGTCCCCTCTTGGCTGTTTGGTTCAAAATAGATGATCTCTCGCACAGCTAATTCTCTCAGGAACTGAATACCTCTCTCCATAGTATTCCAGTTCCCTAACTTGGATATACAATCTTCCTTGTAGGGAAATCTTACTTTCATAGCTGCCAGGAGTCGGGCCCAGAGAGTAGTGGCATTAGACTCTCTTGAAATTGCCCTATCAATGGTGGAATCTCTTGACAGAGATCCCAGCTGCCTGGCTTCACCACCTTCCAATTCAATTGTCCCTGCCCCATTGTCCCAGCATCGGAGCAGCCAGGTTAAAATATTCTCGCCTTCACGACGACTAAAGTCTTTTCGCAGATCTCTCAGCTCACCTGGAGAAAAGGACCGAGTGATGGTCACTTCATCTCCTCCCTGTCCTGATGATGATGGCCCTTGGGTTGATGTTGGCCCTGTGCCATCATCTGCTGCACGGGTAGTCTTTCTAGTGACTTTCTTACAACCGGCAACTGATGCTGATATGGGTTTACCATCATTTGATTCACTTCCAGAGTCTGAATGACTGTCACAGTGGTTACTGTGGTTACAGCAGCAACAGTGCCCAGTGTGTGAAGAAGGGGGGGCTGCCTTAGCCTGTGAGGCTGGAGAAGTAACCTTATCAGTAGCGGCAGAGGAATTCTGCGTAGGAGTTGTACCTTCAGCCTGCGAAACGGCGGCAGCTGCTTTTGCTGTTTTGCTCTTTCTCGAGCGGCTAGGAGAGCTTTTTGCTAAAGTTTCCGAAGACGCACCGCAAATCTCAGGACAACAAAGAGACGCAAACCTCCTGTTGAACGCCATTTCTCTTAACAGAAGCACAAACTGACACACATTCAGCAAACCAGATAACACCATAACAGTTCTGTCAAAACTCCAAGGATATTCAAAATTCTCTAAAACATTTGCGAACTCTCCTAGCGACAAAACGAAAGTATTGTTAGTCAGCCTTTCTAAAGATTCGCTTGACCAATTAGCAAACACAGAGCCGTTCTGCTCTTTAATCTCTCCTGGAGGCTTTTCAAGGTAAAGCAGAAGCGAGTAGAAATTAATTAGCGGCTGCAGTACAATGAAATAAACCAGTGACAAACCACACAGTATCATCATAATCATTGTCCAGTTCCTTGTTGTTATATAATGAATACTTCGATTTAAAAAGAAAGCCCAACACAGATATGGAATCAGCGAGCACAATGTAGAAAACAACTGATACAACTTATGCCATAACATCTTTAAATCAATGTAATTCACTTTGCCTTAATACCACTGAATAACGTCCGAAGCAAACAGACGCGCGAGTATCACAACTCTAAGAGCTGGCACCATGCCAAGAAAACTGAAAGGTACGTTAGAGCAGTAGAAAAGCCAAAAATCTTTAAATTTACCCCTTTCTCTGGCCCCACGTTGGGCGCCAATTATCTGTCGAGGGTTAAGATTGCGGGGTGACAATAAAACCCTGGCAGATGTATTGTTAACCCCCTCTCCCCCCCACTTCCCCCTTTTTGCCCCTCCCTCTCCCCCCTTCCCACTCAGGACAGGCGATCGGGAGGGAAAGAAGGACAGAGAGAAGAGAGTTGGAAAAATTAAAGATGTTTTACTAATGCTACTAATAAGGATAGAGAAAATAATACAAAATATACAAAACCAATCTTGAAAGTCTCAGCAACTGCAGAGCTGGCCACCAAAGTCCTGGATTAGACTCTGCAGCCAAGCGGAGCTGGATTCAGTCTCTCACTAGGCCTCAGTTCTCAGGGACGACCAGCCAGATCCTCTCCTAAGGTCGGCCATAAGCAGAAGGGGAAAAGGGACGAGATCCTTGTGATCTCCCACTTTTATATGAAGTATTCACGTGAATGGAATGTTATACACAGTTGGTCAGTTTCTTGGTCACTTGTTTCTCGTCGCCCCTCTCGCGAGATGTCCATCCGTGCTTATCAATATGTTTGCATTCCATTGCTAGGTTTACCAAAACATGTGTCTGGTTCTCCAGGAAAATGCAGTTAATATGAAGGCTTTAGCTGACAGGCAAAATTCACTGAAAGAGAAACTTGTTTTTTAGCAAAACCAGGACAACTTGCTTAACTTGTTTTTCTCAGGCTCCTTGGCTTTTTTTGAAGTATCAGTTTATTAGTGCTCTTCTCTAATTGACCTCTCATCACATTGAGTTTCACATCAGGTTGGTGATGGTCAAGTCACTTATTCCTTTTGTCTTTCTTTGGAGCTTGCTTTAGAGACTAGACCAAGTGGGCTGGCACCCTGGTTGAATTCACTGTGGTGGGTGATTTATTACTAATATACAGGGAAGGACCACTTTGGAGGTCCTGCTGAGATGGTACAGATGTAAATGGCATACAAAATAAAGATGGGAAATGGTAGCAATGCCTAGCAGTAAGCTGTCACCTCAGAGCAATAGTCCAATGAGGTCTGTGCCCAGGAGTTCCCTGGTTTCAGTCTTTTACTGGAGTTAAATCCAGTTTTAGCAGAAATCTTGACTGCAGCTAGTCTAGCTTTGGGCAAGAACAAGGCTGAGCTCCTTTAAATCAGTACTGAAATGGGTATCAGCTGCTGATTATCAACCAGCAAAGAACTGAAGTGTGAGGATGAATTAACATTGTGTGTCTTTTAGGATGAGTTGGCTGCTGTGTCCTGCAGCCTGGCTTCTGGAACCCCTGGGATCTGCAGTCCTGTAGGGGCTGGGAGTTGGAGTGGCAACTCTCACTCGAGTGTCAGAGGAAATTACACAGCCCTTCAAACTAAACCTTGCAAGCAGGGCTGAGGGGCTGTGAGTTACTGCTGTGATTAAGCTGATCCAGTCCTGAGGAGGCTAAAGGGTTGCTTAGCGATACTTTAGCAATGACTAACAGTGCTTTACTAGGCTTTCACTGTTTACTATGGCTTTAATACTGGCTCAGTGGGTTTTTTTTTAGTGGAACGTTCTTACTATTTTTGTAATGGTCTCCCTTCTTGAGAAACTGTCAAACTCATCACTTACAGTGACCAGGCAGCAGTTAGCAAGCATTTGATTGCTGATCATGTGTTGATTTTTTGGCCTGACCTCATTAAGTTTCTTTATCTCTACCTTCTCTTTCCCTAGCAGTCCTTAAATGAGCTACAGAGATTAGATAATTTAAGTGCTTTTCATATAAATGCCTCCTAGTCTGTTGACTTTTCCTAAACCACCCCTTGTCCGTGTGGAAGCTTATTTCTGGTACTTAAAGGAGAGATGGACTGGGGAAGAGATGGTCTGAACCAGCCCAGAGCCACATCTCACAGAAAACTTTATTATGGTCTTCTGTAAAGCCCTTTAACAGGACAAGATGTATATTGTTCATTTAATGTTCTTCAGCAGCATAACTGTTAAGACAGGTCTCCTTCCTGATGTCAAGAGGCTGCTCTAATATGTAGTATATTCACATAATTTCCGTTAAAAAGTATATTGAGGGCCAAGCTCTCTATTAGTATTTTTAAATTCTGAGCTGAAAAATGCAAGCACACATCAAATAAATGGAACTTCCTTTTCTCTACTGAGGTATCTGAGTCATGGCTGTCACCATCAAAAATGTCTAGTAATATTTTGGGGAAAGGAAAACCCATTAAAGCTGAGGAGGGCATCTGGAGGAGTGCAGAGGAGCAGGAGGCGCCAGCCGGCCGGGGGCAGGTGCCGGTGCAGAGACGCCGTGTGACCCGCGGGGTTCTCAGAGGTAAGAACCTTTCGATTTGTTCTCCTCAGGGCACGTCCCTTTGCCTCTGGCCCCCTCACAAGCTTACTCGCCTAATGTCGCCATAAGCAGAAGGGACGAAAAAGGGCAAAGAGGACAAGATCCTCATGATCTCCCACTTTTATATGAAGTATTCACGTGAATGGGATGTGCGGGAGGGACCCGGGATTTCTGGGGGGACAGAAATGACGTTTGTGCCGCGGCGGGTCTCAGTGTCGCCGTCCTGTGGACAAAGCGCGGTGCTGCACCCGGCCGCCCCAATGCGGTGCCGCGGCGCGCCTCAGTGCTGCCGCCCTGTGGGGAAACTGGGGTACTGCAGCGCGCGGCCAGGGGGCAGAGACGCTGTTTGCCCCGAAGCAGCCAGAGGTGCCAGATAAGAAACACAAGCAGTCAGAAGTGCCAGATAAGAAAGAACCGTCAGAACCGGCAGGAGCTGCGGCTTCAGAGCTCTGTCAGCGTTGATCTTATGACTCTGATTTTGATGCGAGCCATTTTGACTTACATTGTGCTACAGTGTTCTGTTTGGCACTGCTAGCGGGTAACAAATACTTGTGCTGTACCACAGCACGAGGTGATAATATTTTGTAGATTTGTACTGCCAAAGAATTTGCAAGTATATTGCAAAGGGGGGAATTCAAGAGAAGCTGCTAAATTAATGTATAGTGTGATTAAGTTACAAAAGACAAGCCTGTCATCAGGCAGTTGACATAAGAAATGCTTTCTGGAAACGTGCAAAACGAGGGGCTATGTTTCAAGAACTCTCATGTGGAATTGCTGTGTTTCAGGGGGAGCTGTGACCGCCCCATGCTCAGCAGACCCCCAGCCCCGGTGGGGGGAGCAGCGCCGGAGCGGGAGACGCGGCACCGTCGTCCGTCCCCAGCGTGCCGGGGGGCGGCTGCCGGCCTGTGGGACGAGGCTGCGGCTGTTCGGGGCGCTGACCCCCGGGTTTGGGGGCTCTGGTATGTACGTATGTGAATGGCATTTTAAAGTAATGAGCTGCCCGCTGGGGCTGTTTTCCTTTTCTAACTTTTTTTTTTGGAGTGAATCAATGGGGGAACTCGGGGGATGACGATGATGTTACCGGAGGAGCAGGCCAGCGAGAGATGGGGGCTCACAGCCCCAAAATGCCTGAAGAATCAGGGTGTTCAGTGGCACTGCGGGGAGGAGAAATTTCTCCCTGTCCGCTGCAGGGAAAACAGAACAATCCC
The DNA here is from genome assembly GCF_964273445.1 of Streptopelia decaocto. NCBI lineage: Eukaryota > Metazoa > Chordata > Aves > Columbiformes > Columbidae > Streptopelia > Streptopelia decaocto. The sequence goes on from NC_138661.1 coordinate 68,723,671, forward strand.
CCATCAAAGCTGTCCTAGAGAAATACTTGCTGTTTGTCATTCAGGCTCTAGAACGGCCCAGTGTCCCGTTAAAGGTTGCGGTGGTGCGGGTCAGGGATCCCCAGGCTGCGCCGGGCCCACAGGACGGCTGCTGGTGGAACCCAAAGTCCAGGACAACTTGTCGGAGGTAAGAACCTTTCGATTTGTTCTCCTCAGGACACGTCCCTTTGCCTCTGGCCCCCTCACAAGCTTACTCGCCCCCTGGTTCCCTCAGAAACCCATTTCCTTCCAGCTCCTCTGCGATGACCCTGCCTGCCTTTGGGTCCCTGCAGGCTCTTTGGTGGCATCACGGTGCCCGTTTGACCTCTTGCCCCATTAAATTCCCCTCTTTTCTCTCTTCCCCTCAAAACTTCCACATTTGCCCTTGACACATCCCAGAGGCCTCATTTTTTCCCTCTTGTCTCCTCTCAGGACCCCCCATCTGTTGGCGCCTGTCGAGGGCTTAGATTGCGGGTGACAGTAAAACCCTGGCAGGTGTATTGTTAACCCCCTCTCCCCCCCACTTCCCCCTTTTGCCCCTCCCTCTCCCCCCGTCCCACTCAGGACAGGCGATCGGGAGGGGGAGAAGGACAGAGAGAAGAGAGTTGGAAATATTAACAATGTTTTACTAATGCTACTGATAAGAATAGAGAAAATAATCCAAAATATACAAAACCAGTCTTGAATGTCTCAGCACCTGCAGAGCCGGCACCCGAAGCGTGGTGAGCCGGCACCCAGCCGTGGGGCTGGTTGGGCGCGTCGTTGGCGGAGCCGGCACCGACGATCTCTGGACGCGTCGAGGCGCTGCGGTGGGTTTTCCTGGAAATTCCAAGGCCCTGGTGTTTTATGATTGTAACTACTTACTTACTGTAAGACATTTAGAATGAAAACGTGAATAAGAGTAACCAGAAGAGTCTTTGGGAGTAAATAATGCCTGTCATCTACTCTAGCTGTTACTCAAAACTCTGCAGACAGTAATTATCTCCAATTGATGTAGTAAAATTTAAAAGAGTGGAATATAAATACTGGAGCACTAATTGGAAGTAATACCTGTGGAGAAAAACTCTCTAGTTTATAATAAAAAATAATGTGTGCTAGTTAATCCGGCTGGTAGTAATGTAATGATAAAAATGTTAAAGTGTAAATAAATGAAATTATTTAGGCGTGAGCAATAACTGAATTTAATTTCAGCTATTACTTGTTGGTGAACTAGGCAGCAGTTATTCCCAATCTGACTCCTAGTTTAAAAACCACATTGTTTGGAATTCCTTTGAAATGGTAAAGGCAGAAAACTAATGTGGAGTCATTGGTAGCTCCATTTGCACAACCGTTATGAAATAAACTGCAGGCACGAATGACTGCATAGGAAACAAAGTAAGGAAGCTTTAGATTTTAAACAGCATTGGAAAGTAATGGGGAGTGTTTAGTATTTAAATTATAACAGAGCCATGAGATTGGAGGCAACAAAGCTCAGAACCAAACGGAGTCAAAACGTTACTTTTTTTTTTTTTTTTTTTTTTTCAAAGAGAAGTAAAAAGGAACCACTAAGTAGCGGCTGTTTCTAAATGGTGAGGATTCAGAATGGGCCAATCAGATCGCTCGGGAGGGCTGGAGGGGCGGAGCGCTGATAGGCGGGGAGAATGGCAATTGATGTGCGTAGGCAGCCAATCAGGTTGCCGGAGGGGCGGGCTTTGGGGTGTCCGTACAGCGCATGCCCAAAGTGCGCAGTCCTCAGTCAGGTCCGACGTGAGGCGGGCACCTGGGCGCGGACCGCGGAAGGCGCATCCAATAGGAGGACGGCGCGGTGGGGTGGAAAGCAGCCAATCAGAGTGCGCCGACTCAATCCCGTTTGAACAGCTGCCTGCCTGGCCAACGCTTCCGTGGTGTCTCGGGGCGAGGGGGGGAGGCTGTGGAGCGCTCATTTTGGCCTCTCCGTCCCGTCTGCCTCGCTCTCCCTCTCTCTGTGTCACCTTGTCTGGCTCCCTGTCACTGCCTTTCTCTGATAAGCTGACCTGCTCTTTGCCCTCCTTTTTTGTGGAATCACAGGCTCATTCTGCTTGGAAAAGACACGTGCAATTTTAAATTTGGGGTTGACTTCTAGGGGTTTTTTTCCCCGTTAGTGTAAATCGATGGCACGTTGTCCTGCGGCTCAATCCCCGTTCTGTTCCGTGGAGTCTTCAATTTAGGATGTTCAGGTAAGAAAGTTTGTCCTTCCAGAAAAGGAGCAGTCATTGGTAGGACCGAGAGAGGCTTTGAAGTGCACGATCAGAATTGAAGCCAGATTGCACTTGCCGTTGCTGCTGTCCGTCTTGTCTCTCACTGGTTTCCCCACGGCTCCCTAGTGTTTGGGCATGTTTTTTCCCCAAGGAGAGGCCGTGCGGGTGAGGATTGAGAGGATTCAGAGCGGGCCAATGAGATGGCGCGGGAGGGCTGGAGGGCTGGAGGGGCGGAGCGCTGGTTGGGTGCCTAGGCACGTCAGTTGCCACTCTGTCCGCCTATCAGGTTGCTGGAGGGGCGGGCGTTGAGGGCTCCGTACTGCGCATGCCCCAAAGAGCGAGCGCTGATAGGCGGCGAGAGAGGTGATTGACGTGTCCTAGGCAGCGAACCGGGACGCGGCAAGGGGCGGGTGCTGCGGTATCCCTACTGCGCATGTCCAAACCGCGAGCGCCTCGGTTGGGGGGGGGGGGTAACCGGGATCGAACGGGAACGGGGGTCGGGGCTGCTGCGGAGCGCTCGCTGCGGCCGGCGGGGTCGGTGCCCGCGGAGCCCGGCGGGAGAGCTCGAGGGGAACGGAGCGGCGAGAGACGCGGCAGGTGAGTGCAGCCACGGGGACCGTGCCGTTGGAACGGGGGGAGCGGGATGGGCTCCGTTTCCCCCCCGCCCTTACGGCCGAGCTGGCGAAGCTGGTGGGCGGCGTGCGAGCCCGAGGGCAGGTGCGCTGAAGGCTTGCGGGCTGGAGCCGCGTCTCCCTCCGGCGCAGCGCCCGTGCCCGGTCCGGCAGTCCCTCCGGGAGCGGCGCAGCCCCCGTTAGTGGGGGCACGTTTAAAAGCGGAGCTGAGGCGCGGTTGCAGGCTCGGTGGTGGGGCGCCGCTTCGGCGGGAGCTCGGGGCGAGGCGCGGCGGGTTCCGTGTCCTGTAGGCGCGGCTTCCGTGCCGCGGCTCTCCGTGTGCTTTTTTGTTTTGTTGCGTTTGTTTTTTGGTTTTTTTTTTTTTCGGGATTCCCGCGACACGTGGCGCGACCGCTCGCCCGGGGCTGCCGCGGCGCGCCTCAGTGCTGCCGCCCTGTGGCGAAACTCGGGTACTGCAGCGCACGGCCAGGGGGCAGAGACGCTGCTTGCCCCGCAGCAGCCAGAGGAGCCAGATAAGAAACACAAGCAGTCAGAGGTGCCAGATAAGAAAGAACCGTCAGAACCGGCAGGAGCTGCGGCTTCACAGCTCCATCAGCGTTGATCTTATGAGTCTGATGTTGATGCTAGTCATTTTGACTTACATTATGCTACAGTGTTCTGTTTGGCGCTGCTAGTGGGTAACAAATAATTGTGCTGTACCACAGCACGAGATGATAATATTTTGTAGATTTATACTGTCAAAGAATTTGCAAGTATATTGCAAAGGGGGGAATTCAAGAGAAGCTGCCAAGTTAATGTATGCTGCCATGAAGTTATAGAACTCATACCCTCATTAACCAGCTGATGTGAGGGAAATGCTTTCTGACCCCCTGCACGCTGAGGGGATATTTTTCACCTTTTAGATCCTTCTGCATGAGAGGAGGGAGACGGAAGGTTAAGTAACACGTTGTTTAGAAGCAGAGTGCTTAGTTTCTATTTAACTAATAGATGTATTGTCAGTGGGAAATGAAACATTTATAACTAACATAATCAGTAATTTCTTAGGCTAGATATATTGTATGTTTAAAATTCCCCAAAATTGTAATGAATATGTAGCAGTTGTGTGACTATAAGCAATGCAAGAGCATCCAGTCGTGGGAGCACTTACAGAGGACGACCCCTGGAGCTCCCCAGTGCTGATGAAAGAAACATTGCCTGCTCAGCAGTGTCATTGACTCTGCTGTCTCGCTTATTGCTCCGTTTCAGTACGAGCCCGTCCCGTGGCCTCACAGGGCTGTCTTCTGTGGCGCTGCTGCGGGGAAGGCGCGAGATGCTTTCCCGCACCAGTGGGAGTGTTTGCTTTTATACTGAGCGTGTCCTAAACGGTGTCAGTTTGTCTTAATGCCGTCTGGCGTTGCTCCAGTCGCTCTGGTTTCTCAAGGCTGCCTTGCGTTTCGAGGCAGCCCATTTCCCTGGAATCCTGCGTTAGCTCAGCTGCTCTCCTGTCCCTTCTCCTGACTAGTTCCTCTGCTTTCTCCTGCTCTATTTTTTTCAGCCGCTGAACTCTAATTTGGAATTTCTGTTTTTCAGAGGCGGAGCTGTGAACGCCCGATGCTCAGCAGACCCCCCAGTCCAGGCGGGGAATGGAACGGGGATGCTCCAGGTGGGGAGCAGCGCCCGGGTGGGAGACGCGGCGCCGTCCTCCGTCCCCATCGTGCCGCAGAGGAGCAGGAGGCGCCAGCCGGCCGGGGGCAGATGCCGGGTGCGTCCCCAGCTCGCCAGAGCTCCCCCTGAGCCTCCTCCCGCGGCCCCGCTCGCCCCGTGCAGCCGCCCCCAGCCGCGGCAGCTCCTGCGAACCCGTCCCGTGTTCCCGGGCCGCTCCCGAGCCCCACGGTGAAGGCGGCAGGCCGGCCCTCGGCACCTCTCCGGTGGCCCGTGCGGAAGGAGCAGGCTCAGGCAGGGGTGAGCTACGGTGCTAACGGCTGCTGCTTCTTCTTTCCCGCTCCCAGAGGCCACGCTGAGGATGCGGCCGTTTGCTGCCACCCCGGGGATGCCGTCGGCTGCGCCCGCCTCGGGCTGGCGAGGCTCATCTGGCAGCGCGTCGGGAAAAGGGACGGGTGCTGCCGCGGCTGGAGCCGGAGAGGTAAAGAGGAAGAAATGCGGGGCCGTCGGCCCGACGTCTGCTTCCTGCGGCGGGCAAGAGAGGGAGCCCCTCTCTCCGGGTGGCGAAGGGTCCCTCTGCGTGGCGTGCAGCGGGCCAGGCCGTCAACGTGCGCGGCAGGTCCGTGCGCGTATCCCGGAGCGGGACGGCTGCGTGGCGAGCGAGCCAGCGAGGCTCCGTGTCCCCGAAGCCTCGTCTCGTAGCAGCCCTGACACCCCACCGTGTTCTCCTAGGCTGAGGACAGCCGAGCGCCCCGAGGGAGGAGAGGAGGGGACAGGAGCGTCTGAGCTGTTAGAAGCCTCCTGGCAGCCACCGAAAGCGAGAGCCGCTGTGAGTCCCTGGCCCTCGGGCCTCGTCCCCGGCTTCTGTGTCCTGGTGCCTCCCTGCCCCTCCGTCTCCTTTTTCCCCACGCTTTCTCTGGCCCGTTCTTGTCCCCGCTGTTCTCTTGTCCCCACTGCGCTCTCGTGTGCGTCCGTCCCCCCGCTGCGCTCTCGTGTGCGTCCGTCCCCCCGCTGCGCTCTCGTCCGTGTGTCTGTCCCCCCGCTGCGCTCTCGTCCGTGTGTCTGTCCCCCCGCTGCGCTCTCGTCCGTGTGCGTGTCCCCCCGCTGCGCTCTCGTCTGTGTGTCCCCGCGCTCTTCTCTTCCTCTCTGTGTCTGTACGTGCTGCTCTGTCCCCCGACCTTCCTGTCTTTCTCTTTCCTTCCTCCCTCCATTCGTCTTCTCTCTCTGTGCCTTTGTCGTGCTCAGCGTTGCTGGCGTTCTTCGTTCTGTACGGCGCTGTTCCTGTCCTCGTTCCTGTTCTGAGCCTTCGTGCTGCCCCCCGCCCCGTTTTTCTCTTTTTTTGTTGTTTTTTGCCTGCCCTCCGTCTCTCGGGCGGGCTCCTCATTCCTCTCTTTCTTCCTCCAGCCCCCTGTGCTCCCCGCGGTCTCTCTCGCTCTGCCATCGGTTTTGCCTGTTGCTCTCCCTCTTGCTTCCCGTTGATAGGAGGAACAAAAATCTTTTAGAAAGCCGTCGGCATAAGGTAGCAAGACCAGGCCTAACGTAACAGAAACCGAACAGAGAAAAACTGGCTCTACAGGGACTGGAGGTGGCGCAAAGCGGGATGTGGTTGGCTCGCAGGCTGGGAAAATGGAACGTTCCACTGAATGGAGAAGGAGCTACTTGAGTAGCAGCACAAAATGACAGTGGGCGTGCTCAAGAAATGAGGTCGAGAAGCCGACACCGGGGCGGGGGGGCACCGGGGACCGCTGGAGACCCTTGGTGGACACGCTGGCACACCAAGGATGGACTGCCAGCGAAGGGTGGGGTTATGGAAAGAGCTTCCGTCTAATGCATTAACTAAGCGCTGGGAGCAAATGAATATCCAATAGGTAGACGTAATAAATACCAAGAAGCGTGAGTCACATGCACGCTCGATTACAGGGGCGATCCTTGAGCGTGCGGTGCGCTGTATTGAAATTGCCTGCCGTTTAACACTTTCAGAACAGTGTTCAAGAGTCTTTTTTGCCGACGTTTTGGTACCTCCCCGCGTCCCGTGGTTTCTCGCTGCGTCCCCGTGTCCCGCTCCCTGCCCGTGGCCGCGTTCCTCTCTGTCCCATTGACCGTGCTGGGCTTTTTTCCTCCGTCTCCGCCCCGCCGCGCCGATTTGTTTCTTCCTCTGCCCTGTTCCTCGGTGCTCTTCCGGCCTCTTTTCCTCTGTCCCCCCCGCTGCTGTGTTCTCTGCCTTGTTTTTTCAGATCCCTGTCCCTGTTTTCTCTTCTCGCTTGTGAAGAGAAGCTGCCAGGGGGCAGAGACGCTGTGTGACCCGCGGGGTTCGCAGTCAGGTCTCCGCGTGTCAGCGTCCGTCCCCCCGACGGGGGTCAGGTCCCCGTTTGTGTGCAGACAACATCCCTCCCTCGGTGCCTCCTTAGAACGTTTAATGACGTAAATATTGCTACTGCTAACGTTGTCGGCGCGGCTTCTTTCCTCAGCGGATCCGTCCTGCAGTCGGTGGCCCACGAATGCTTGGCAACAGCAGGAGCGGATTGAAAGGACCGGCCGCTGGAGGATGCCGAAGACTCCCGGGTCACCGATGGAAGCAGCTTTGCGTAAAGCAAGGGGTACGTGAAGGCGGGCGTGCGGGGACGGCTGCCCAGCACGTAATGGGAGCTGAACCTTTACCTCCAGGGACTTCTGCCCAGAAAGCTGAAGAACTTGCTCTCCCGCGAGAGAGCGAAGGGGGGTATCGATATTGGCCGGCACGAACAGCTCCCTGCTCAGGCTGGCCAGCAGCATTGCCGTGCTGGGGGGCAGCTGCCGGCCTGTGGGCCGGGGGCTGCGGCTGTTTGGGGCGCTGCCCCCGCTTTGTTTTCCTAGGGGAGCCCCCCACTTTTGGGGGGTGGTGGTATGTGCACGTGTAAATGACACGATGTTCCTTTTGTTGCCATTTCAGGATCTATAGGCACGGCTGAGATTTGCATGGCTTGGAGTACTGAATGTATTAACCGAATAAAGCACGGGATCATACACGGTACAAACAGCTCCCCCAAAGAAGTGATCCCACCAATGGCCGGTAAGTATAGAATTCCATTTCTGTACTGGGACATGCGCAACTCGTTTTATCTCCTCTGCTATTTTCATGATAGCTTCCCCATTACCATCTATTTCTAAACAACACTCAGAAGTATTCCATTTCCTACAGACACCCCCTTCTTCAGCTAAAAGATAATCTAAGGCTACCCGATTTTGGTCCACTGCAGCCCTGGTCTGAGACAACTGTCTCGCTATGAGATTCAGTGCCTCAGCTGTCCGGTTGCTTCTTATTTCAACCACTGCTTGCAACCGGATAATTCGGTTTAGCATGTATATTGGGGTACGGTATCCCCAGCTTCCATCTTGGGCCCAGGTGGCTGGATCATAGTATTCAATTATCCTTTTCGCAGGCCATTCATCATCTTTCCAAGTTTGCGTTCCTCCTATGGGGACATTTGTTAAACCCCTCTTCTCTCTCTTTAAAGTTTCGTACAGAGGTTTCCCCAGATGACTCCCTTTTTCCTTTGGGAAAAGGAAAAATGCTGGTTGAATTATCCCTATTGTACAAGACCCTCTCCATTTAGGCATTAACTCATTCTAAGCTCTGTTCCCACATATCCAAAATAATCCATCGGGGGCTTTCCATGGTTCGTTGACATCGGTAGAGGCAGGATTCTGCCAAGATCTCCTTAAATCCCCCATTTCCTCCAAGGGGTTTGCTTTGCTTCGATTCTTCCAGCATATCGTTTCATTTCCCAGGCTACAATTTCGAGACCAATATCCATTAGGAGGACAAGATCCTCACGATGTCCCACTTTTATATGAAGTATTCACGTGAATGGGATGTTATACACAGTCGGTCAGTTTCTCGGTCACCTGTTTCTTGTTGCCCCTCTTGCAAGATGTGAATCTGACCTTAGCAACAAGTTAGCATTCCAGTGCTCTGTTTACCACAACACGTATCTGGTTCTCCAGGAAAATGCAGCTAATATGAAGCTTTAGCTGACAGGCAAATTCAGTAAAAGAGAAGCTTGTTTTGTAACAAAACCAGCACAGCCCCCCACCGCGAGGGGCATGTTTTTTTCCCCCAGGAGTTCCGGAGGGGGACCCAGGAGTTCAGGAGGGACCCGGGATTTCTGGGGGGACAGAAATGCCATTTGTGCCGCGGCGGGTCTCAGTGTCGCCGTCCTGTGGACAAAGCGCGGTGCTGCACCCGGCCTCCCCAATGCGGTGCCGCGGCGAAACTCGGGTACTGCAGCGCACGGCCAGGGGGCAGAGACGCTGTTTGCCCCGAAGCAGCCGGAGGTGCCAGATAAGAAACACAAGCAGTCAGAAGTGCCAGATAAGAAAGAACCGTCAGAACCGGCAGGAGCTGCGGCTTCATAGCTCCATCAGCGTTGATCTTATGAGTCTGATTTTGATGCGAGCCATTTTGACTTACATTATGCTACAGTGTTCTGTTTGGTACTGCTACTGGGTAACAAATAATTGTGCCGTACCATAGCACGAGATGATAATATAAGGAAGATGGCTCAGCCTCAGATAGGGCAGACGTGAAAGGAAGGGTGGGCTACACTGTCTATACATGCTGGATTTTAGGAAAAATAAATTTATCACGGCCTTATTCAAATCTGACTGTCTAAAGCCAGGCATTTCTGTTCCTCAGAGCTCTGCCCCAGGGGAGCTGGTGTGCGGGAAAGTAAATTCAACTGGAGGCGGCTTAGTTTTTAAACTGCGTGATGTGCTTTTTCTGGGGTGGCATTAACCTGAGAAATTTGGGAACTCAGAAAAAAACATAAAATTTATCTGCACTGCCACTGCCTGTTGTCAGCCCAGCATTTTCATCAGGCAAGGCGAGGTCTAACCTGAGAATGGGCTGCTCACAACCAGAGACCCACGGTTCAGGGAAGCCAAAGGATTTTATCACGGGGTTGTTTTGGGAGATGTTCTGATATGTGACGGGTGTCTGCTTTTGGTCTTACACAGGAATAAATCAGTATGGCTTAATGCACCGTATATCAGCAGGTCTATGTGTCAGGTGGACTTAATGGGTCTGAACAGCTTCACCTGGGACCTCACCCACAGCCTGACCACAGGCCCTGGATCCTATTTAAGCTCAGCCCAGGGCTCTCACCTGCTCTTTGAGCTCTGCTGCAGGAGTGCTGGTCTGCAGCCTTGTTGTTGCCTGTGCTCCTTGGACTGATGCTGTCGGTAGGTGTCTCCTGGATGGCCCCTTGCGTATGTGTTGTGGCTTGTCTGGTCCTGTCTGCATTTGCTCCTGACTGGGTTCCTTGGGTGGCCCTGGGCCTGTTCATCCCTTGGTGGTTCTGTTTGCTGTGTCTGGGCTCTGTGGGAGCTGGGCAGAGCCCTCACTGGGGTTGCTCTTGGTTCCTTTCCCTCAGGGAGCATCTGGAGCAGTCGCTGTAATGAAGCTAAACCACCTTGTATGTTGCTTATGTGCATTGTCTTTTCAGGAAGTAAAGAAAGGAACTCTTTCTTCGTGAGCTGGGAGTTGCATTGTTTAAATTAGGGAGGAGTTCCCCCAGACCGTCGTGTTGGTGGGAGAGCATTTCTTCGTCCATGTGAGTAAGAGTACATGAGCTGGCCCCATCTGCCTCAGACATCAAGCTCTATGAAAGGGCATGAGTTTTTTGGGATCTTCCTCAAGCAAAGGTAATATATAATGGTTTCTGACTTCTATGGCGCCTCTTTCCTGCTCTGAAATGGTAATTCTGACAAAGGCGCAATATCTGAGTATGTATTTCTGTAGCTGTCACCCTGATTTCACTAAAAAGCAATACTGCCCCCCATCTCTTTATTTTCCTGTTATAAAAATTACTGTGAGCAAATATGTCTCTTGTAGGCATGGACTTAAACTTTTGGAGTGAACAAGTAATTCTGGTTCACGGGAAATTATCACCTTGCCAAGGGAAGCAGATAACTACAGGAGTAAATCCTCACGGCTCGTTAAAACCACGCTGTGGGTCTAGCTGGTGACAAACCACATCTGTCAGACTGGAGATGAAAGTGGCTGTACCTTTGTCAAAGCACTGTGTAGGCTGAGGAGCTTGGTTGTTAGTATAGCTATGCTAATCTGAGAATGACGTTCAGATGGAGGCAAAGAAAGGCTGGGAAGGTGTCTGGGAACTCCCCGTGTTGTTGGCTGCAGTCTGGGAAAGTGGATGTGTTGCCGGATGCTGCTTCCCCAGCGCCTGGGACCACAGGGTGGGCAGCACTAGGGATACCTGCAAGACTTGCTTAACTTGTTTTTCTCAGGCTCCTTGGCTTTTTTTGAAGTATCAGTTTATTAGTGCTCTTCTCTAATTGACCTCTCATCACATTGAGTTTCACATCAGGTTGGTGATGGTCAAGTCACTTATTCCTTTTGTCTTTCTTTGGAGCTTGCTTTAGAGACTAGACCAAGTGGGCTGGCACCCTGGTTGAATTCACTGTGGTGGGTGATTTATTACTAATATACAGGGAAGGACCACTTTGGAGGTCCTGCTGAGATGGTACAGATGTAAATGGCATACAAAATAAAGATGGGAAATGGTAGCAATGCCTAGCAGTAAGCTGTCACCTCAGAGCAATAGTCCAATGAGGTCTGTGCCCAGGAGTTCCCTGGTTTCAGTCTTTTACTGGAGTTAAATCCAGTTTTAGCAGAAATCTTGACTGCAGCTAGTCTAGCTTTGGGCAAGAACAAGGCTGAGCTCCTTTAAATCAGTACTGAAATGGGTATCAGCTGCTGATTATCAACCAGCAAAGAACTGAAGTGTGAGGATGAATTAACATTGTGTGTCTTTTAGGATGAGTTGGCTGCTGTGTCCTGCAGCCTGGCTTCTGGAACCCCTGGGATCTGCAGTCCTGTAGGGGCTGGGAGTTGGAGTGGCAACTCTCACTCGAGTGTCAGAGGAAATTACACAGCCCTTCAAACTAAACCTTGCAAGCAGGGCTGAGGGGCTGTGAGTTATTGCTGTGATTAAGCTGATCCAGTCCTGAGGAGGCTAAAGGGTTGCTTAGCGATACTTTAGCAATGACTAACAGTGCTTTACTAGGCTTTCACTGTTTACTATGGCTTTAATACTGGCTCAGTGGGTTTTTTTTTAGTGGAACGTTCTTACTATTTTTGTAATGGTCTCCCTTCTTGAGAAACTGTCAAACTCATCACTTACAGTGACCAGGCAGCAGTTAGCAAGCATTTGATTGCTGATCATGTGTTGATTTTTTGGCCTGACCTCATTAAGTTTCTTTATCTCTACCTTCTCTTTCCCTAGCAGTCCTTAAATGAGCTACAGAGATTAGATAATTTAAGTGCTTTTCATATAAATGCCTCCTAGTCTGTTGACTTTTCCTAAACCACCCCTTGTCCGTGTGGAAGCTTATTTCTGGTACTTAAAGGAGAGATGGACTGGGGAAGAGATGGTCTGAACCAGCCCAGAGCCACATCTCACAGAAAACTTTATTATGGTCTTCTGTAAAGCCCTTTAACAGGACAAGATGTATATTGTTCATTTAATGTTCTTCAGCAGCATAACTGTTAAGACAGGTCTCCTTCCTGATGTCAAGAGGCTGCTCTAATATGTAGTATATTCACATAATTTCCGTTAAAAAGTATATTGAGGGCCAAGCTCTCTATTAGTATTTTTAAATTCTGAGCTGAAAAATGCAAGCACACATCAAATAAATGGAACTTCCTTTTCTCTACTGAGGTATCTGAGTCATGGCTGTCACCATCAAAAATGTCTAGTAATATTTTGGGGAAAGGAAAACCCATTAAAGCTGAGGAGGGCATCTGGAGGAGTGCAGAGGAGCAGGAGGCGCCAGCCGGCCGGGGGCAGGTGCCGGTGCAGAGACGCCGTGTGACCCGCGGGGTTCTCAGAGGTAAGAACCTTTCGATTTGTTCTCCTCAGGGCACGTCCCTTTGCCTCTGGCCCCCTCACAAGCTTACTCGCCTAATGTCGCCATAAGCAGAAGGGACGAAAAAGGGCAAAGAGGACAAGATCCTCATGATCTCCCACTTTTATATGAAGTATTCACGTGAATGGGATGTGCGGGAGGGACCCGGGATTTCTGGGGGGACAGAAATGACGTTTGTGCCGCGGCGGGTCTCAGTGTCGCCGTCCTGTGGACAAAGCGCGGTGCTGCACCCGGCCGCCCCAATGCGGTGCCGCGGCGCGCCTCAGTGCTGCCGCCCTGTGGGGAAACTCGGGTACTGCAGCGCACGGCCAGGGGGCAGAGACGCTGTTTGCCTCGAAGCAGCCAGAGGTGCCAGATAAGAAACACAAGCAGTCAGAAGTGCCAGATAAGAAAGAACCGTCAGAACCGGCAGGAGCTGCGGCTTCAGAGCTCTGTCAGCGTTGATCTTATGACTCTGATTTTGATGCGAGCCATTTTGACTTACATTGTGCTACAGTGTTCTGTTTGGCACTGCTAGCGGGTAACAAATACTTGTGCTGTACCACAGCACGAGGTGATAATATTTTGTAGATTTGTACTGCCAAAGAATTTGCAAGTATATTGCAAAGGGGGGAATTCAAGAGAAGCTGCTAAATTAATGTATAGTGTGATTAAGTTACAAAAGACAAGCCTGTCATCAGGCAGTTGACATAAGAAATGCTTTCTGGAAACGTGCAAAACGAGGGGCTATGTTTCAAGAACTCTCATGTGGAATTGCTGTGTTTCAGGGGGAGCTGTGACCGCCCCATGCTCAGCAGACCCCCAGCCCCGGTGGGGGGAGCAGCGCCGGAGCGGGAGACGCGGCACCGTCGTCCGTCCCCAGCGGGCCGGGGGGCGGCTGCCGGCCTGTGGGACGAGGCTGCGGCTGTTCGGGGCGCTGACCCCCGGGTTTGGGGGCTCTGGTATGTACGTATGTGAATGGCATTTTAAAGTAATGAGCTGCCCGCTGGGGCTGTTTTCCTTTTCTAACTTTTTTTTTTGGAGTGAATCAATGGGGGAACTCGGGGGATGACGATGATGTTACCGGAGGAGCAGGCCAGCGAGAGATGGGGGCTCACAGCCCCAAAATGCCTGAAGAATCAGGGTGTTCAGTGGTAGTGTGGGGAGGAGAAATTTCTCCCTGTCCGCTGCAGGGAAAACAGAACAATCCCCCATCAAAGCTGTCCTAGAGAAATACTTGCTGTTTGTCATTCAGGCTCTAGAACGGCCCAGTGTCCCGTTAAAGGTTGCGGTGGTGCGGGTCAGGGATCCCCAGGCTGCGCCGGGCCCACAGGACGGCTGCTGGTGGAACCCAAAGTCCAGGACAACTTGTCGGAGGTAAGAACCTTTCGATTTGTTCTCCTCAGGACACGTCCCTTTGCCTCTGGCCCCCTCACAAGCTTACTCGCCCCCTGGTTCCCTCAGAAACCCATTTCCTTCCAGCTCCTCTGCGATGACCCTGCCTGCCTTTGGGTCCCTGCAGGCTCTTTGGTGGCATCACGGTGCCCGTTTGACCTCTTGCCCCATTAAATTCCCCTCTTTTCTCTCTTCCCCTCAAAACTTCCACATTTGCCCTTGACACATCCCAGAGGCCTCATTTTTTCCCTCTTGTCTCCTCTCAGGACCCCCCATCTGTTGGCGCCTGTCGAGGGCTTAGATTGCGGGTGACAGTAAAACCCTGGCAGGTGTATTGTTAACCCCCTCTCCCCCCCACTTCCCCCTTTTGCCCCTCCCTCTCCCCCCGTCCCACTCAGGACAGGCGATCGGGAGGGGGAGAAGGACAGAGAGAAGAGAGTTGGAAATATTAACAATGTTTTACTAATGCTACTGATAAGAATAGAGAAAATAATCCAAAATATACAAAACCAGTCTTGAATGTCTCAGCACCTGCAGAGCCGGCACCCGAAGCGTGGTGAGCCGGCACCCAGCCGTGGGGCTGGTTGGGCGCGTCGTTGGCGGAGCCGGCACCGACGATCTCTGGACGCGTCGAGGCGCTGCGGTGGGTTTTCCTGGAAATTCCAAGGCCCTGGTGTTTTATGATTGTAACTACTTACTTACTGTAAGACATTTAGAATGAAAACGTGAATAAGAGTAACCAGAAGAGTCTTTGGGAGTAAATAATGCCTGTCATCTACTCTAGCTGTTACTCAAAACTCTGCAGACAGTAATTATCTCCAATTGATGTAGTAAAATTTAAAAGAGTGGAATATAAATACTGGAGCACTAATTGGAAGTAATACCTGTGGAGAAAAACTCTCTAGTTTATAATAAAAAATAATGTGTGCTAGTTAATCCGGCTGGTAGTAATGTAATGATAAAAATGTTAAAGTGTAAATAAATGAAATTATTTAGGCGTGAGCAATAACTGAATTTAATTTCAGCTATTACTTGTTGGTGAACTAGGCAGCAGTTATTCCCAATCTGACTCCTAGTTTAAAAACCACATTGTTTGGAATTCCTTTGAAATGGTAAAGGCAGAAAACTAATGTGGAGTCATTGGTAGCTCCATTTGCACAACCGTTATGAAATAAACTGCAGGCACGAATGACTGCATAGGAAACAAAGTAAGGAAGCTTTAGATTTTAAACAGCATTGGAAAGTAATGGGGAGTGTTTAGTATTTAAATTATAACAGAGCCATGAGATTGGAGGCAACAAAGCTCAGAACCAAACGGAGTCAAAACGTTACTTTTTTTTTTTTTTTTTTTTTTTTCAAAGAGAAGTAAAAAGGAACCACTAAGTAGCGGCTGTTTCTAAATGGTGAGGATTCAGAATGGGCCAATCAGATCGCTCGGGAGGGCTGGAGGGGCGGAGCGCTGATAGGCGGGGAGAATGGCAATTGATGTGCGTAGGCAGCCAATCAGGTTGCCGGAGGGGCGGGCTTTGGGGTGTCCGTACTGCGCATGCCCAAAGTGCGCAGTCCTCAGTCAGGTCCGACGTGAGGCGGGCACCTGGGCGCGGACCGCGGAAGGCGCATCCAATAGGAGGACGGCGCGGTGGGGTGGAAAGCAGCCAATCAGAGTGCGCCGACTCAATCCCGTTTGAACAGCTGCCTGCCTGGCCAACGCTTCCGTGGTGTCTCGGGGCGAGGGGGGGAGGCTGTGGAGCGCTCATTTTGGCCTCTCCGTCCCGTTTGCCTCGCTCTCCCTCTCTCTGTGTCACCTTGTCTGGCTCCCTGTCACTGCCTTTCTCTGATAAGCTGACCTGCTCTTTGCCCTCCTTTTTTGTGGAATCACAGGCTCATTCTGCTTGGAAAAGACACGTGCAATTTTAAATTTGGGGTTGACTTCTAGGGGTTTTTTTCCCCGTTAGTGTAAATCGATGGCACGTTGTCCTGCGGCTCAATCCCCGTTCTGTTCCGTGGAGTCTTCAATTTAGGATGTTCAGGTAAGAAAGTTTGTCCTTCCAGAAAAGGAGCAGTCATTGGTAGGACCGAGAGAGGCTTTGAAGTGCACGATCAGAATTGAAGCCAGATTGCACTTGCCGTTGCTGCTGTCCGTCTTGTCTCTCACTGGTTTCCCCACGGCTCCCTAGTGTTTGGGCATGTTTTTTCCCCAAGGAGAGGCCGTGCGGGTGAGGATTGAGAGGATTCAGAGCGGGCCAATGAGATGGCGCGGGAGGGCTGGAGGGCTGGAGGGGCGGAGCGCTGGTTGGGTGCCTAGGCACGTCAGTTGCCACTCTGTCCGCCTATCAGGTTGCTGGAGGGGCGGGCGTTGAGGGCTCCGTACTGCGCATGCCCCAAAGAGCGAGCGCTGATAGGCGGCGAGAGAGGTGATTGACGTGTCCTAGGCAGCGAACCGGGACGCGGCAAGGGGCGGGTGCTGCGGTATCCCTACTGCGCATGTCCAAACCGCGAGCGCCTCGGTTGGGGGGGGGGGGTAACCGGGATCGAACGGGAACGGGGGTCGGGGCTGCTGCGGAGCGCTCGCTGCGGCCGGCGGGGTCGGTGCCCGCGGAGCCCGGCGGGAGAGCTCGAGGGGAACGGAGCGGCGAGAGACGCGGCAGGTGAGTGCAGCCACGGGGACCGTGCCGTTGGAACGGGGGGAGCGGGATGGGCTCCGTTTCCCCCCCGCCCTTACCGGCCGAGCTGGCGAAGCTGGTGGGCGGCGTGCGAGCCCGAGGGCAGGTGCGCTGAAGGCTTGCGGGCTGGAGCCGCGTCTCCCTCCGGCGCAGCGCCCGTGCCCGGTCCGGCAGTCCCTCCGGGAGCGGCGCAGCCCCCGTTAGTGGGGGCACGTTTAAAAGCGGAGCTGAGGCGCGGTTGCAGGCTCGGTGGTGGGGCGCCGCTTCGGCGGGAGCTCGGGGCGAGGCGCGGCGGGTTCCGTGTCCTGTAGGCGCGGCTTCCGTGCCGCGGCTCTCCGTGTGCTTTTTTGTTTTGTTGCGTTTGTTTTTTGGTTTTTTTTTTTTTCGGGATTCCCGCGACACGTGGCGCGACCGCTCGCCCGGGGCTGCCGCGGCGCGCCTCAGTGCTGCCGCCCTGTGGCGAAACTCGGGTACTGCAGCGCACGGCCAGGGGGCAGAGACGCTGCTTGCCCCGCAGCAGCCAGAGGAGCCAGATAAGAAACACAAGCAGTCAGAGGTGCCAGATAAGAAAGAACCGTCAGAACCGGCAGGAGCTGCGGCTTCACAGCTCCATCAGCGTTGATCTATGAGTCTGATGTTGATGCTAGTCATTTTGACTTACATTATGCTACAGTGTTCTGTTTGGCGCTGCTAGTGGGTAACAAATAATTGTGCTGTACCACAGCACGAGATGATAATATTTTGTAGATTTATACTGTCAAAGAATTTGCAAGTATATTGCAAAGGGGGGAATTCAAGAGAAGCTGCCAAGTTAATGTATGCTGCCATGAAGTTATAGAACTCATACCCTCATTAACCAGCTGATGTGAGGGAAATGCTTTCTGACCCCCTGCACGCTGAGGGGATATTTTTCACCTTTTAGATCCTTCTGCATGAGAGGAGGGAGACGGAAGGTTAAGTAACACGTTGTTTAGAAGCAGAGTGCTTAGTTTCTATTTAACTAATAGATGTATTGTCAGTGGGAAATGAAACATTTATAACTAACATAATCAGTAATTTCTTAGGCTAGATATATTGTATGTTTAAAATTCCCCAAAATTGTAATGAATATGTAGCAGTTGTGTGACTATAAGCAATGCAAGAGCATCCAGTCGTGGGAGCACTTACAGAGGACGACCCCTGGAGCTCCCCAGTGCTGATGAAAGAAACATTGCCTGCTCAGCAGTGTCATTGACTCTGCTGTCTCGCTTATTGCTCCGTTTCAGTACGAGCCCGTCCCGTGGCCTCACAGGGCTGTCTTCTGTGGCGCTGCTGCGGGGAAGGCGCGAGATGCTTTCCCGCACCAGTGGGAGTGTTTGCTTTTATACTGAGCGTGTCCTAAACGGTGTCAGTTTGTCTTAATGCCGTCTGGCGTTGCTCCAGTCGCTCTGGTTTCTCAAGGCTGCCTTGCGTTTCGAGGCAGCCCATTTCCCTGGAATCCTGCGTTAGCTCAGCTGCTCTCCTGTCCGTTCTCCTGACTAGTTCCTCTGCTTTCTCCTGCTCTATTTTTTTCAGCCGCTGAACTCTAATTTGGAATTTCTGTTTTTCAGAGGCGGAGCTGTGAACGCCCGATGCTCAGCAGACCCCCCAGTCCAGGCGGGGAATGGAACGGGGATGCTCCAGGTGGGGAGCAGCGCCCGGGTGGGAGACGCGGCGCCGTCCTCCGTCCCCATCGTGCCGCAGAGGAGCAGGAGGCGCCAGCCGGCCGGGGGCAGATGCCGGGTGCGTCCCCAGCTCGCCAGAGCTCCCCCTGAGCCTCCTCCCGCGGCCCCGCTCGCCCCGTGCAGCCGCCCCCAGCCGCGGCAGCTCCTGCGAACCCGTCCCGTGTTCCCGGGCCGCTCCCGAGCCCCACGGTGAAGGCGGCAGGCCGGCCCTCGGCACCTCTCCGGTGGCCCGTGCGGAAGGAGCAGGCTCAGGCAGGGGTGAGCTACGGTGCTAACGGCTGCTGCTTCTTCTTTCCCGCTCCCAGAGGCCACGCTGAGGATGCGGCCGTTTGCTGCCACCCCGGGGATGCCGTCGGCTGCGCCCGCCTCGGGCTGGCGAGGCTCATCTGGCAGCGCGTCGGGAAAAGGGACGGGTGCTGCCGCGGCTGGAGCCGGAGAGGTAAAGAGGAAGAAATGCGGGGCCGTCGGCCCGACGTCTGCTTCCTGCGGCGGGCAAGAGAGGGAGCCCCTCTCTCCGGGTGGCGAAGGGTCCCTCTGCGTGGCGTGCAGCGGGCCAGGCCGTCAACGTGCGCGGCAGGTCCGTGCGCGTATCCCGGAGCGGGACGGCTGCGTGGCGAGCGAGCCAGCGAGGCTCCGTGTCCCCGAAGCCTCGTCTCGTAGCAGCCCTGACACCCCACCGTGTTCTCCTAGGCTGAGGACAGCCGAGCGCCCCGAGGGAGGAGAGGAGGGGACAGGAGCGTCTGAGCTGTTAGAAGCCTCCTGGCAGCCACCGAAAGCGAGAGCCGCTGTGAGTCCCTGGCCCTCGGGCCTCGTCCCCGGCTTCTGTGTCCTGGTGCCTCCCTGCCCCTCCGTCTCCTTTTTCCCCACGCTTTCTCTGGCCCGTTCTTGTCCCCGCTGTTCTCTTGTCCCCACTGCGCTCTCGTGTGCGTCCGTCCCCCCGCTGCGCTCTCGTGTGCGTCCGTCCCCCCGCTGCGCTCTCGTCCGTGTGTCTGTCCCCCCGCTGCGCTCTCGTCCGTGTGTCTGTCCCCCCGCTGCGCTCTCGTCCGTGTGCGTGTCCCCCCGCTGCGCTCTCGTCTGTGTGTCCCCGCGCTCTTCTCTTCCTCTCTGTGTCTGTACGTGCTGTTCTGTCCCCCGACCTTCCTGTCTTTCTCTTTCCTTCCTCCCTCCCTTCGTCTTCTCTCTCTGTGCCTTTGTCGTGCTCAGCGTTGCTGGCTTTCTTCATTCTGTACGGCGCTGTTCCCGTCCTCGTTCCTGTTCTGAGCCTTCGTGCTGCCCCCCGCCCCGTTTTTCTCTTTTTTTGTTGTTTTTTGCCTGCCCTCCGTCTCTCGGGCGGGCTCCTCATTCCTCTCTTTCTTCCTCCAGCCCCCTGTGCTCCCCGCGGTCTCTCTCGCTCTGCCATCGGTTTTGCCTGTTGCTCTCCCTCTTGCTTCCCGTTGATAGGAGGAACAAAAATCTTTTAGAAAGCCGTCGGCATAAGGTAGCAAGACCAGGCCTAACGTAACAGAAACCGAACAGAGAAAAACTGGCTCTACAGGGACTGGAGGTGGCGCAAAGCGGGATGTGGTTGGCTCGCAGGCTGGGAAAATGGAACGTTCCACTGAATGGAGAAGGAGCTACTTGAGTAGCAGCACAAAATGACAGTGGGCGTGCTCAAGAAATGAGGTCGAGAAGCCGACACCGGGGCGGGGGGGCACCGGGGACCGCTGGAGACCCTTGGTGGACACGCTGGCACACCAAGGATGGACTGCCAGCGAAGGGTGGGGTTATGGAAAGAGCTTCCGTCTAATGCATTAACTAAGCGCTGGGAGCAAATGAATATCCAATAGGTAGACGTAATAAATACCAAGAAGCGTGAGTCACATGCACGCTCGATTACAGGGGCGATCCTTGAGCGTGCGGTGCGCTGTATTGAAATTGCCTGCCGTTTAACACTTTCAGAACAGTGTTCAAGAGTCTTTTTTGCCGACGTTTTGGTACCTCCCCGCGTCCCGTGGTTTCTCGCTGCGTCCCCGTGTCCCGCTCCCTGCCCGTGGCCGCGTTCCTCTCTGTCCCATTGACCGTGCTGGGCTTTTTTCCTCCGTCTCCGCCCCGCCGCGCCGATTTGTTTCTTCCTCTGCCCTGTTCCTCGGTGCTCTTCCGGCCTCTTTTCCTCTGTCCCCCCCGCTGCTGTGTTCTCTGCCTTGTTTTTTCAGATACCTGTCCCTGTTTTCTCTTCTCGCTTGTGAAGAGAAGCTGCCAGGGGGCAGAGACGCTGTGTGACCCGCGGGGTTCGCAGTCAGGTCTCCGCGTGTCAGCGTCCGTCCCCCCGACGGGGGTCAGGTCCCCGTTTGTGTGCAGACAACATCCCTCCCTCGGTGCCTCCTTAGAACGTTTAATGACGTAAATATTGCTACTGCTAACGTTGTCGGCGCGGCTTCTTTCCTCAGCGGATCCGTCCTGCAGTCGGTGGCCCACGAATGCTTGGCAACAGCAGGAGCGGATTGAAAGGACCGGCCGCTGGAGGATGCCGAAGACTCCCGGGTCACCGATGGAAGCAGCTTTGCGTAAAGCAAGGGGTACGTGAAGGCGGGCGTGCGGGGACGGCTGCCCAGCACGTAATGGGAGCTGAACCTTTACCTCCAGGGACTTCTGCCCAGAAAGCTGAAGAACTTGCTCTCCCGCGAGAGAGCGAAGGGGGGTATCGATATTGGCCGGCACGAACAGCTCCCTGCTCAGCCTGGCCAGCAGCATTGCCGTGCCGGGGGGCAGCTGCCGGCCTGTGGGCCGGGGGCTGCGGCTGTTTGGGGCGCTGCCCCCGCTTTGTTTTCCTAGGGGAGCCCCCCACTTTTGGGGGGTGGTGGTATGTGCACGTGTAAATGACACGATGTTCCTTTTGTTGCCATTTCAGGATCTATAGGCACGGCTGAGATTTGCATGGCTTGGAGTACTGAATGTATTAACCGAATAAAGCACGGGATCATACACGGTACAAACAGCTCCCCCAAAGAAGTGATCCCACCAATGGCCGGTAAGTATAGAATTCCATTTCTGTACTGGGACATGCGCAACTCGTTTTATCTCCTCTGCTATTTTCATGATAGCTTCCCCATTACCATCTATTTCTAAACAACACTCAGAAGTATTCCATTTCCTACAGACACCCCCTTCTTCAGCTAAAAGATAATCTAAGGCTACCCGATTTTGGTCCACTGCAGCCCTGGTCTGAGACAACTGTCTCGCTATGAGATTCAGTGCCTCAGCTGTCCGGTTGCTTCTTATTTCAACCACTGCTTGCAACCGGATAATTCGGTTTAGCATGTATATTGGGGTACGGTATCCCCAGCTTCCATCTTGGGCCCAGGTGGCTGGATCATAGTATTCAATTATCCTTTTCGCAGGCCATTCATCATCTTTCCAAGTTTGCGTTCCTCCTATGGGGACATTTGTTAAACCCCTCTTCTCTCTCTTTAAAGTTTCGTACAGAGGTTTCCCCAGATGACTCCCTTTTTCCTTTGGGAAAAGGAAAAATGCTGGTTGAATTATCCCTATTGTACAAGACCCTCTCCATTTAGGCATTAACTCATTCTAAGCTCTGTTCCCACATATCCAAAATAATCCATCGGGGGCTTTCCATGGTTCGTTGACATCGGTAGAGGCAGGATTCTGCCAAGATCTCCTTAAATCCCCCATTTCCTCCAAGGGGTTTGCTTTGCTTCGATTCTTCCAGCATATCGTTTCATTTCCCAGGCTACAATTTCGAGACCAATATCCATTAGGAGGACAAGATCCTCACGATGTCCCACTTTTATATGAAGTATTCACGTGAATGGGATGTTATACACAGTCGGTCAGTTTCTCGGTCACCTGTTTCTTGTTGCCCCTCTTGCAAGATGTGAATCTGACCTTAGCAACAAGTTAGCATTCCAGTGCTCTGTTTACCACAACACGTATCTGGTTCTCCAGGAAAATGCAGCTAATATGAAGCTTTAGCTGACAGGCAAATTCAGTAAAAGAGAAGCTTGTTTTGTAACAAAACCAGCACAGCCCCCCACCGCGAGGGGCATGTTTTTTTCCCCCAGGAGTTCCGGAGGGGGACCCAGGAGTTCAGGAGGGACCCGGGATTTCTGGGGGGACAGAAATGCCATTTGTGCCGCGGCGGGTCTCAGTGTCGCCGTCCTGTGGACAAAGCGCGGTGCTGCACCCGGCCTCCCCAATGCGGTGCCGCGGCGAAACTCGGGTACTGCAGCGCACGGCCAGGGGGCAGAGACGCTGTTTGCCCCGAAGCAGCCGGAGGTGCCAGATAAGAAACACAAGCAGTCAGAAGTGCCAGATAAGAAAGAACCGTCAGAACCGGCAGGAGCTGCGGCTTCATAGCTCCATCAGCGTTGATCTTATGAGTCTGATTTTGATGCTAGTCATTTTGACTTACATTATGCTACAGTGTTCTGTTTGGTACTGCTACTGGGTAACAAATAATTGTGCCGTACCATAGCACGAGATGATAATATAAGGAAGATGGCTCAGCCTCAGATAGGGCAGACGTGAAAGGAAGGGTGGGCTACACTGTCTATACATGCTGGATTTTAGGAAAAATAAATTTATCACGGCCTTATTCAAATCTGACTGTCTAAAGCCAGGCATTTCTGTTCCTCAGAGCTCTGCCCCAGGGGAGCTGGTGTGCGGGAAAGTAAATTCAACTGGAGGCGGCTTAGTTTTTAAACTGCGTGATGTGCTTTTTCTGGGGTGGCATTAACCTGAGAAATTTGGGAACTCAGAAAAAACCATAAAATTTATCTGCACTGCCACTGCCTGTTGTCAGCCCAGCATTTTCATCAGGCAAGGCGAGGTCTAACCTGAGAATGGGCTGCTCACAACCAGAGACCCACGGTTCAGGGAAGCCAAAGGATTTTATCACGGGGTTGTTTTGGGAGATGTTCTGATATGTGACGGGTGTCTGCTTTTGGTCTTACACAGGAATAAATCAGTATGGCTTAATGCACCGTATATCAGCAGGTCTATGTGTCAGGTGGACTTAATGGGTCTGAGCAGCTTCACCTGGGACCTCACCCACAGCCTGACCACAGGCCCTGGATCCTATTTAAGCTCAGCCCAGGGCTCTCACCTGCTCTTTGAGCTCTGCTGCAGGAGTGCTGGTCTGCAGCCTTGTTGTTGCCTGTGCTCCTTGGACTGATGCTGTCGGTAGGTGTCTCCTGGATGGCCCCTTGCGTATGTGTTGTGGCTTGTCTGGTCCTGTCTGCATTTGCTCCTGACTGGGTTCCTTGGGTGGCCCTGGGCCTGTTCATCCCTTGGTGGTTCTGTTTGCTGTGTCTGGGCTCTGTGGGAGCTGGGCAGAGCCCTCACTGGGGTTGCTCTTGGTTCCTTTCCCTCAGGGAGCATCTGGAGCAGTCGCTGTAATGAAGCTAAACCACCTTGTATGTTGCTTATGTGCATTGTCTTTTCAGGAAGTAAAGAAAGGAACTCTTTCTTCGTGAGCTGGGAGTTGCATTGTTTAAATTAGGGAGGAGTTCCCCCAGACCGTCGTGTTGGTGGGAGAGCATTTCTTCGTCCATGTGAGTAAGAGTACATGAGCTGGCCCCATCTGCCTCAGACATCAAGCTCTATGAAAGGGCATGAGTTTTTTGGGATCTTCCTCAAGCAAAGATAATATATAATGGTTTCTGACTTCTATGGCGCCTCTTTCCTGCTCTGAAATGGTAATTCTGACAAAGGCGCAATATCTGAGTATGTATTTCTGTAGCTGTCACCCTGATTTCACTAAAAAGCAATACTGCCCCCCATCTCTTTATTTTCCTGTTATAAAAATTACTGTGAGCAAATATGTCTCTTGTAGGCATGGACTTAAACTTTTGGAGTGAACAAGTAATTCTGGTTCACGGGAAATTATCACCTTGCCAAGGGAAGCAGATAACTACAGGAGTAAATCCTCACGGCTCGTTAAAACCACGCTGTGGGTCTAGCTGGTGACAAACCACATCTGTCAGACTGGAGATGAAAGTGGCTGTACCTTTGTCAAAGCACTGTGTAGGCTGAGGAGCTTGGTTGTTAGTATAGCTATGCTAATCTGAGAATGACGTTCAGATGGAGGCAAAGAAAGGCTGGGAAGGTGTCTGGGAACTCCCCGTGTTGTTGGCTGCAGTCTGGGAAAGTGGATGTGTTGCCGGATGCTGCTTCCCCAGCGCCTGGGACCACAGGGTGGGCAGCACTAGGGATACCTGCAAGACTTGCTTAACTTGTTTTTCTCAGGCTCCTTGGCTTTTTTTGAAGTATCAGTTTATTAGTGCTCTTCTCTAATTGACCTCTCATCACATTGAGTTTCACATCAGGTTGGTGATGGTCAAGTCACTTATTCCTTTTGTCTTTCTTTGGAGCTTGCTTTAGAGACTAGACCAAGTGGGCTGGCACCCTGGTTGAATTCACTGTGGTGGGTGATTTATTACTAATATACAGGGAAGGACCACTTTGGAGGTCCTGCTGAGATGGTACAGATGTAAATGGCATACAAAATAAAGATGGGAAATGGTAGCAATGCCTAGCAGTAAGCTGTCACCTCAGAGCAATAGTCCAATGAGGTCTGTGCCCAGGAGTTCCCTGGTTTCAGTCTTTTACTGGAGTTAAATCCAGTTTTAGCAGAAATCTTGACTGCAGCTAGTCTAGCTTTGGGCAAGAACAAGGCTGAGCTCCTTTAAATCAGTACTGAAATGGGTATCAGCTGCTGATTATCAACCAGCAAAGAACTGAAGTGTGAGGATGAATTAACATTGTGTGTCTTTTAGGATGAGTTGGCTGCTGTGTCCTGCAGCCTGGCTTCTGGAACCCCTGGGATCTGCAGTCCTGTAGGGGCTGGGAGTTGGAGTGGCAACTCTCACTCGAGTGTCAGAGGAAATTACACAGCCCTTCAAACTAAACCTTGCAAGCAGGGCTGAGGGGCTGTGAGTTATTGCTGTGATTAAGCTGATCCAGTCCTGAGGAGGCTAAAGGGTTGCTTAGCGATACTTTAGCAATGACTAACAGTGCTTTACTAGGCTTTCACTGTTTACTATGGCTTTAATACTGGCTCAGTGGGTTTTTTTTTAGTGGAACGTTCTTACTATTTTTGTAATGGTCTCCCTTCTTGAGAAACTGTCAAACTCATCACTTACAGTGACCAGGCAGCAGTTAGCAAGCATTTGATTGCTGATCATGTGTTGATTTTTTGGCCTGACCTCATTAAGTTTCTTTATCTCTACCTTCTCTTTCCCTAGCAGTCCTTAAATGAGCTACAGAGATTAGATAATTTAAGTGCTTTTCATATAAATGCCTCCTAGTCTGTTGACTTTTCCTAAACCACCCCTTGTCCGTGTGGAAGCTTATTTCTGGTACTTAAAGGAGAGATGGACTGGGGAAGAGATGGTCTGAACCAGCCCAGAGCCACATCTCACAGAAAACTTTATTATGGTCTTCTGTAAAGCCCTTTAACAGGACAAGATGTATATTGTTCATTTAATGTTCTTCAGCAGCATAACTGTTAAGACAGGTCTCCTTCCTGATGTCAAGAGGCTGCTCTAATATGTAGTATATTCACATAATTTCCGTTAAAAAGTATATTGAGGGCCAAGCTCTCTATTAGTATTTTTAAATTCTGAGCTGAAAAATGCAAGCACACATCAAATAAATGGAACTTCCTTTTCTCTACTGAGGTATCTGAGTCATGGCTGTCACCATCAAAAATGTCTAGTAATATTTTGGGGAAAGGAAAACCCATTAAAGCTGAGGAGGGCATCTGGAGGAGTGCAGAGGAGCAGGAGGCGCCAGCCGGCCGGGGGCAGGTGCCGGTGCAGAGACGCCGTGTGACCCGCGGGGTTCTCAGAGGTAAGAACCTTTCGATTTGTTCTCCTCAGGGCACGTCCCTTTGCCTCTGGCCCCCTCACAAGCTTACTCGCCTAATGTCGCCATAAGCAGAAGGGACGAAAAAGGGCAAAGAGGACAAGATCCTCATGATCTCCCACTTTTATATGAAGTATTCACGTGAATGGGATGTGCGGGAGGGACCCGGGATTTCTGGGGGGACAGAAATGACGTTTGTGCCGCGGCGGGTCTCAGTGTCGCCGTCCTGTGGACAAAGCGCGGTGCTGCACCCGGCCGCCCCAATGCGGTGCCGCGGCGCGCCTCAGTGCTGCCGCCCTGTGGGGAAACTCGGGTACTGCAGCGCACGGCCAGGGGGCAGAGACGCTGTTTGCCCCGAAGCAGCCAGAGGTGCCAGATAAGAAACACAAGCAGTCAGAAGTGCCAGATAAGAAAGAACCGTCAGAACCGGCAGGAGCTGCGGCTTCAGAGCTCTGTCAGCGTTGATCTTATGACTCTGATTTTGATGCGAGCCATTTTGACTTACATTGTGCTACAGTGTTCTGTTTGGCACTGCTAGTGGGTAACAAATACTTGTGCTGTACCACAGCACGAGGTGATAATATTTTGTAGATTTGTACTGCCAAAGAATTTGCAAGTATATTGCAAAGGGGGGAATTCAAGAGAAGCTGCTAAATTAATGTATAGTGTGATTAAGTTACAAAAGACAAGCCTGTCATCAGGCAGTTGACATAAGAAATGCTTTCTGGAAACGTGCAAAACGAGGGGCTATGTTTCAAGAACTCTCATGTGGAATTGCTGTGTTTCAGGGGGAGCTGTGACCGCCCCATGCTCAGCAGACCCCCAGCCCCGGTGGGGGGAGCAGCGCCGGAGCGGGAGACGCGGCACCGTCGTCCGTCCCCAGCGTGCCGGGGGGCGGCTGCCGGCCTGTGGGACGAGGCTGCGGCTGTTCGGGGCGCTGACCCCCGGGTTTGGGGGCTCTGGTATGTACGTATGTGAATGGCATTTTAAAGTAATGAGCTGCCCGCTGGGGCTGTTTTCCTTTTCTAACTTTTTTTTTTGGAGTGAATCAATGGGGGAACTCGGGGGATGACGATGATGTTACCGGAGGAGCAGGCCAGCGAGAGATGGGGGCTCACAGCCCCAAAATGCCTGAAGAATCAGGGTGTTCAGTGGCACTGCGGGGAGGAGAAATTTCTCCCTGTCCGCTGCAGGGAAAACAGAACAATCCCCCATCAAAGCTGTCCTAGAGAAATACTTGCTGTTTGTCATTCAGGCTCTAGAACGGCCCAGTGTCCCGTTAAAGGTTGCGGTGGTGCGGGTCAGGGATCCCCAGGCTGCGCCGGGCCCACAGGACGGCTGCTGGTGGAACCCAAAGTCCAGGACAACTTGTCGGAGGTAAGAACCTTTCGATTTGTTCTCCTCAGGACACGTCCCTTTGCCTCTGGCCCCCTCACAAGCTTACTCGCCCCCTGGTTCCCTCAGAAACCCATTTCCTTCCAGCTCCTCTGCGATGACCCTGCCTGCCTTTGGGTCCCTGCAGGCTCTTTGGTGGCATCACGGTGCCCGTTTGACCTCTTGCCCCATTAAATTCCCCTCTTTTCTCTCTTCCCCTCAAAACTTCCACATTTGCCCTTGACACATCCCAGAGGCCTCATTTTTTCCCTCTTGTCTCCTCTCAGGACCCCCCATCTGTTGGCGCCTGTCGAGGGCTTAGATTGCGGGTGACAGTAAAACCCTGGCAGGTGTATTGTTAACCCCCTCTCCCCCCCACTTCCCCCTTTTGCCCCTCCCTCTCCCCCCGTCCCACTCAGGACAGGCGATCGGGAGGGGGAGAAGGACAGAGAGAAGAGAGTTGGAAATATTAACAATGTTTTACTAATGCTACTGATAAGAATAGAGAAAATAATCCAAAATATACAAAACCAGTCTTGAATGTCTCAGCACCTGCAGAGCCGGCACCCGAAGCGTGGTGAGCCGGCACCCAGCCGTGGGGCTGGTTGGGCGCGTCGTTGGCGGAGCCGGCACCGACGATCTCTGGACGCGTCGAGGCGCTGCGGTGGGTTTTCCTGGAAATTCCAAGGCCCTGGTGTTTTATG
The DNA here is from genome assembly GCF_964273445.1 of Streptopelia decaocto. NCBI lineage: Eukaryota > Metazoa > Chordata > Aves > Columbiformes > Columbidae > Streptopelia > Streptopelia decaocto. Next base: position 68,751,785 of record NC_138661.1, read on the forward strand.
ATTGTAACTACTTACTTACTGTAAGACATTTAGAATGAAAACGTGAATAAGAGTAACCAGAAGAGTCTTTGGGAGTAAATAATGCCTGTCATCTACTCTAGCTGTTACTCAAAACTCTGCAGACAGTAATTATCTCCAATTGATGTAGTAAAATTTAAAAGAGTGGAATATAAATACTGGAGCACTAATTGGAAGTAATACCTGTGGAGAAAAACTCTCTAGTTTATAATAAAAAATAATGTGTGCTAGTTAATCCGGCTGGTAGTAATGTAATGATAAAAATGTTAAAGTGTAAATAAATGAAATTATTTAGGCGTGAGCAATAACTGAATTTAATTTCAGCTATTACTTGTTGGTGAACTAGGCAGCAGTTATTCCCAATCTGACTCCTAGTTTAAAAACCACATTGTTTGGAATTCCTTTGAAATGGTAAAGGCAGAAAACTAATGTGGAGTCATTGGTAGCTCCATTTGCACAACCGTTATGAAATAAACTGCAGGCACGAATGACTGCATAGGAAACAAAGTAAGGAAGCTTTAGATTTTAAACAGCATTGGAAAGTAATGGGGAGTGTTTAGTATTTAAATTATAACAGAGCCATGAGATTGGAGGCAACAAAGCTCAGAACCAAACGGAGTCAAAACGTTACTTTTTTTTTTTTTTTTTTTTTTTCAAAGAGAAGTAAAAAGGAACCACTAAGTAGCGGCTGTTTCTAAATGGTGAGGATTCAGAATGGGCCAATCAGATCGCTCGGGAGGGCTGGAGGGGCGGAGCGCTGATAGGCGGGGAGAATGGCAATTGATGTGCGTAGGCAGCCAATCAGGTTGCCGGAGGGGCGGGCTTTGGGGTGTCCGTACTGCGCATGCCCAAAGTGCGCAGTCCTCAGTCAGGTCCGACGTGAGGCGGGCACCTGGGCGCGGACCGCGGAAGGCGCATCCAATAGGAGGACGGCGCGGTGGGGTGGAAAGCAGCCAATCAGAGTGCGCCGACTCAATCCCGTTTGAACAGCTGCCTGCCTGGCCAACGCTTCCGTGGTGTCTCGGGGCGAGGGGGGGAGGCTGTGGAGCGCTCATTTTGGCCTCTCCGTCCCGTTTGCCTCGCTCTCCCTCTCTCTGTGTCACCTTGTCTGGCTCCCTGTCACTGCCTTTCTCTGATAAGCTGACCTGCTCTTTGCCCTCCTTTTTTGTGGAATCACAGGCTCATTCTGCTTGGAAAAGACACGTGCAATTTTAAATTTGGGGTTGACTTCTAGGGGTTTTTTTCCCCGTTAGTGTAAATCGATGGCACGTTGTCCTGCGGCTCAATCCCCGTTCTGTTCCGTGGAGTCTTCAATTTAGGATGTTCAGGTAAGAAAGTTTGTCCTTCCAGAAAAGGAGCAGTCATTGGTAGGACCGAGAGAGGCTTTGAAGTGCACGATCAGAATTGAAGCCAGATTGCACTTGCCGTTGCTGCTGTCCGTCTTGTCTCTCACTGGTTTCCCCACGGCTCCCTAGTGTTTGGGCATGTTTTTTCCCCAAGGAGAGGCCGTGCGGGTGAGGATTGAGAGGATTCAGAGCGGGCCAATGAGATGGCGCGGGAGGGCTGGAGGGCTGGAGGGGCGGAGCGCTGGTTGGGTGCCTAGGCACGTCAGTTGCCACTCTGTCCGCCTATCAGGTTGCTGGAGGGGCGGGCGTTGAGGGCTCCGTACTGCGCATGCCCCAAAGAGCGAGCGCTGATAGGCGGCGAGAGAGGTGATTGACGTGTCCTAGGCAGCGAACCGGGACGCGGCAAGGGGCGGGTGCTGCGGTATCCCTACTGCGCATGTCCAAACCGCGAGCGCCTCGGTTGGGGGGGGGGGGGTAACCGGGATCGAACGGGAACGGGGGTCGGGGCTGCTGCGGAGCGCTCGCTGCGGCCGGCGGGGTCGGTGCCCGCGGAGCCCGGCGGGAGAGCTCGAGGGGAACGGAGCGGCGAGAGACGCGGCAGGTGAGTGCAGCCACGGCCACGGGGACCGTGCCGTTGGAACGGGGGGAGCGGGATGGGCTCCGTTTCCCCCCCGCCCTTACGGCCGAGCTGGCGAAGCTGGTGGGCGGCGTGCGAGCCCGAGGGCAGGTGCGCTGAAGGCTTGCGGGCTGGAGCCGCGTCTCCCTCCGGCGCAGCGCCCGTGCCCGGTCCGGCAGTCCCTCCGGGAGCGGCGCAGCCCCCGTTAGTGGGGGCACGTTTAAAAGCGGAGCTGAGGCGCGGTTGCAGGCTCGGTGGTGGGGCGCCGCTTCGGCGGGAGCTCGGGGCGAGGCGCGGCGGGTTCCGTGTCCTGTAGGCGCGGCTTCCGTGCCGCGGCTCTCCGTGTGCTTTTTTGTTTTGTTGCGTTTGTTTTTTGGTTTTTTTTTTTTTTCGGGATTCCCGCGACACGTGGCGCGACCGCTCGCCCGGGGCTGCCGCGGCGCGCCTCAGTGCTGCCGCCCTGTGGCGAAACTCGGGTACTGCAGCGCACGGCCAGGGGGCAGAGACGCTGCTTGCCCCGCAGCAGCCAGAGGAGCCAGATAAGAAACACAAGCAGTCAGAGGTGCCAGATAAGAAAGAACCGTCAGAACCGGCAGGAGCTGCGGCTTCACAGCTCCATCAGCGTTGATCTTATGAGTCTGATGTTGATGCTAGTCATTTTGACTTACATTATGCTACAGTGTTCTGTTTGGCGCTGCTAGTGGGTAACAAATAATTGTGCTGTACCACAGCACGAGATGATAATATTTTGTAGATTTATACTGTCAAAGAATTTGCAAGTATATTGCAAAGGGGGGAATTCAAGAGAAGCTGCCAAGTTAATGTATGCTGCCATGAAGTTATAGAACTCATACCCTCATTAACCAGCTGATGTGAGGGAAATGCTTTCTGACCCCCTGCACGCTGAGGGGATATTTTTCACCTTTTAGATCCTTCTGCATGAGAGGAGGGAGACGGAAGGTTAAGTAACACGTTGTTTAGAAGCAGAGTGCTTAGTTTCTATTTAACTAATAGATGTATTGTCAGTGGGAAATGAAACATTTATAACTAACATAATCAGTAATTTCTTAGGCTAGATATATTGTATGTTTAAAATTCCCCAAAATTGTAATGAATATGTAGCAGTTGTGTGACTATAAGCAATGCAAGAGCATCCAGTCGTGGGAGCACTTACAGAGGACGACCCCTGGAGCTCCCCAGTGCTGATGAAAGAAACATTGCCTGCTCAGCAGTGTCATTGACTCTGCTGTCTCGCTTATTGCTCCGTTTCAGTACGAGCCCGTCCCGTGGCCTCACAGGGCTGTCTTCTGTGGCGCTGCTGCGGGGAAGGCGCGAGATGCTTTCCCGCACCAGTGGGAGTGTTTGCTTTTATACTGAGCGTGTCCTAAACGGTGTCAGTTTGTCTTAATGCCGTCTGGCGTTGCTCCAGTCGCTCTGGTTTCTCAAGGCTGCCTTGCGTTTCGAGGCAGCCCATTTCCCTGGAATCCTGCGTTAGCTCAGCTGCTCTCCTGTCCCTTCTCCTGACTAGTTCCTCTGCTTTCTCCTGCTCTATTTTTTTCAGCCGCTGAACTCTAATTTGGAATTTCTGTTTTTCAGAGGCGGAGCTGTGAACGCCCGATGCTCAGCAGACCCCCCAGTCCAGGCGGGGAATGGAACGGGGATGCTCCAGGTGGGGAGCAGCGCCCGGGTGGGAGACGCGGCGCCGTCCTCCGTCCCCATCGTGCCGCAGGGGAGCAGGAGGCGCCAGCCGGCCGGGGGCAGATGCCGGGTGCGTCCCCAGCTCGCCAGAGCTCCCCCTGAGCCTCCTCCCGCGGCCCCGCTCGCCCCGTGCAGCCGCCCCCAGCCGCGGCAGCTCCTGCGAACCCGTCCCGTGTTCCCGGGCCGCTCCCGAGCCCCACGGTGAAGGCGGCAGGCCGGCCCTCGGCACCTCTCCGGTGGCCCGTGCGGAAGGAGCAGGCTCAGGCAGGGGTGAGCTACGGTGCTAACGGCTGCTGCTTCTTCTTTCCCGCTCCCAGAGGCCACGCTGAGGATGCGGCCGTTTGCTGCCACCCCGGGGATGCCGTCGGCTGCGCCCGCCTCGGGCTGGCGAGGCTCATCTGGCAGCGCGTCGGGAAAAGGGACGGGTGCTGCCGCGGCTGGAGCCGGAGAGGTAAAGAGGAAGAAATGCGGGGCCGTCGGCCCGACGTCTGCTTCCTGCGGCGGGCAAGAGAGGGAGCCCCTCTCTCCGGGTGGCGAAGGGTCCCTCTGCGTGGCGTGCAGCGGGCCAGGCCGTCAACGTGCGCGGCAGGTCCGTGCGCGTATCCCGGAGCGGGACGGCTGCGTGGCGAGCGAGCCAGCGAGGCTCCGTGTCCCCGAAGCCTCGTCTCGTAGCAGCCCTGACACCCCACCGTGTTCTCCTAGGCTGAGGACAGCCGAGCGCCCCGAGGGAGGAGAGGAGGGGACAGGAGCGTCTGAGCTGTTAGAAGCCTCCTGGCAGCCACCGAAAGCGAGAGCCGCTGTGAGTCCCTGGCCCTCGGGCCTCGTCCCCGGCTTCTGTGTCCTGGTGCCTCCCTGCCCCTCCGTCTCCTTTTTCCCCACGCTTTCTCTGGCCCGTTCTTGTCCCCGCTGTTCTCTTGTCCCCACTGCGCTCTCGTGTGCGTCCGTCCCCCCGCTGCGCTCTCGTGTGCGTCCGTCCCCCCGCTGCGCTCTCGTGTGCGTCCGTCCCCCCGCGGCGCTCTCGTGTGCGTCCGTCCCCCCGCTGCGCTCTCGTGTGCGTCCGTCCCCCCGCTGCGCTCTCGTCCGTGTGCGTGTCCCCCCGCTGCGCTCTCGTCCGTGTGCGTGTCCCCCCGCTGCGCTCTCGTCCGTGTGCGTGTCCCCCCGCTGCGCTCTCGTCCGTGTGTCTGTCCCCCCGCTGCGCTCTCGTCCGTGTGCGTGTCCCCCCGCTGCGCTCTCGTCTGTGTGTCCCCGCGCTCTTCTCTTCCTCTCTGTGTCTGTACGTGCTGCTCTGTCCCCCGACCTTCCTGTCTTTCTCTTTCCTTCCTCCCTCCATTCGTCTTCTCTCTCTGTGCCTTTGTCGTGCTCAGCGTTGCTGGCGTTCTTCGTTCTGTACGGCGCTGTTCCTGTCCTCGTTCCTGTTCTGAGCCTTCGTGCTGCCCCCCGCCCCGTTTTTCTCTTTTTTTGTTGTTTTTTGCCTGCCCTCCGTCTCTCGGGCGGGCTCCTCATTCCTCTCTTTCTTCCTCCAGCCCCCTGTGCTCCCCGCGGTCTCTCTCGCTCTGCCATCGGTTTTGCCTGTTGCTCTCCCTCTTGCTTCCCGTTGATAGGAGGAACAAAAATCTTTTAGAAAGCCGTCGGCATAAGGTAGCAAGACCAGGCCTAACGTAACAGAAACCGAACAGAGAAAAACTGGCTCTACAGGGACTGGAGGTGGCGCAAAGCGGGATGTGGTTGGCTCGCAGGCTGGGAAAATGGAACGTTCCACTGAATGGAGAAGGAGCTACTTGAGTAGCAGCACAAAATGACAGTGGGCGTGCTCAAGAAATGAGGTCGAGAAGCCGACACCGGGGCGGGGGGGCACCGGGGACCGCTGGAGACCCTTGGTGGACACGCTGGCACACCAAGGATGGACTGCCAGCGAAGGGTGGGGTTATGGAAAGAGCTTCCGTCTAATGCATTAACTAAGCGCTGGGAGCAAATGAATATCCAATAGGTAGACGTAATAAATACCAAGAAGCGTGAGTCACATGCACGCTCGATTACAGGGGCGATCCTTGAGCGTGCGGTGCGCTGTATTGAAATTGCCTGCCGTTTAACACTTTCAGAACAGTGTTCAAGAGTCTTTTTTGCCGACGTTTTGGTATCTCCCCGCGTCCCGTGGTTTCTCGCTGCGTCCCCGTGTCCCGCTCCCTGCCCGTGGCCGCGTTCCTCTCTGTCCCATTGACCGTGCTGGGCTTTTTTCCTCCGTCTCCGCCCCGCCGCGCCGATTTGTTTCTTCCTCTGCCCTGTTCCTCGGTGCTCTTCCGGCCTCTTTTCCTCTGTCCCCCCCGCTGCTGTGTTCTCTGCCTTGTTTTTTCAGATACCTGTCCCTGTTTTCTCTTCTCGCTTGTGAAGAGAAGCTGCCAGGGGGCAGAGACGCTGTGTGACCCGCGGGGTTCGCAGTCAGGTCTCCGCGTGTCAGCGTCCGTCCCCCCGACGGGGGTCAGGTCCCCGTTTGTGTGCAGACAACATCCCTCCCTCGGTGCCTCCTTAGAACGTTTAATGACGTAAATATTGCTACTGCTAACGTTGTCGGTGTGGCTTCTTTCCTCAGCGGATCCGTCCTGCAGTCGGTGGCCCACGAATGCTTGGCAACAGCAGGAGCGGATTGAAAGGACCGGCCGCCGGAGGATGCCGAAGACTCCCGGGTCACCGATGGAAGCAGCTTTGCGTAAAGCAAGGGGTACGTGAAGGCGGGCGTGCGGGGACGACTGCCCAGCAGGTAATGGGAGCTGAACCTTTACCTCCAGGGACTTCTGCCCAGAAAGCTGAAGAACTTGCTCTCCCGCGAGAGAGCGAAGGGGGGTATCGATATTGGCCGGCACGAACAGCTCCCTGCTCAGGCTGGCCAGCAGCATTGCCGTGCCGGGGGGCAGCTGCCGGCCTGTGGGCCGGGGGCTGCGGCTGTTTGGGGCGCTGCCCCCGCTTTGTTTTCCTAGGGGAGCCCCCCACTTTTGGGGGGTGGTGGTATGTGCACGTGTAAATGACACGATGTTCCTTTTGTTGCCATTTCAGGATCTATAGGCACGGCTGAGATTTGCATGGCTTGGAGTACTGAATGTATTAACCGAATAAAGCACGGGATCATACACGGTACAAACAGCTCCCCCAAAGAAGTGATCCCACCAATGGCCGGTAAGTATAGAATTCCATTTCTGTACTGGGACATGTGCAACTCGTTTTATCTCCTCTGCTATTTTCATGATAGCTTCCCCATTACCATCTATTTCTAAACAACACTCAGAAGTATTCCATTTCCCACAGACACCCCCTTCTTCAGCTAAAAGATAATCTAAGGCTACCCGATTTTGGTCCACTGCAGCCCTGGTCTGAGACAACTGTCTCGCTATGAGATTCAGTGCCTCAGCTGTCCGGTTGCTTCTTATTTCAACCACTGCTTGCAACCGGATAATTCGGTTTAGCATGTATATTGGGGTACGGTATCCCCAGCTTCCATCTTGGGCCCAGGTGGCTGGATCATAGTATTCAATTATCCTTTTCGCAGGCCATTCATCATCTTTCCAAGTTTGCGTTCCTCCTATGGGGACATTTGTTAAACCCCTCTTCTCTCTCTTTAAAGTTTCGTACAGAGGTTTCCCCAGATGACTCCCTTTTTCCTTTGGGAAAAGGAAAAATGCTGGTTGAATTATCCCTATTGTACAAGACCCTCTCCATTTAGGCATTAACTCATTCTAAGCTCTGTTCCCACATATCCAAAATAATCCATCGGGGGCTTTCCATGGTTCGTTGACATCGGTAGAGGCAGGATTCTGCCAAGATCTCCTTAAATCCCCCATTTCCTCCAAGGGGTTTGCTTTGCTTCGATTCTTCCAGCATATCGTTTCATTTCCCAGGCTACAATTTCGAGACCAATATCCATTAGGAGGACAAGATCCTCACGATGTCCCACTTTTATATGAAGTATTCACGTGAATGGGATGTTATACACAGTCGGTCAGTTTCTCGGTCACCTGTTTCTTGTTGCCCCTCTTGCAAGATGTGAATCTGACCTTAGCAACAAGTTAGCATTCCAGTGCTCTGTTTACCACAACACGTATCTGGTTCTCCAGGAAAATGCAGCTAATATGAAGCTTTAGCTGACAGGCAAATTCAGTAAAAGAGAAGCTTGTTTTGTAACAAAACCAGCACAGCCCCCCACCGCGAGGGGCATGTTTTTTTCCCCCAGGAGTTCCGGAGGGGGACCCAGGAGTTCAGGAGGGACCCGGGATTTCTGGGGGGACAGAAATGCCATTTGTGCCGCGGCGGGTCTCAGTGTCGCCGTCCTGTGGACAAAGCGCGGTGCTGCACCCGGCCTCCCCAATGCGGTGCCGCGGCGAAACTCGGGTACTGCAGCGCACGGCCAGGGGGCAGAGACGCTGTTTGCCCCGAAGCAGCCGGAGGTGCCAGATAAGAAACACAAGCAGTCAGAAGTGCCAGATAAGAAAGAACCGTCAGAACCGGCAGGAGCTGCGGCTTCATAGCTCCATCAGCGTTGATCTTATGAGTCTGATTTTGATGCTAGTCATTTTGACTTACATTATGCTACAGTGTTCTGTTTGGTACTGCTACTGGGTAACAAATAATTGTGCCGTACCATAGCACGAGATGATAATATAAGGAAGATGGCTCAGCCTCAGATAGGGCAGACGTGAAAGGAAGGGTGGGCTACACTGTCTATACATGCTGGATTTTAGGAAAAATAAATTTATCACGGCCTTATTCAAATCTGACTGTCTAAAGCCAGGCATTTCTGTTCCTCAGAGCTCTGCCCCAGGGGAGCTGGTGTGCGGGAAAGTAAATTCAACTGGAGGCGGCTTAGTTTTTAAACTGCGTGATGTGCTTTTTCTGGGGTGGCATTAACCTGAGAAATTTGGGAACTCAGAAAAAACCATAAAATTTATCTGCACTGCCACTGCCTGTTGTCAGCCCAGCATTTTCATCAGGCAAGGCGAGGTCTAACCTGAGAATGGGCTGCTCACAACCAGAGACCCACGGTTCAGGGAAGCCAAAGGATTTTATCACGGGGTTGTTTTGGGAGATGTTCTGATATGTGACGGGTGTCTGCTTTTGGTCTTACACAGGAATAAATCAGTATGGCTTAATGCACCGTATATCAGCAGGTCTATGTGTCAGGTGGACTTAATGGGTCTGAGCAGCTTCACCTGGGACCTCACCCACAGCCTGACCACAGGCCCTGGATCCTATTTAAGCTCAGCCCAGGGCTCTCACCTGCTCTTTGAGCTCTGCTGCAGGAGTGCTGGTCTGCAGCCTTGTTGTTGCCTGTGCTCCTTGGACTGATGCTGTCGGTAGGTGTCTCCTGGATGGCCCCTTGCGTATGTGTTGTGGCTTGTCTGGTCCTGTCTGCATTTGCTCCTGACTGGGTTCCTTGGGTGGCCCTGGGCCTGTTCATCCCTTGGTGGTTCTGTTTGCTGTGTCTGGGCTCTGTGGGAGCTGGGCAGAGCCCTCACTGGGGTTGCTCTTGGTTCCTTTCCCTCAGGGAGCATCTGGAGCAGTCGCTGTAATGAAGCTAAACCACCTTGTATGTTGCTTATGTGCATTGTCTTTTCAGGAAGTAAAGAAAGGAACTCTTTCTTCGTGAGCTGGGAGTTGCATTGTTTAAATTAGGGAGGAGTTCCCCCAGACCGTCGTGTTGGTGGGAGAGCATTTCTTCGTCCATGTGAGTAAGAGTACATGAGCTGGCCCCATCTGCCTCAGACATCAAGCTCTATGAAAGGGCATGAGTTTTTTGGGATCTTCCTCAAGCAAAGATAATATATAATGGTTTCTGACTTCTATGGCGCCTCTTTCCTGCTCTGAAATGGTAATTCTGACAAAGGCGCAATATCTGAGTATGTATTTCTGTAGCTGTCACCCTGATTTCACTAAAAAGCAATACTGCCCCCCATCTCTTTATTTTCCTGTTATAAAAATTACTGTGAGCAAATATGTCTCTTGTAGGCATGGACTTAAACTTTTGGAGTGAACAAGTAATTCTGGTTCACGGGAAATTATCACCTTGCCAAGGGAAGCAGATAACTACAGGAGTAAATCCTCACGGCTCGTTAAAACCACGCTGTGGGTCTAGCTGGTGACAAACCACATCTGTCAGACTGGAGATGAAAGTGGCTGTACCTTTGTCAAAGCACTGTGTAGGCTGAGGAGCTTGGTTGTTAGTATAGCTATGCTAATCTGAGAATGACGTTCAGATGGAGGCAAAGAAAGGCTGGGAAGGTGTCTGGGAACTCCCCGTGTTGTTGGCTGCAGTCTGGGAAAGTGGATGTGTTGCCGGATGCTGCTTCCCCAGCGCCTGGGACCACAGGGTGGGCAGCACTAGGGATACCTGCAAGACTTGCTTAACTTGTTTTTCTCAGGCTCCTTGGCTTTTTTTGAAGTATCAGTTTATTAGTGCTCTTCTCTAATTGACCTCTCATCACATTGAGTTTCACATCAGGTTGGTGATGGTCAAGTCACTTATTCCTTTTGTCTTTCTTTGGAGCTTGCTTTAGAGACTAGACCAAGTGGGCTGGCACCCTGGTTGAATTCACTGTGGTGGGTGATTTATTACTAATATACAGGGAAGGACCACTTTGGAGGTCCTGCTGAGATGGTACAGATGTAAATGGCATACAAAATAAAGATGGGAAATGGTAGCAATGCCTAGCAGTAAGCTGTCACCTCAGAGCAATAGTCCAATGAGGTCTGTGCCCAGGAGTTCCCTGGTTTCAGTCTTTTACTGGAGTTAAATCCAGTTTTAGCAGAAATCTTGACTGCAGCTAGTCTAGCTTTGGGCAAGAACAAGGCTGAGCTCCTTTAAATCAGTACTGAAATGGGTATCAGCTGCTGATTATCAACCAGCAAAGAACTGAAGTGTGAGGATGAATTAACATTGTGTGTCTTTTAGGATGAGTTGGCTGCTGTGTCCTGCAGCCTGGCTTCTGGAACCCCTGGGATCTGCAGTCCTGTAGGGGCTGGGAGTTGGAGTGGCAACTCTCACTCGAGTGTCAGAGGAAATTACACAGCCCTTCAAACTAAACCTTGCAAGCAGGGCTGAGGGGCTGTGAGTTATTGCTGTGATTAAGCTGATCCAGTCCTGAGGAGGCTAAAGGGTTGCTTAGCGATACTTTAGCAATGACTAACAGTGCTTTACTAGGCTTTCACTGTTTACTATGGCTTTAATACTGGCTCAGTGGGTTTTTTTTTAGTGGAACGTTCTTACTATTTTTGTAATGGTCTCCCTTCTTGAGAAACTGTCAAACTCATCACTTACAGTGACCAGGCAGCAGTTAGCAAGCATTTGATTGCTGATCATGTGTTGATTTTTTGGCCTGACCTCATTAAGTTTCTTTATCTCTACCTTCTCTTTCCCTAGCAGTCCTTAAATGAGCTACAGAGATTAGATAATTTAAGTGCTTTTCATATAAATGCCTCCTAGTCTGTTGACTTTTCCTAAACCACCCCTTGTCCGTGTGGAAGCTTATTTCTGGTACTTAAAGGAGAGATGGACTGGGGAAGAGATGGTCTGAACCAGCCCAGAGCCACATCTCACAGAAAACTTTATTATGGTCTTCTGTAAAGCCCTTTAACAGGACAAGATGTATATTGTTCATTTAATGTTCTTCAGCAGCATAACTGTTAAGACAGGTCTCCTTCCTGATGTCAAGAGGCTGCTCTAATATGTAGTATATTCACATAATTTCCGTTAAAAAGTATATTGAGGGCCAAGCTCTCTATTAGTATTTTTAAATTCTGAGCTGAAAAATGCAAGCACACATCAAATAAATGGAACTTCCTTTTCTCTACTGAGGTATCTGAGTCATGGCTGTCACCATCAAAAATGTCTAGTAATATTTTGGGGAAAGGAAAACCCATTAAAGCTGAGGAGGGCATCTGGAGGAGTGCAGAGGAGCAGGAGGCGCCAGCCGGCCGGGGGCAGGTGCCGGTGCAGAGACGCCGTGTGACCCGCGGGGTTCTCAGAGGTAAGAACCTTTCGATTTGTTCTCCTCAGGGCACGTCCCTTTGCCTCTGGCCCCCTCACAAGCTTACTCGCCTAATGTCGCCATAAGCAGAAGGGACGAAAAAGGGCAAAGAGGACAAGATCCTCATGATCTCCCACTTTTATATGAAGTATTCACGTGAATGGGATGTGCGGGAGGGACCCGGGATTTCTGGGGGGACAGAAATGACGTTTGTGCCGCGGCGGGTCTCAGTGTCGCCGTCCTGTGGACAAAGCGCGGTGCTGCACCCGGCCGCCCCAATGCGGTGCCGCGGCGCGCCTCAGTGCTGCCGCCCTGTGGGGAAACTCGGGTACTGCAGCGCACGGCCAGGGGGCAGAGACGCTGTTTGCCCCGAAGCAGCCAGAGGTGCCAGATAAGAAACACAAGCAGTCAGAAGTGCCAGATAAGAAAGAACCGTCAGAACCGGCAGGAGCTGCGGCTTCAGAGCTCTGTCAGCGTTGATCTTATGACTCTGATTTTGATGCGAGCCATTTTGACTTACATTGTGCTACAGTGTTCTGTTTGGCCCTGCTAGTGGGTAACAAATACTTGTGCTGTACCACAGCACGAGGTGATAATATTTTGTAGATTTGTACTGCCAAAGAATTTGCAAGTATATTGCAAAGGGGGGAATTCAAGAGAAGCTGCTAAATTAATGTATAGCGTGATTAAGTTACAAAAGACAAGCCTGTCATCAGGCAGTTGACATAAGAAATGCTTTCTGGAAACGTGCAAAACGAGGGGCTATGTTTCAAGAACTCTCCTGTGGAATTGCTGTGTTTCAGGGGGAGCTGTGACCGCCCCATGCTCAGCAGACCCCCAGCCCCGGTGGGGGGAGCAGCGCCGGAGCGGGAGACGCGGCACCGTCGTCCGTCCCCAGCGTGCCGGGGGGCGGCTGCCGGCCTGTGGGACGAGGCTGCGGCTGTTCGGGGCGCTGACCCCCGGGTTTGGGGGCTCTGGTATGTACGTATGTGAATGGCATTTTAAAGTAATGAGCTGCCCGCTGGGGCTGTTTTCCTTTTCTAACTTTTTTTTTTGGAGTGAATCAATGGGGGAACTCGGGGGATGACGATGATGTTACCGGAGGAGCAGGCCAGCGAGAGATGGGGGCTCACAGCCCCAAAATGCCTGAAGAATCAGGGTGTTCAGTGGCACTGCGGGGAGGAGAAATTTCTCCCTGTCCGCTGCAGGGAAAACAGAACAATCCCCCATCAAAGCTGTCCTAGAGAAATACTTGCTGTTTGTCATTCAGGCTCTAGAACGGCCCAGTGTCCCGTTAAAGGTTGCGGTGGTGCGGGTCAGGGATCCCCAGGCTGCGCCGGGCCCACAGGACGGCTGCTGGTGGAACCCAAAGTCCAGGACAACTTGTCGGAGGTAAGAACCTTTCGATTTGTTCTCCTCAGGACACGTCCCTTTGCCTCTGGCCCCCTCACAAGCTTACTCGCCCCCTGGTTCCCTCAGAAACCCATTTCCTTCCAGCTCCTCTGCGATGACCCTGCCTGCCTTTGGGTCCCTGCAGGCTCTTTGGTGGCATCACGGTGCCCGTTTGACCTCTTGCCCCATTAAATTCCCCTCTTTTCTCTCTTCCCCTCAAAACTTCCACATTTGCCCTTGACACATCCCAGAGGCCTCATTTTTTCCCTCTTGTCTCCTCTCAGGACCCCCCATCTGTTGGCGCCTGTCGAGGGCTTAGATTGCGGGTGACAGTAAAACCCTGGCAGGTGTATTGTTAACCCCCTCTCCCCCCCACTTCCCCCTTTTGCCCCTCCCTCTCCCCCCGTCCCACTCAGGACAGGCGATCGGGAGGGGGAGAAGGACAGAGAGAAGAGAGTTGGAAATATTAACAATGTTTTACTAATGCTACTGATAAGAATAGAGAAAATAATCCAAAATATACAAAACCAGTCTTGAATGTCTCAGCACCTGCAGAGCCGGCACCCGAAGCGTGGTGAGCCGGCACCCAGCCGTGGGGCTGGTTGGGCGCGTCGTTGGCGGAGCCGGCACCGACGATCTCTGGACGCGTCGAGGCGCTGCGGTGGGTTTTCCTGGAAATTCCAAGGCCCTGGTGTTTTATGATTGTAACTACTTACTTACTGTAAGACATTTAGAATGAAAACGTGAATAAGAGTAACCAGAAGAGTCTTTGGGAGTAAATAATGCCTGTCATCTACTCTAGCTGTTACTCAAAACTCTGCAGACAGTAATTATCTCCAATTGATGTAGTAAAATTTAAAAGAGTGGAATATAAATACTGGAGCACTAATTGGAAGTAATACCTGTGGAGAAAAACTCTCTAGTTTATAATAAAAAATAATGTGTGCTAGTTAATCCGGCTGGTAGTAATGTAATGATAAAAATGTTAAAGTGTAAATAAATGAAATTATTTAGGCGTGAGCAATAACTGAATTTAATTTCAGCTATTACTTGTTGGTGAACTAGGCAGCAGTTATTCCCAATCTGACTCCTAGTTTAAAAACCACATTGTTTGGAATTCCTTTGAAATGGTAAAGGCAGAAAACTAATGTGGAGTCATTGGTAGCTCCATTTGCACAACCGTTATGAAATAAACTGCAGGCACGAATGACTGCATAGGAAACAAAGTAAGGAAGCTTTAGATTTTAAACAGCATTGGAAAGTAATGGGGAGTGTTTAGTATTTAAATTATAACAGAGCCATGAGATTGGAGGCAACAAAGCTCAGAACCAAACGGAGTCAAAACGTTACTTTTTTTTTTTTTTTTTTTTTTTTCAAAGAGAAGTAAAAAGGAACCACTAAGTAGCGGCTGTTTCTAAATGGTGAGGATTCAGAATGGGCCAATCAGATCGCTCGGGAGGGCTGGAGGGGCGGAGCGCTGATAGGCGGGGAGAATGGCAATTGATGTGCGTAGGCAGCCAATCAGGTTGCCGGAGGGGCGGGCTTTGGGGTGTCCGTACTGCGCATGCCCAAAGTGCGCAGTCCTCAGTCAGGTCCGACGTGAGGCGGGCACCTGGGCGCGGACCGCGGAAGGCGCATCCAATAGGAGGACGGCGCGGTGGGGTGGAAAGCAGCCAATCAGAGTGCGCCGACTCAATCCCGTTTGAACAGCTGCCTGCCTGGCCAACGCTTCCGTGGTGTCTCGGGGCGAGGGGGGGAGGCTGTGGAGCGCTCATTTTGGCCTCTCCGTCCCGTTTGCCTCGCTCTCCCTCTCTCTGTGTCACCTTGTCTGGCTCCCTGTCACTGCCTTTCTCTGATAAGCTGACCTGCTCTTTGCCCTCCTTTTTTGTGGAATCACAGGCTCATTCTGCTTGGAAAAGACACGTGCAATTTTAAATTTGGGGTTGACTTCTAGGGGTTTTTTTCCCCGTTAGTGTAAATCGATGGCACGTTGTCCTGCGGCTCAATCCCCGTTCTGTTCCGTGGAGTCTTCAATTTAGGATGTTCAGGTAAGAAAGTTTGTCCTTCCAGAAAAGGAGCAGTCATTGGTAGGACCGAGAGAGGCTTTGAAGTGCACGATCAGAATTGAAGCCAGATTGCACTTGCCGTTGCTGCTGTCCGTCTTGTCTCTCACTGGTTTCCCCACGGCTCCCTAGTGTTTGGGCATGTTTTTTCCCCAAGGAGAGGCCGTGCGGGTGAGGATTGAGAGGATTCAGAGCGGGCCAATGAGATGGCGCGGGAGGGCTGGAGGGCTGGAGGGGCGGAGCGCTGGTTGGGTGCCTAGGCACGTCAGTTGCCACTCTGTCCGCCTATCAGGTTGCTGGAGGGGCGGGCGTTGAGGGCTCCGTACTGCGCATGCCCCAAAGAGCGAGCGCTGATAGGCGGCGAGAGAGGTGATTGACGTGTCCTAGGCAGCGAACCGGGACGCGGCAAGGGGCGGGTGCTGCGGTATCCCTACTGCGCATGTCCAAACCGCGAGCGCCTCGGTTGGGGGGGGGGGGGTAACCGGGATCGAACGGGAACGGGGGTCGGGGCTGCTGCGGAGCGCTCGCTGCGGCCGGCGGGGTCGGTGCCCGCGGAGCCCGGCGGGAGAGCTCGAGGGGAACGGAGCGGCGAGAGACGCGGCAGGTGAGTGCAGCCACGGCCACGGGGACCGTGCCGTTGGAACGGGGGGAGCGGGATGGGCTCCGTTTCCCCCCCGCCCTTACGGCCGAGCTGGCGAAGCTGGTGGGCGGCGTGCGAGCCCGAGGGCAGGTGCGCTGAAGGCTTGCGGGCTGGAGCCGCGTCTCCCTCCGGCGCAGCGCCCGTGCCCGGTCCGGCAGTCCCTCCGGGAGCGGCGCAGCCCCCGTTAGTGGGGGCACGTTTAAAAGCGGAGCTGAGGCGCGGTTGCAGGCTCGGTGGTGGGGCGCCGCTTCGGCGGGAGCTCGGGGCGAGGCGCGGCGGGTTCCGTGTCCTGTAGGCGCGGCTTCCGTGCCGCGGCTCTCCGTGTGCTTTTTTGTTTTGTTGCGTTTGTTTTTTGGTTTTTTTTTTTTTTCGGGATTCCCGCGACACGTGGCGCGACCGCTCGCCCGGGGCTGCCGCGGCGCGCCTCAGTGCTGCCGCCCTGTGGCGAAACTCGGGTACTGCAGCGCACGGCCAGGGGGCAGAGACGCTGCTTGCCCCGCAGCAGCCAGAGGAGCCAGATAAGAAACACAAGCAGTCAGAGGTGCCAGATAAGAAAGAACCGTCAGAACCGGCAGGAGCTGCGGCTTCACAGCTCCATCAGCGTTGATCTTATGAGTCTGATGTTGATGCTAGTCATTTTGACTTACATTATGCTACAGTGTTCTGTTTGGCGCTGCTAGTGGGTAACAAATAATTGTGCTGTACCACAGCACGAGATGATAATATTTTGTAGATTTATACTGTCAAAGAATTTGCAAGTATATTGCAAAGGGGGGAATTCAAGAGAAGCTGCCAAGTTAATGTATGCTGCCATGAAGTTATAGAACTCATACCCTCATTAACCAGCTGATGTGAGGGAAATGCTTTCTGACCCCCTGCACGCTGAGGGGATATTTTTCACCTTTTAGATCCTTCTGCATGAGAGGAGGGAGACGGAAGGTTAAGTAACACGTTGTTTAGAAGCAGAGTGCTTAGTTTCTATTTAACTAATAGATGTATTGTCAGTGGGAAATGAAACATTTATAACTAACATAATCAGTAATTTCTTAGGCTAGATATATTGTATGTTTAAAATTCCCCAAAATTGTAATGAATATGTAGCAGTTGTGTGACTATAAGCAATGCAAGAGCATCCAGTCGTGGGAGCACTTACAGAGGACGACCCCTGGAGCTCCCCAGTGCTGATGAAAGAAACATTGCCTGCTCAGCAGTGTCATTGACTCTGCTGTCTCGCTTATTGCTCCGTTTCAGTACGAGCCCGTCCCGTGGCCTCACAGGGCTGTCTTCTGTGGCGCTGCTGCGGGGAAGGCGCGAGATGCTTTCCCGCACCAGTGGGAGTGTTTGCTTTTATACTGAGCGTGTCCTAAACGGTGTCAGTTTGTCTTAATGCCGTCTGGCGTTGCTCCAGTCGCTCTGGTTTCTCAAGGCTGCCTTGCGTTTCGAGGCAGCCCATTTCCCTGGAATCCTGCGTTAGCTCAGCTGCTCTCCTGTCCCTTCTCCTGACTAGTTCCTCTGCTTTCTCCTGCTCTATTTTTTTCAGCCGCTGAACTCTAATTTGGAATTTCTGTTTTTCAGAGGCGGAGCTGTGAACGCCCGATGCTCAGCAGACCCCCCAGTCCAGGCGGGGAATGGAACGGGGATGCTCCAGGTGGGGAGCAGCGCCCGGGTGGGAGACGCGGCGCCGTCCTCCGTCCCCATCGTGCCGCAGGGGAGCAGGAGGCGCCAGCCGGCCGGGGGCAGATGCCGGGTGCGTCCCCAGCTCGCCAGAGCTCCCCCTGAGCCTCCTCCCGCGGCCCCGCTCGCCCCGTGCAGCCGCCCCCAGCCGCGGCAGCTCCTGCGAACCCGTCCCGTGTTCCCGGGCCGCTCCCGAGCCCCACGGTGAAGGCGGCAGGCCGGCCCTCGGCACCTCTCCGGTGGCCCGTGCGGAAGGAGCAGGCTCAGGCAGGGGTGAGCTACGGTGCTAACGGCTGCTGCTTCTTCTTTCCCGCTCCCAGAGGCCACGCTGAGGATGCGGCCGTTTGCTGCCACCCCGGGGATGCCGTCGGCTGCGCCCGCCTCGGGCTGGCGAGGCTCATCTGGCAGCGCGTCGGGAAAAGGGACGGGTGCTGCCGCGGCTGGAGCCGGAGAGGTAAAGAGGAAGAAATGCGGGGCCGTCGGCCCGACGTCTGCTTCCTGCGGCGGGCAAGAGAGGGAGCCCCTCTCTCCGGGTGGCGAAGGGTCCCTCTGCGTGGCGTGCAGCGGGCCAGGCCGTCAACGTGCGCGGCAGGTCCGTGCGCGTATCCCGGAGCGGGACGGCTGCGTGGCGAGCGAGCCAGCGAGGCTCCGTGTCCCCGAAGCCTCGTCTCGTAGCAGCCCTGACACCCCACCGTGTTCTCCTAGGCTGAGGACAGCCGAGCGCCCCGAGGGAGGAGAGGAGGGGACAGGAGCGTCTGAGCTGTTAGAAGCCTCCTGGCAGCCACCGAAAGCGAGAGCCGCTGTGAGTCCCTGGCCCTCGGGCCTCGTCCCCGGCTTCTGTGTCCTGGTGCCTCCCTGCCCCTCCGTCTCCTTTTTCCCCACGCTTTCTCTGGCCCGTTCTTGTCCCCGCTGTTCTCTTGTCCCCACTGCGCTCTCGTGTGCGTCCGTCCCCCCGCTGCGCTCTCGTGTGCGTCCGTCCCCCCGCTGCGCTCTCGTGTGCGTCCGTCCCCCCGCGGCGCTCTCGTGTGCGTCCGTCCCCCCGCTGCGCTCTCGTCCGTGTGCGTGTCCCCCCGCTGCGCTCTCGTCCGTGTGCGTGTCCCCCCGCTGCGCTCTCGTCCGTGTGCGTGTCCCCCCGCTGCGCTCTCGTCCGTGTGCGTGTCCCCCCGCTGCGCTCTCGTCCGTGTGTCTGTCCCCCCGCTGCGCTCTCGTCCGTGTGCGTGTCCCCCCGCTGCGCTCTCGTCCGTGTGCGTGTCCCCCCGCTGCGCTCTCGTCTGTGTGTCCCCGCGCTCTTCTCTTCCTCTCTGTGTCTGTACGTGCTGCTCTGTCCCCCGACCTTCCTGTCTTTCTCTTTCCTTCCTCCCTCCATTCGTCTTCTCTCTCTGTGCCTTTGTCGTGCTCAGCGTTGCTGGCGTTCTTCGTTCTGTACGGCGCTGTTCCTGTCCTCGTTCCTGTTCTGAGCCTTCGTGCTGCCCCCCGCCCCGTTTTTCTCTTTTTTTGTTGTTTTTTGCCTGCCCTCCGTCTCTCGGGCGGGCTCCTCATTCCTCTCTTTCTTCCTCCAGCCCCCTGTGCTCCCCGCGGTCTCTCTCGCTCTGCCATCGGTTTTGCCTGTTGCTCTCCCTCTTGCTTCCCGTTGATAGGAGGAACAAAAATCTTTTAGAAAGCCCTCGGCATAAGGTAGCAAGACCAGGCCTAACGTAACAGAAACCGAACAGAGAAAAACTGGCTCTACAGGGACTGGAGGTGGCGCAAAGCGGGATGTGGTTGGCTCGCAGGCTGGGAAAATGGAACGTTCCACTGAATGGAGAAGGAGCTACTTGAGTAGCAGCACAAAATGACAGTGGGCGTGCTCAAGAAATGAGGTCGAGAAGCCGACACCGGGGCGGGGGGGCACCGGGGACCGCTGGAGACCCTTGGTGGACACGCTGGCACACCAAGGATGGACTGCCAGCGAAGGGTGGGGTTATGGAAAGAGCTTCCGTCTAATGCATTAACTAAGCGCTGGGAGCAAATGAATATCCAATAGGTAGACGTAATAAATACCAAGAAGCGTGAGTCACATGCACGCTCGATTACAGGGGCGATCCTTGAGCGTGCGGTGCGCTGTATTGAAATTGCCTGCCGTTTAACACTTTCAGAACAGTGTTCAAGAGTCTTTTTTGCCGACGTTTTGGTATCTCCCCGCGTCCCGTGGTTTCTCGCTGCGTCCCCGTGTCCCGCTCCCTGCCCGTGGCCGCGTTCCTCTCTGTCCCATTGACCGTGCTGGGCTTTTTTCCTCCGTCTCCGCCCCGCCGCGCCGATTTGTTTCTTCCTCTGCCCTGTTCCTCGGTGCTCTTCCGGCCTCTTTTCCTCTGTCCCCCCCGCTGCTGTGTTCTCTGCCTTGTTTTTTCAGATACCTGTCCCTGTTTTCTCTTCTCGCTTGTGAAGAGAAGCTGCCAGGGGGCAGAGACGCTGTGTGACCCGCGGGGTTCGCAGTCAGGTCTCCGCGTGTCAGCGTCCGTCCCCCCGACGGGGGTCAGGTCCCCGTTTGTGTGCAGACAACATCCCTCCCTCGGTGCCTCCTTAGAACGTTTAATGACGTAAATATTGCTACTGCTAACGTTGTCGGTGTGGCTTCTTTCCTCAGCGGATCCGTCCTGCAGTCGGTGGCCCACGAATGCTTGGCAACAGCAGGAGCGGATTGAAAGGACCGGCCGCCGGAGGATGCCGAAGACTCCCGGGTCACCGATGGAAGCAGCTTTGCGTAAAGCAAGGGGTACGTGAAGGCGGGCGTGCGGGGACGACTGCCCAGCAGGTAATGGGAGCTGAACCTTTACCTCCAGGGACTTCTGCCCAGAAAGCTGAAGAACTTGCTCTCCCGCGAGAGAGCGAAGGGGGGTATCGATATTGGCCGGCACGAACAGCTCCCTGCTCAGGTTGGCCAGCAGCATTGCCGTGCCGGGGGGCAGCTGCCGGCCTGTGGGCCGGGGGCTGCGGCTGTTTGGGGCGCTGCCCCCGCTTTGTTTTCCTAGGGGAGCCCCCCACTTTTGGGGGGTGGTGGTATGTGCACGTGTAAATGACACGATGTTCCTTTTGTTGCCATTTCAGGATCTATAGGCACGGCTGAGATTTGCATGGCTTGGAGTACTGAATGTATTAACCGAATAAAGCACGGGATCATACACGGTACAAACAGCTCCCCCAAAGAAGTGATCCCACCAATGGCCGGTAAGTATAGAATTCCATTTCTGTACTGGGACATGTGCAACTCGTTTTATCTCCTCTGCTATTTTCATGATAGCTTCCCCATTACCATCTATTTCTAAACAACACTCAGAAGTATTCCATTTCCCACAGACACCCCCTTCTTCAGCTAAAAGATAATCTAAGGCTACCCGATTTTGGTCCACTGCAGCCCTGGTCTGAGACAACTGTCTCGCTATGAGATTCAGTGCCTCAGCTGTCCGGTTGCTTCTTATTTCAACCACTGCTTGCAACCGGATAATTCGGTTTAGCATGTATATTGGGGTACGGTATCCCCAGCTTCCATCTTGGGCCCAGGTGGCTGGATCATAGTATTCAATTATCCTTTTCGCAGGCCATTCATCATCTTTCCAAGTTTGCGTTCCTCCTATGGGGACATTTGTTAAACCCCTCTTCTCTCTCTTTAAAGTTTCGTACAGAGGTTTCCCCAGATGACTCCCTTTTTCCTTTGGGAAAAGGAAAAATGCTGGTTGAATTATCCCTATTGTACAAGACCCTCTCCATTTAGGCATTAACTCATTCTAAGCTCTGTTCCCACATATCCAAAATAATCCATCGGGGGCTTTCCATGGTTCGTTGACATCGGTAGAGGCAGGATTCTGCCAAGATCTCCGTAAATCCCCCATTTCCTCCAAGGGGTTTGCTTTGCTTCGATTCTTCCAGCATATCGTTTCATTTCCCAGGCTACAATTTCGAGACCAATATCCATTAGGAGGACAAGATCCTCACGATGTCCCACTTTTATATGAAGTATTCACGTGAATGGGATGTTATACACAGTCGGTCAGTTTCTCGGTCACCTGTTTCTTGTTGCCCCTCTTGCAAGATGTGAATCTGACCTTAGCAACAAGTTAGCATTCCATTGCTCTGTTTACCACAACACGTATCTGGTTCTCCAGGAAAATGCAGCTAATATGAAGCTTTAGCTGACAGGCAAATTCAGTAAAAGAGAAGCTTGTTTTGTAACAAAACCAGCACAGCCCCCCACCGCGAGGGGCATGTTTTTTTCCCCCAGGAGTTCCGGAGGGGGACCCAGGAGTTCAGGAGGGACCCGGGATTTCTGGGGGGACAGAAATGCCATTTGTGCCGCGGCGGGTCTCAGTGTCGCCGTCCTGTGGACAAAGCGCGGTGCTGCACCCGGCCTCCCCAATGCGGTGCCGCGGCGAAACTCGGGTACTGCAGCGCACGGCCAGGGGGCAGAGACGCTGTTTGCCCCGAAGCAGCCGGAGGTGCCAGATAAGAAACACAAGCAGTCAGAAGTGCCAGATAAGAAAGAACCGTCAGAACCGGCAGGAGCTGCGGCTTCATAGCTCCATCAGCGTTGATCTTATGAGTCTGATTTTGATGCTAGTCATTTTGACTTACATTATGCTACAGTGTTCTGTTTGGTACTGCTACTGGGTAACAAATAATTGTGCCGTACCATAGCACGAGATGATAATATAAGGAAGATGGCTCAGCCTCAGATAGGGCAGACGTGAAAGGAAGGGTGGGCTACACTGTCTATACATGCTGGATTTTAGGAAAAATAAATTTATCACGGCCTTATTCAAATCTGACTGTCTAAAGCCAGGCATTTCTGTTCCTCAGAGCTCTGCCCCAGGGGAGCTGGTGTGCGGGAAAGTAAATTCAACTGGAGGCGGCTTAGTTTTTAAACTGCGTGATGTGCTTTTTCTGGGGTGGCATTAACCTGAGAAATTTGGGAACTCAGAAAAAAACATAAAATCTATCTGCACTGCCACTGCCTGTTGTCAGCCCAGCATTTTCATCAGGCAAGGCGAGGTCTAACCTGAGAATGGGCTGCTCACAACCAGAGACCCACGGTTCACGGAAGCCAAAGGATTTTATCACGGGGTTGTTTTGGGAGATGTTCTGATATGTGACGGGTGTCTGCTTTTGGTCTTACACAGGAATAAATCAGTATGGCTTAATGCACCGTATACCAGCAGGTCTATGTGTCAGGTGGACTTAATGGGTCTGAACAGCTTCACCTGGGACCTCACCCACAGCCTGACCACAGGCCCTGGATCCTATTTAAGCTCAGCCCAGGGCTCTCACCTGCTCTTTGAGCTCTGCTGCAGGAGTGCTGGTCTGCAGCCTTGTTGTTGCCTGTGCTCCTTGGACTGATGCTGTCGGTAGGTGTCTCCTGGATGGCCCCTTGCGTATGTGTTGTGGCTTGTCTGGTCCTGTCTGCATTTGCTCCTGACTGGGTTCCTTGGGTGGCCCTGGGCCTGTTCATCCCTTGGTGGTTCTGTTTGCTGTGTCTGGGCTCTGTGGGAGCTGGGCAGAGCCCTCACTGGGGTTGCTCTTGGTTCCTTTCCCTCAGGGAGCATCTGGAGCAGTCGCTGTAATGAAGCTAAACCACCTTGTATGTTGCTTATGTGCATTGTCTTTTCAGGAAGTAAAGAAAGGAACTCTTTCTTCGTGAGCTGGGAGTTGCATTGTTTAAATTAGGGAGGAGTTCCCCCAGACCGTCGTGTTGGTGGGAGAGCATTTCTTCGTCCATGTGAGTAAGAGTACATGAGCTGGCCCCATCTGCCTCAGACATCAAGCTCTATGAAAGGGCATGAGTTTTTTGGGATCTTCCTCAAGCAAAGATAATATATAATGGTTTCTGACTTCTATGGCGCCTCTTTCCTGCTCTGAAATGGTAATTCTGACAAAGGCGCAATATCTGAGTATGTATTTCTGTAGCTGTCACCCTGATTTCACTAAAAAGCAATACTGCCCCCCATCTCTTTATTTTCCTGTTATAAAAATTACTGTGAGCAAATATGTCTCTTGTAGGCATGGACTTAAACTTTTGGAGTGAACAAGTAATTCTGGTTCACGGGAAATTATCACCTTGCCAAGGGAAGCAGATAACTACAGGAGTAAATCCTCACGGCTCGTTAAAACCACGCTGTGGGTCTAGCTGGTGACAAACCACATCTGTCAGACTGGAGATGAAAGTGGCTGTACCTTTGTCAAAGCACTGTGTAGGCTGAGGAGCTTGGTTGTTAGTATAGCTATGCTAATCTGAGAATGACGTTCAGATGGAGGCAAAGAAAGGCTGGGAAGGTGTCTGGGAACTCCCCGTGTTGTTGGCTGCAGTCTGGGAAAGTGGATGTGTTGCCGGATGCTGCTTCCCCAGCGCCTGGGACCACAGGGTGGGCAGCACTAGGGATACCTGCAAGACTTGCTTAACTTGTTTTTCTCAGGCTCCTTGGCTTTTTTTGAAGTATCAGTTTATTAGTGCTCTTCTCTAATTGACCTCTCATCACATTGAGTTTCACATCAGGTTGGTGATGGTCAAGTCACTTATTCCTTTTGTCTTTCTTTGGAGCTTGCTTTAGAGACTAGACCAAGTGGGCTGGCACCCTGGTTGAATTCACTGTGGTGGGTGATTTATTACTAATATACAGGGAAGGACCACTTTGGAGGTCCTGCTGAGATGGTACAGATGTAAATGGCATACAAAATAAAGATGGGAAATGGTAGCAATGCCTAGCAGTAAGCTGTCACCTCAGAGCAATAGTCCAATGAGGTCTGTGCCCAGGAGTTCCCTGGTTTCAGTCTTTTACTGGAGTTAAATCCAGTTTTAGCAGAAATCTTGACTGCAGCTAGTCTAGCTTTGGGCAAGAACAAGGCTGAGCTCCTTTAAATCAGTACTGAAATGGGTATCAGCTGCTGATTATCAACCAGCAAAGAACTGAAGTGTGAGGATGAATTAACATTGTGTGTCTTTTAGGATGAGTTGGCTGCTGTGTCCTGCAGCCTGGCTTCTGGAACCCCTGGGATCTGCAGTCCTGTAGGGGCTGGGAGTTGGAGTGGCAACTCTCACTCGAGTGTCAGAGGAAATTACACAGCCCTTCAAACTAAACCTTGCAAGCAGGGCTGAGGGGCTGTGAGTTATTGCTGTGATTAAGCTGATCTGGACCTGAGGAGGCTAAAGGGTTGCTTAGCGATACTTTAGCAATGACTAACAGTGCTTTACTAGGCTTTCACTGTTTACTATGGCTTTAATACTGGCTCAGTGGGTGTTTTTTTTAGTGGAACGTTCTTACTATTTTTGTAATGGTCTCCCTTCTTGAGAAACTGTCAAACTCATCACTTATAGTGACCAGGCAGCAGTTAGCAAGCATTTGATTGCTGATCATGTGTTGATTTTTTGGCCTGACCTCATTAAGTTTCTTTATCTTTACCTTCTCTTTCCCTAGCAGTCCTTAAATGAGCTACAGAGATTAGATAATTTAAGTGCTTTTCATATAAATGCCTCCTAGTCTGTTGACTTTTCCTAAACCACCCCTTGTCCGTGTGGAAGCTTATTTCTGGTACTTAAAGGAGAGATGGACTGGGGAAGAGATGGTCTGAACCAGCCCAGAGCCACATCTCACAGAAAACTTTATTATGGTCTTCTGTAAAGCCCTTTAACAGGACAAGATGTATATTGTTCATTTAATGTTCTTCAGCAGCATAACTGTTAAGACAGGTCTCCTTCCTGATGTCAAGAGGCTGCTCTAATATGTAGTATATTCACATAATTTCCGTTAAAAAGTATATTGAGGGCCAAGCTCTCTATTAGTATTTTTAAATTCTGAGCTGAAAAATGCAAGCACACATCAAATAAATGGAACTTCCTTTTCTCTACTGAGGTATCTGAGTCATGGCTGTCACCATCAAAAATGTCTAGTAATATTTTGGGGAAAGGAAAACCCATTAAAGCTGAGGAGGGCATCTGGAGGAGTGCAGAGGAGCAGGAGGCGCCAGCCGGCCGGGGGCAGGTGCCGGTGCAGAGACGCCGTGTGACCCGCGGGGTTCTCAGAGGTAAGAACCTTTCGATTTGTTCTCCTCAGGGCACGTCCCTTTGCCTCTGGCCCCCTCACAAGCTTACTCGCCTAATGTCGCCATAAGCAGAAGGGACGAAAAAGGACAAAGAGGACAAGATGCTCACGATGTCCCACTTTTATATGAAGTATTCACGTGAATGGGATGTTATACACAGTCGGTCAGTTTCTCGGTCACCTGTTTCTTGTTGCCCCTCTTGCAAGATGTGAATCTGACCTTAGCAACAAGTTAGCATTCCATTGCTCTGTTTACCACAACACGTATCTGGTTCTCCAGGAAAATGCAGCTAATATGAAGCTTTAGCTGACAGGCAAATTCACTAAAAGGGAAGCTTGTTTTGTAACAAAACCAGCACAGCCCCCCACCGCGAGGGGCATGTTTTTTTCCCCCAGGAGTTCCGGAGGGGGACCCAGGAGTTCAGGAGGGACCCGGGGGGACAGAAATGCCATTTGTGCCGCGGCGGGTCTCAGTGTCGCCGTCCTGTGGACAAAGCGCGGTGCTGCACCCGGCCTCCCCAATGCGGTGCCGCGGCGAAACTCGGGTACTGCAGCGCACGGCCAGGGGGCAGAGACGCTGTTTGCCCCGAAGCAGCCGGAGGTGCCAGATAAGAAACACAAGCAGTCAGAAGTGCCAGATAAGAAAGAACCGTCAGAACCGGCAGGAGCTGCGGCTTCATAGCTCCATCAGCGTTGATCTTATGAGTCTGATTTTGATGCTAGTCATTTTGACTTACATTATGCTACAGTGTTCTGTTTGGTACTGCTACTGGGTAACAAATAATTGTGCCATACCATAGCACGAGATGATAATATAAGGAAGATGGCTCAGCCTCAGATAGGGCAGACGTGAAAGGAAGGGTGGGCTACACTGTCTGTACATGCTGGATTTTAGGAAAAATAAATTTATCACGGCCTTATTCAAATCTGACTGTCTAAAGCCAGGCATTTCTGTTCCTCAGAGCTCTGCCCCAGGGGAGCTGGTGTGCGGGAAAGTAAATTCAACTGGAGGCGGCTTAGTTTTTAAACTGCGTGATGTGCTTTTTCTGGGGTGGCATTAACCTGAGAAATTTGGGAACTCAGAAAAAACCATAAAATTTATCTGCACTGCCACTGCCTGTTGTCAGCCCAGCATTTTCATCAGGCAAGGCGAGGTCTAACCTGAGAATGGGCTGCTCACAACCAGAGACCCACGGTTCAGGGAAGCCAAAGGATTTTATCACGGGGTTGTTTTGGGAGATGTTCTGATATGTGACGGGTGTCTGCTTTTGGTCTTACACAGGAATAAATCAGTATGGCTTAATGCACCGTATATCAGCAGGTCTATGTGTCAGGTGGACTTAATGGGTCTGAACAGCTTCACCTGGGACCTCACCCACAGCCTGACCACAGGCCCTGGATCCTATTTAAGCTCAGCCCAGGGCTCTCACCTGCTCTTTGAGCTCTGCTGCAGGAGTGCTGGTCTGCAGCCTTGTTGTTGCCTGTGCTCCTTGGACTGATGCTGTCGGTAGGTGTCTCCTGGATGGCCCCTTGCGTATGTGTTGTGGCTTGTCTGGTCCTGTCTGCATTTGCTCCTGACTGGGTTCCTTGGGTGGCCCTGGGCCTGTTCATCCCTTGGTGGTTCTGTTTGCTGTGTCTGGGCTCTGTGGGAGCTGGGCAGAGCCCTCACTGGGGTTGCTCTTGGTTCCTTTCCCTCAGGGAGCATCTGGAGCAGTCGCTGTAATGAAGCTAAACCACCTTGTATGTTGCTTATGTGCATTGTCTTTTCAGGAAGTAAAGAAAGGAACTCTTTCTTCGTGAGCTGGGAGTTGCATTGTTTAAATTAGGGAGGAGTTCCCCCAGACCGTCGTGTTGGTGGGAGAGCATTTCTTCGTCCATGTGAGTAAGAGTACATGAGCTGGCCCCATCTGCCTCAGACATCAAGCTCTATGAAAGGGCATGAGTTTTTTGGGATCTTCCTCAAGCAAAGATAATATATAATGGTTTCTGACTTCTATGGCGCCTCTTTCCTGCTCTGAAATGGTAATTCTGACAAAGGCGCAATATCTGAGTATGTATTTCTGTAGCTGTCACCCTGATTTCACTAAAAAGCAATACTGCCCCCCATCTCTTTATTTTCCTGTTATAAAAATTACTGTGAGCAAATATGTCTCTTGTAGGCATGGACTTAAACTTTTGGAGTGAACAAGTAATTCTGGTTCACGGGAAATTATCACCTTGCCAAGGGAAGCAGATAACTACAGGAGTAAATCCTCACGGCTCGTTAAAACCACGCTGTGGGTCTAGCTGGTGACAAACCACATCTGTCAGACTGGAGATGAAAGTGGCTGTACCTTTGTCAAAGCACTGTGTAGGCTGAGGAGCTTGGTTGTTAGTATAGCTATGCTAATCTGAGAATGACGTTCAGATGGAGGCAAAGAAAGGCTGGGAAGGTGTCTGGGAACTCCCCGTGTTGTTGGCTGCAGTCTGGGAAAGTGGATGTGTTGCCGGATGCTGCTTCCCCAGCGCCTGGGACCACAGGGTGGGCAGCACTAGGGATACCTGCAAGACTTGCTTAACTTGTTTTTCTCAGGCTCCTTGGCTTTTTTTGAAGTATCAGTTTATTAGTGCTCTTCTCTAATTGACCTCTCATCACATTGAGTTTCACATCAGGTTGGTGATGGTCAAGTCACTTATTCCTTTTGTCTTTCTTTGGAGCTTGCTTTAGAGACTAGACCAAGTGGGCTGGCACCCTGGTTGAATTCACTGTGGTGGGTGATTTATTACTAATATACAGGGAAGGACCACTTTGGAGGTCCTGCTGAGATGGTACAGATGTAAATGGCATACAAAATAAAGATGGGAAATGGTAGCAATGCCTAGCAGTAAGCTGTCACCTCAGAGCAATAGTCCAATGAGGTCTGTGCCCAGGAGTTCCCTGGTTTCAGTCTTTTACTGGAGTTAAATCCAGTTTTAGCAGAAATCTTGACTGCAGCTAGTCTAGCTTTGGGCAAGAACAAGGCTGAGCTCCTTTAAATCAGTACTGAAATGGGTATCAGCTGCTGATTATCAACCAGCAAAGAACTGAAGTGTGAGGATGAATTAACATTGTGTGTCTTTTAGGATGAGTTGGCTGCTGTGTCCTGCAGCCTGGCTTCTGGAACCCCTGGGATCTGCAGTCCTGTAGGGGCTGGGAGTTGGAGTGGCAACTCTCACTCGAGTGTCAGAGGAAATTACACAGCCCTTCAAACTAAACCTTGCAAGCAGGGCTGAGGGGCTGTGAGTTATTGCTGTGATTAAGCTGATCCAGTCCTGAGGAGGCTAAAGGGTTGCTTAGCGATACTTTAGCAATGACTAACAGTGCTTTACTAGGCTTTCACTGTTTACTATGGCTTTAATACTGGCTCAGTGGGTTTTTTTTTAGTGGAACGTTCTTACTATTTTTGTAATGGTCTCCCTTCTTGAGAAACTGTCAAACTCATCACTTATAGTGACCAGGCAGCAGTTAGCAAGCATTTGATTGCTGATCATGTGTTGATTTTTTGGCCTGACCTCATTAAGTTTCTTTATCTCTACCTTCTCTTTCCCTAGCAGTCCTTAAATGAGCTACAGAGATTAGATAATTTAAGTGCTTTTCATATAAATGCCTCCTAGTCTGTTGACTTTTCCTAAACCACCCCTTGTCCGTGTGGAAGCTTATTTCTGGTACTTAAAGGAGAGATGGACTGGGGAAGAGATGGTCTGAACCAGCCCAGAGCCACATCTCACAGAAAACTTTATTATGGTCTTCTGTAAAGCCCTTTAACAGGACAAGATGTATATTGTTCATTTAATGTTCTTCAGCAGCATAACTGTTAAGACAGGTCTCCTTCCTGATGTCAAGAGGCTGCTCTAATATGTAGTATATTCACATAATTTCCGTTAAAAAGTATATTGAGGGCCAAGCTCTCTATTAGTATTTTTAAATTCTGAGCTGAAAAATGCAAGCACACATCAAATAAATGGAACTTCCTTTTCTCTACTGAGGTATCTGAGTCATGGCTGTCACCATCAAAAATGTCTAGTAATATTTTGGGGAAAGGAAAACCCATTAAAGCTGAGGAGGGCATCTGGAGGAGTGCAGAGGAGCAGGAGGCGCCAGCCGGCCGGGGGCAGGTGCCGGTGCAGAGACGCCGTGTGACCCGCGGGGTTCTCAGAGGTAAGAACCTTTCGATTTGTTCTCCTCAGGGCACGTCCCTTTGCCTCTGGCCCCCTCACAAGCTTACTCGCCTAATGTCGCCATAAGCAGAAGGGACGAAAAAGGGCAAAGAGGACAAGATCCTCATGATCTCCCACTTTTATATGAAGTATTCACGTGAATGGGATGTGCGGGAGGGACCCGGGATTTCTGGGGGGACAGAAATGCCATTTGTGCCGCGGCGGGTCTCAGTGTCGCCGTCCTGTGGACAAAGCGCGGTGCTGCACCCGGCCTCCCCAATGCGGTGCCGCGGCGCGCCTCAGTGCTGCCGCCCTGTGGCGAAACTCGGGTACTGCAGCGCACGGCCAGGGGGCAGAGACGCTGTTTGCCCCGAAGCAGCCCGAGGTGCCAGACAAGAAACACAAGCAGTCAGAAGTGCCAGATAAGAAAGAACCGTCAGAACCGGCAGGAGCTGCGGCTTCACAGCTCCATCAGCGTTGATCTTATGAGTCTGATTTTGATGCGAGCCATTTTGACTTACATTATGCTACAGTGTTCTGTTTGGCACTGCTAGTGGGTAACAAATATTTGTGCTGTACCACAGCACGAGATGATAATATTTTGTAGATTTATACTGTCAAAGAATTTGCAAGTATATTGCAAAGGGGGGAATTCAAGAGAAGCTGTTAAATTAATGTAGAGCGTGATTAAGTTACAAAAGACAAGCCTGTCATCAGGCAGTTGACATAAGAAATGCTTTCTGGAAACGTGCAAAACGAGGGGCTATGTTTCAAGAACTCTCCTGTGGAATTGCTGTGTTTCAGGGGGAGCTGTGACCGCCCCATGCTCAGCAGACCCCCAGCCCCGGTGGGGGGAGCAGCGCCGGAGCGGGAGACGCGGCACCGTCGTCCGTCCCCAGCGTGCCGGGGGGCGGCTGCCGGCCTGTGGGACGAGGCTGCGGCTGTTCGGGGCGCTGACCCCCGGGTTTGGGGGCTCTGGTATGTACGTATGTGAATGGCATTTTAAAGTAATGAGCTGCCCGCTGGGGCTGTTTTCCTTTTCTAACTTTTTTTTTTGGAGTGAATCAATGGGGGAACTCGGGGGATGACGATGATGTTACCGGAGGAGCAGGCCAGCGAGAGATGGGGGCTCACAGCCCCAAAATGCCTGAAGAATCAGGGTGTTCAGTGGCACTGCGGGGAGGAGAAATTTCTCCCTGTCCGCTGCAGGGAAAACAGAACAATCCCCCATCAAAGCTGTCCTAGAGAAATACTTGCTGTTTGTCATTCAGGCTCTAGAACGGCCCAGTGTCCCGTTAAAGGTTGCGGTGGTGCGGGTCAGGGATCCCCAGGCTGCGCCGGGCCCACAGGACGGCTGCTGGTGGAACCCAAAGTCCAGGACAACTTGTCGGAGGTAAGAACCTTTCGATTTGTTCTCCTCAGGACACGTCCCTTTGCCTCTGGCCCCCTCACAAGCTTACTCGCCCCCTGGTTCCCTCAGAAACCCATTTCCTTCCAGCTCCTCTGCGATGACCCTGCCTGCCTTTGGGTCCCTGCAGGCTCTTTGGTGGCATCACGGTGCCCGTTTGACCTCTTGCCCCATTAAATTCCCCTCTTTTCTCTCTTCCCCTCAAAACTTCCACATTTGCCCTTGACACATCCCAGAGGCCTCATTTTTTCCCTCTTGTCTCCTCTCAGGACCCCCCATCTGTTGGCGCCTGTCGAGGGCTTAGATTGCGGGTGACAGTAAAACCCTGGCAGGTGTATTGTTAACCCCCTCTCCCCCCCACTTCCCCCTTTTGCCCCTCCCTCTCCCCCCGTCCCACTCAGGACAGGCGATCGGGAGGGGGAGAAGGACAGAGAGAAGAGAGTTGGAAATATTAACAATGTTTTACTAATGCTACTGATAAGAATAGAGAAAATAATCCAAAATATACAAAACCAGTCTTGAATGTCTCAGCACCTGCAGAGCCGGCACCCGAAGCGTGGTGAGCCGGCACCCAGCCGTGGGGCTGGTTGGGCGCGTCGTTGGCGGAGCCGGCACCGACGATCTCTGGACGCGTCGAGGCGCTGCGGTGGGTTTTCCTGGAAATTCCAAGGCCCTGGTGTTTTATGATTGTAACTACTTACTTACTGTAAGACATTTAGAATGAAAACGTGAATAAGAGTAACCAGAAGAGTCTTTGGGAGTAAATAATGCCTGTCATCTACTCTAGCTGTTACTCAAAACTCTGCAGACAGTAATTATCTCCAATTGATGTAGTAAAATTTAAAAGAGTGGAATATAAATACTGGAGCACTAATTGGAAGTAATACCTGTGGAGAAAAACTCTCTAGTTTATAATAAAAAATAATGTGTGCTAGTTAATCCGGCTGGTAGTAATGTAATGATAAAAATGTTAAAGTGTAAATAAATGAAATTATTTAGGCGTGAGCAATAACTGAATTTAATTTCAGCTATTACTTGTTGGTGAACTAGGCAGCAGTTATTCCCAATCTGACTCCTAGTTTAAAAACCACATTGTTTGGAATTCCTTTGAAATGGTAAAGGCAGAAAACTAATGTGGAGTCATTGGTAGCTCCATTTGCACAACCGTTATGAAATAAACTGCAGGCACGAATGACTGCATAGGAAACAAAGTAAGGAAGCTTTAGATTTTAAACAGCATTGGAAAGTAATGGGGAGTGTTTAGTATTTAAATTATAACAGAGCCATGAGATTGGAGGCAACAAAGCTCAGAACCAAACGGAGTCAAAACGTTACTTTTTTTTTTTTTTTTTTTTTTTCAAAGAGAAGTAAAAAGGAACCACTAAGTAGCGGCTGTTTCTAAATGGTGAGGATTCAGAATGGGCCAATCAGATCGCTCGGGAGGGCTGGAGGGGCGGAGCGCTGATAGGCGGGGAGAATGGCAATTGATGTGCGTAGGCAGCCAATCAGGTTGCCGGAGGGGCGGGCTTTGGGGTGTCCGTACTGCGCATGCCCAAAGTGCGCAGTCCTCAGTCAGGTCCGACGTGAGGCGGGCACCTGGGCGCGGACCGCGGAAGGCGCATCCAATAGGAGGACGGCGCGGTGGGGTGGAAAGCAGCCAATCAGAGTGCGCCGACTCAATCCCGTTTGAACAGCTGCCTGCCTGGCCAACGCTTCCGTGGTGTCTCGGGGCGAGGGGGGGAGGCTGTGGAGCGCTCATTTTGGCCTCTCCGTCCCGTTTGCCTCGCTCTCCCTCTCTCTGTGTCACCTTGTCTGGCTCCCTGTCACTGCCTTTCTCTGATAAGCTGACCTGCTCTTTGCCCTCCTTTTTTGTGGAATCACAGGCTCATTCTGCTTGGAAAAGACACGTGCAATTTTAAATTTGGGGTTGACTTCTAGGGGTTTTTTTCCCCGTTAGTGTAAATCGATGGCACGTTGTCCTGCGGCTCAATCCCCGTTCTGTTCCGTGGAGTCTTCAATTTAGGATGTTCAGGTAAGAAAGTTTGTCCTTCCAGAAAAGGAGCAGTCATTGGTAGGACCGAGAGAGGCTTTGAAGTGCACGATCAGAATTGAAGCCAGATTGCACTTGCCGTTGCTGCTGTCCGTCTTGTCTCTCACTGGTTTCCCCACGGCTCCCTAGTGTTTGGGCATGTTTTTTCCCCAAGGAGAGGCCGTGCGGGTGAGGATTGAGAGGATTCAGAGCGGGCCAATGAGATGGCGCGGGAGGGCTGGAGGGCTGGAGGGGCGGAGCGCTGGTTGGGTGCCTAGGCACGTCAGTTGCCACTCTGTCCGCCTATCAGGTTGCTGGAGGGGCGGGCGTTGAGGGCTCCGTACTGCGCATGCCCCAAAGAGCGAGCGCTGATAGGCGGCGAGAGAGGTGATTGACGTGTCCTAGGCAGCGAACCGGGACGCGGCAAGGGGCGGGTGCTGCGGTATCCCTACTGCGCATGTCCAAACCGCGAGCGCCTCGGTTGGGGGGGGGGGGTAACCGGGATCGAACGGGAACGGGGGTCGGGGCTGCTGCGGAGCGCTCGCTGCGGCCGGCGGGGTCGGTGCCCGCGGAGCCCGGCGGGAGAGCTCGAGGGGAACGGAGCGGCGAGAGACGCGGCAGGTGAGTGCAGCCACGGGGACCGTGCCGTTGGAACGGGGGGAGCGGGATGGGCTCCGTTTCCCCCCCGCCCTTACGGCCGAGCTGGCGAAGCTGGTGGGCGGCGTGCGAGCCCGAGGGCAGGTGCGCTGAAGGCTTGCGGGCTGGAGCCGCGTCTCCCTCCGGCGCAGCGCCCGTGCCCGGTCCGGCAGTCCCTCCGGGAGCGGCGCAGCCCCCGTTAGTGGGGGCACGTTTAAAAGCGGAGCTGAGGCGCGGTTGCAGGCTCGGTGGTGGGGCGCCGCTTCGGCGGGAGCTCGGGGCGAGGCGCGGCGGGTTCCGTGTCCTGTAGGCGCGGCTTCCGTGCCGCGGCTCTCCGTGTGCTTTTTTGTTTTGTTGCGTTTGTTTTTTGGTTTTTTTTTTTTTTCGGGATTCCCGCGACACGTGGCGCGACCGCTCGCCCGGGGCTGCCGCGGCGCGCCTCAGTGCTGCCGCCCTGTGGCGAAACTCGGGTACTGCAGCGCACGGCCAGGGGGCAGAGACGCTGCTTGCCCCGCAGCAGCCAGAGGAGCCAGATAAGAAACACAAGCAGTCAGAGGTGCCAGATAAGAAAGAACCGTCAGAACCGGCAGGAGCTGCGGCTTCACAGCTCCATCAGCGTTGATCTTATGAGTCTGATGTTGATGCTAGTCATTTTGACTTACATTATGCTACAGTGTTCTGTTTGGCGCTGCTAGTGGGTAACAAATAATTGTGCTGTACCACAGCACGAGATGATAATATTTTGTAGATTTATACTGTCAAAGAATTTGCAAGTATATTGCAAAGGGGGGAATTCAAGAGAAGCTGCCAAGTTAATGTATGCTGCCATGAAGTTATAGAACTCATACCCTCATTAACCAGCTGATGTGAGGGAAATGCTTTCTGACCCCCTGCACGCTGAGGGGATATTTTTCACCTTTTAGATCCTTCTGCATGAGAGGAGGGAGACGGAAGGTTAAGTAACACGTTGTTTAGAAGCAGAGTGCTTAGTTTCTATTTAACTAATAGATGTATTGTCAGTGGGAAATGAAACATTTATAACTAACATAATCAGTAATTTCTTAGGCTAGATATATTGTATGTTTAAAATTCCCCAAAATTGTAATGAATATGTAGCAGTTGTGTGACTATAAGCAATGCAAGAGCATCCAGTCGTGGGAGCACTTACAGAGGACGACCCCTGGAGCTCCCCAGTGCTGATGAAAGAAACATTGCCTGCTCAGCAGTGTCATTGACTCTGCTGTCTCGCTTATTGCTCCGTTTCAGTACGAGCCCGTCCCGTGGCCTCACAGGGCTGTCTTCTGTGGCGCTGCTGCGGGGAAGGCGCGAGATGCTTTCCCGCACCAGTGGGAGTGTTTGCTTTTATACTGAGCGTGTCCTAAACGGTGTCAGTTTGTCTTAATGCCGTCTGGCGTTGCTCCAGTCGCTCTGGTTTCTCAAGGCTGCCTTGCGTTTCGAGGCAGCCCATTTCCCTGGAATCCTGCGTTAGCTCAGCTGCTCTCCTGTCCCTTCTCCTGACTAGTTCCTCTGCTTTCTCCTGCTCTATTTTTTTCAGCCGCTGAACTCTAATTTGGAATTTCTGTTTTTCAGAGGCGGAGCTGTGAACGCCCGATGCTCAGCAGACCCCCCAGTCCAGGCGGGGAATGGAACGGGGATGCTCCAGGTGGGGAGCAGCGCCCGGGTGGGAGACGCGGCGCCGTCCTCCGTCCCCATCGTGCCGCAGGGGAGCAGGAGGCGCCAGCCGGCCGGGGGCAGATGCCGGGTGCGTCCCCAGCTCGCCAGAGCTCCCCCTGAGCCTCCTCCCGCGGCCCCGCTCGCCCCGTGCAGCCGCCCCCAGCCGCGGCAGCTCCTGCGAACCCGTCCCGTGTTCCCGGGCCGCTCCCGAGCCCCACGGTGAAGGCGGCAGGCCGGCCCTCGGCACCTCTCCGGTGGCCCGTGCGGAAGGAGCAGGCTCAGGCAGGGGTGAGCTACGGTGCTAACGGCTGCTGCTTCTTCTTTCCCGCTCCCAGAGGCCACGCTGAGGATGCGGCCGTTTGCTGCCACCCCGGGGATGCCGTCGGCTGCGCCCGCCTCGGGCTGGCGAGGCTCATCTGGCAGCGCGTCGGGAAAAGGGACGGGTGCTGCCGCGGCTGGAGCCGGAGAGGTAAAGAGGAAGAAATGCGGGGCCGTCGGCCCGACGTCTGCTTCCTGCGGCGGGCAAGAGAGGGAGCCCCTCTCTCCGGGTGGCGAAGGGTCCCTCTGCGTGGCGTGCAGCGGGCCAGGCCGTCAACGTGCGCGGCAGGTCCGTGCGCGTATCCCGGAGCGGGACGGCTGCGTGGCGAGCGAGCCAGCGAGGCTCCGTGTCCCCGAAGCCTCGTCTCGTAGCAGCCCTGACACCCCACCGTGTTCTCCTAGGCTGAGGACAGCCGAGCGCCCCGAGGGAGGAGAGGAGGGGACAGGAGCGTCTGAGCTGTTAGAAGCCTCCTGGCAGCCACCGAAAGCGAGAGCCGCTGTGAGTCCCTGGCCCTCGGGCCTCGTCCCCGGCTTCTGTGTCCTGGTGCCTCCCTGCCCCTCCGTCTCCTTTTTCCCCACGCTTTCTCTGGCCCGTTCTTGTCCCCGCTGTTCTCTTGTCCCCACTGCGCTCTCGTGTGCGTCCGTCCCCCCGCTGCGCTCTCGGGTGCGTCCGTCCCCCCGCTGCGCTCTCGGGTGCGTCCGTCCCCCCGCTGCGCTCTCGTCCGTGTGTCTGTCCCCCCGCTGCGCTCTCGTCCGTGTGTCTGTCCCCCCGCTGCGCTCTCGTGTGTGTGTCCCCGCGCTGTTCTCTTCCTCTCTGTGTCTGTACGTGCTGCTCTGTCCCCCGACCTTCCTGTCTTTCTCTTTCCTTCCTCCCTCCCTTCGTCTTCTCTCTCTGTGCCTTTGTCATGCTCAGCGTTGCTGGCGTTCTTCGTTCTGTACGGCGCTGTTCCCGTCCTCGTTCCTGTTCTGAGCCTTCGTGCTGCCCCCCGCCCCGTTTTTCTCTTTTTTTGTTGTTTTTTGCCTGCCCTCCGTCTCTCGGGCGGGCTCCTCATTCCTCTCTTTCTTCCTCCAGCCCCCTGTGCTCCCCGCGGTCTCTCTCGCTCTGCCATCGGTTTTGCCTGTTGCTCTCCCTCTTGCTTCCCGTTGATAGGAGGGACAAAAATCTTTTAGAAAGCCCTCGGCATAAGG
Organism: Streptopelia decaocto; assembly: GCF_964273445.1. Lineage (NCBI taxonomy): Eukaryota > Metazoa > Chordata > Aves > Columbiformes > Columbidae > Streptopelia > Streptopelia decaocto. Next base: position 68,788,733 of record NC_138661.1, read on the forward strand.
TAGCAAGACCAGGCCTAACGTAACAGAAACCGAACAGAGAAAAACTGGCTCTACAGGGACTGGAGGTGGCGCAAAGCGGGATGTGGTTGGCTCGCAGGCTGGGAAAATGGAACGTTCCACTGAATGGAGAAGGAGCTACTTGAGTAGCAGCACAAAATGACAGTGGGCGTGCTCAAGAAATGAGGTCGAGAAGCCGACACCGGGGCGGGGGGGCACCGGGGACCGCTGGAGACCCTTGGTGGACACGCTGGCACACCAAGGATGGACTGCCAGCGAAGGGTGGGGTTATGGAAAGAGCTTCCGTTTAATGCATTAACTAAGCGCTGGGAGCAAATGAATATCCAATAGGTAGACGTAATAAATACCAAGAAGCGTGAGTCACATGCACGCTCGATTACAGGGGCGATCCTTGAGCGTGCGGTGCGCTGTATTGAAATTGCCTGCCGTTTAACACTTTCAGAACAGTGTTCAAGAGTCTTTTTTGCCGACGTTTTGGTACCTCCCCGCGTCCCGTGGTTTCTCGCTGCGTCCCCGTGTCCCGCTCCCTGCCCGTGGCCGCGTTCCTCTCTGTCCCATTGACCGTGCCGGGCTTTTTTCCTCCGTCTCCGCCCCGCCGCGCCGCTTTGTTTCTTCCTCTGCCCTGTTCCTCGGTGCTCTTCCGGCCTCTTTTCCTCTGTCCCCCCCGCTGCTGTGTTCTCTGCCTTGTTTTTTCAGATACCTGTCCCTGTTTTCTCTTCTCGCTTGTGAAGAGAAGCTGCCAGGGGGCAGAGACGCTGTGTGACCCGCGGGGTTCGCAGTCAGGTCTCCGCGTGTCAGCGTCCGTCCCCCCGACGGGGGTCAGGTCCCCGTTTGTGTGCAGACAACATCCCTCCCTCGGTGCCTCCTTAGAACGTTTAATGACGTAAATATTGCTACTGCTAACGTTGTCGGCGCGGCTTCTTTCCTCAGCGGATCCGTCCTGCAGTCGGTGGCCCACGAATGCTTGGCAACAGCAGGAGCGGATTGAAAGGACCGGCCGCTGGAGGATGCCGAAGACTCCCGGGTCACCGATGGAAGCAGCTTTGCGTAAAGCAAGGGGTACGTGAAGGCGGGCGTGCGGGGACGGCTGCCCAGCACGTAATGGGAGCTGAACCTTTACCTCCAGGGACTTCTGCCCAGAAAGCTGAAGAACTTGCTCTCCCGCGAGAGAGCGAAGGGGGGTATCGATATTGGCCGGCACGAACAGCTCCCTGCTCAGCCTGGCCAGCAGCATTGCCGTGCCGGGGGGCAGCTGCCGGCCTGTGGGCCGGGGGCTGCGGCTGTTTGGGGCGCTGCCCCCGCTTTGTTTTCCTAGGGGAGCCCCCCACTTTTGGGGGGTGGTGGTATGTGCACGTGTAAATGACACGATGTTCCTTTTGTTGCCATTTCAGGATCTATAGGCACGGCTGAGATTTGCATGGCTTGGAGTACTGAATGTATTAACCGAATAAAGCACGGGATCATACACGGTACAAACAGCTCCCCCAAAGAAGTGATCCCACCAATGGCCGGTAAGTATAGAATTCCATTTCTGTACTGGGACATGCGCAACTCGTTTTATCTCCTCTGCTATTTTCATGATAGCTTCCCCATTACCATCTATTTCTAAACAACACTCAGAAGTATTCCATTTCCTACAGACACCCCCTTCTTCAGCTAAAAGATAATCTAAGGCTACCCGATTTTGGTCCACTGCAGCCCTGGTCTGAGACAACTGTCTCGCTATGAGATTCAGTGCCTCAGCTGTCCGGTTGCTTCTTATTTCAACCACTGCTTGCAACCGGATAATTCGGTTTAGCATGTATATTGGGGTACGGTATCCCCAGCTTCCATCTTGGGCCCAGGTGGCTGGATCATAGTATTCAATTATCCTTTTCGCAGGCCATTCATCATCTTTCCAAGTTTGCGTTCCTCCTATGGGGACATTTGTTAAACCCCTCTTCTCTCTCTTTAAAGTTTCGTACAGAGGTTTCCCCAGATGACTCCCTTTTTCCTTTGGGAAAAGGAAAAATGCTGGTTGAATTATCCCTATTGTACAAGACCCTCTCCATTTAGGCATTAACTCATTCTAAGCTCTGTTCCCACATATCCAAAATAATCCATCGGGGGCTTTCCATGGTTCGTTGACATCGGTAGAGGCAGGATTCTGCCAAGATCTCCTTAAATCCCCCATTTCCTCCAAGGGGTTTGCTTTGCTTCGATTCTTCCAGCATATCGTTTCATTTCCCAGGCTACAATTTCGAGACCAATATCCATTAGGAGGACAAGATCCTCACGATGTCCCACTTTTATATGAAGTATTCACGTGAATGGGATGTTATACACAGTCGGTCAGTTTCTCGGTCACCTGTTTCTTGTTGCCCCTCTTGCAAGATGTGAATCTGACCTTAGCAACAAGTTAGCATTCCAGTGCTCTGTTTACCACAACACGTATCTGGTTCTCCAGGAAAATGCAGCTAATATGAAGCTTTAGCTGACAGGCAAATTCAGTAAAAGAGAAGCTTGTTTTGTAACAAAACCAGCACAGCCCCCCACCGCGAGGGGCATGTTTTTTTCCCCCAGGAGTTCCGGAGGGGGACCCAGGAGTTCAGGAGGGACCCGGGATTTCTGGGGGGACAGAAATGCCATTTGTGCCGCGGCGGGTCTCAGTGTCGCCGTCCTGTGGACAAAGCGCGGTGCTGCACCCGGCCTCCCCAATGCGGTGCCGCGGCGAAACTCGGGTACTGCAGCGCACGGCCAGGGGGCAGAGACGCTGTTTGCCCCGAAGCAGCCGGAGGTGCCAGATAAGAAACACAAGCAGTCAGAAGTGCCAGATAAGAAAGAACCGTCAGAACCGGCAGGAGCTGCGGCTTCATAGCTCCATCAGCGTTGATCTTATGAGTCTGATTTTGATGCTAGTCATTTTGACTTACATTATGCTACAGTGTTCTGTTTGGTACTGCTACTGGGTAACAAATAATTGTGCCGTACCATAGCACGAGATGATAATATAAGGAAGATGGCTCAGCCTCAGATAGGGCAGACGTGAAAGGAAGGGTGGGCTACACTGTCTATACATGCTGGATTTTAGGAAAAATAAATTTATCACGGCCTTATTCAAATCTGACTGTCTAAAGCCAGGCATTTCTGTTCCTCAGAGCTCTGCCCCAGGGGAGCTGGTGTGCGGGAAAGTAAATTCAACTGGAGGCGGCTTAGTTTTTAAACTGCGTGATGTGCTTTTTCTGGGGTGGCATTAACCTGAGAAATTTGGGAACTCAGAAAAAACCATAAAATTTATCTGCACTGCCACTGCCTGTTGTCAGCCCAGCATTTTCATCAGGCAAGGCGAGGTCTAACCTGAGAATGGGCTGCTCACAACCAGAGACCCACGGTTCAGGGAAGCCAAAGGATTTTATCACGGGGTTGTTTTGGGAGATGTTCTGATATGTGACGGGTGTCTGCTTTTGGTCTTACACAGGAATAAATCAGTATGGCTTAATGCACCGTATATCAGCAGGTCTATGTGTCAGGTGGACTTAATGGGTCTGAACAGCTTCACCTGGGACCTCACCCACAGCCTGACCACAGGCCCTGGATCCTATTTAAGCTCAGCCCAGGGCTCTCACCTGCTCTTTGAGCTCTGCTGCAGGAGTGCTGGTCTGCAGCCTTGTTGTTGCCTGTGCTCCTTGGACTGATGCTGTCGGTAGGTGTCTCCTGGATGGCCCCTTGCGTATGTGTTGTGGCTTGTCTGGTCCTGTCTGCATTTGCTCCTGACTGGGTTCCTTGGGTGGCCCTGGGCCTGTTCATCCCTTGGTGGTTCTGTTTGCTGTGTCTGGGCTCTGTGGGAGCTGGGCAGAGCCCTCACTGGGGTTGCTCTTGGTTCCTTTCCCTCAGGGAGCATCTGGAGCAGTCGCTGTAATGAAGCTAAACCACCTTGTATGTTGCTTATGTGCATTGTCTTTTCAGGAAGTAAAGAAAGGAACTCTTTCTTCGTGAGCTGGGAGTTGCATTGTTTAAATTAGGGAGGAGTTCCCCCAGACCGTCGTGTTGGTGGGAGAGCATTTCTTCGTCCATGTGAGTAAGAGTACATGAGCTGGCCCCATCTGCCTCAGACATCAAGCTCTATGAAAGGGCATGAGTTTTTTGGGATCTTCCTCAAGCAAAGGTAATATATAATGGTTTCTGACTTCTATGGCGCCTCTTTCCTGCTCTGAAATGGTAATTCTGACAAAGGCGCAATATCTGAGTATGTATTTCTGTAGCTGTCACCCTGATTTCACTAAAAAGCAATACTGCCCCCCATCTCTTTATTTTCCTGTTATAAAAATTACTGTGAGCAAATATGTCTCTTGTAGGCATGGACTTAAACTTTTGGAGTGAACAAGTAATTCTGGTTCACGGGAAATTATCACCTTGCCAAGGGAAGCAGATAACTACAGGAGTAAATCCTCACGGCTCGTTAAAACCACGCTGTGGGTCTAGCTGGTGACAAACCACATCTGTCAGACTGGAGATGAAAGTGGCTGTACCTTTGTCAAAGCACTGTGTAGGCTGAGGAGCTTGGTTGTTAGTATAGCTATGCTAATCTGAGAATGACGTTCAGATGGAGGCAAAGAAAGGCTGGGAAGGTGTCTGGGAACTCCCCGTGTTGTTGGCTGCAGTCTGGGAAAGTGGATGTGTTGCCGGATGCTGCTTCCCCAGCGCCTGGGACCACAGGGTGGGCAGCACTAGGGATACCTGCAAGACTTGCTTAACTTGTTTTTCTCAGGCTCCTTGGCTTTTTTTGAAGTATCAGTTTATTAGTGCTCTTCTCTAATTGACCTCTCATCACATTGAGTTTCACATCAGGTTGGTGATGGTCAAGTCACTTATTCCTTTTGTCTTTCTTTGGAGCTTGCTTTAGAGACTAGACCAAGTGGGCTGGCACCCTGGTTGAATTCACTGTGGTGGGTGATTTATTACTAATATACAGGGAAGGACCACTTTGGAGGTCCTGCTGAGATGGTACAGATGTAAATGGCATACAAAATAAAGATGGGAAATGGTAGCAATGCCTAGCAGTAAGCTGTCACCTCAGAGCAATAGTCCAATGAGGTCTGTGCCCAGGAGTTCCCTGGTTTCAGTCTTTTACTGGAGTTAAATCCAGTTTTAGCAGAAATCTTGACTGCAGCTAGTCTAGCTTTGGGCAAGAACAAGGCTGAGCTCCTTTAAATCAGTACTGAAATGGGTATCAGCTGCTGATTATCAACCAGCAAAGAACTGAAGTGTGAGGATGAATTAACATTGTGTGTCTTTTAGGATGAGTTGGCTGCTGTGTCCTGCAGCCTGGCTTCTGGAACCCCTGGGATCTGCAGTCCTGTAGGGGCTGGGAGTTGGAGTGGCAACTCTCACTCGAGTGTCAGAGGAAATTACACAGCCCTTCAAACTAAACCTTGCAAGCAGGGCTGAGGGGCTGTGAGTTATTGCTGTGATTAAGCTGATCCAGTCCTGAGGAGGCTAAAGGGTTGCTTAGCGATACTTTAGCAATGACTAACAGTGCTTTACTAGGCTTTCACTGTTTACTATGGCTTTAATACTGGCTCAGTGGGTTTTTTTTTAGTGGAACGTTCTTACTATTTTTGTAATGGTCTCCCTTCTTGAGAAACTGTCAAACTCATCACTTACAGTGACCAGGCAGCAGTTAGCAAGCATTTGATTGCTGATCATGTGTTGATTTTTTGGCCTGACCTCATTAAGTTTCTTTATCTCTACCTTCTCTTTCCCTAGCAGTCCTTAAATGAGCTACAGAGATTAGATAATTTAAGTGCTTTTCATATAAATGCCTCCTAGTCTGTTGACTTTTCCTAAACCACCCCTTGTCCGTGTGGAAGCTTATTTCTGGTACTTAAAGGAGAGATGGACTGGGGAAGAGATGGTCTGAACCAGCCCAGAGCCACATCTCACAGAAAACTTTATTATGGTCTTCTGTAAAGCCCTTTAACAGGACAAGATGTATATTGTTCATTTAATGTTCTTCAGCAGCATAACTGTTAAGACAGGTCTCCTTCCTGATGTCAAGAGGCTGCTCTAATATGTAGTATATTCACATAATTTCCGTTAAAAAGTATATTGAGGGCCAAGCTCTCTATTAGTATTTTTAAATTCTGAGCTGAAAAATGCAAGCACACATCAAATAAATGGAACTTCCTTTTCTCTACTGAGGTATCTGAGTCATGGCTGTCACCATCAAAAATGTCTAGTAATATTTTGGGGAAAGGAAAACCCATTAAAGCTGAGGAGGGCATCTGGAGGAGTGCAGAGGAGCAGGAGGCGCCAGCCGGCCGGGGGCAGGTGCCGGTGCAGAGACGCCGTGTGACCCGCGGGGTTCTCAGAGGTAAGAACCTTTCGATTTGTTCTCCTCAGGGCACGTCCCTTTGCCTCTGGCCCCCTCACAAGCTTACTCGCCTAATGTCGCCATAAGCAGAAGGGACGAAAAAGGGCAAAGAGGACAAGATCCTCATGATCTCCCACTTTTATATGAAGTATTCACGTGAATGGGATGTGCGGGAGGGACCCGGGATTTCTGGGGGGACAGAAATGACGTTTGTGCCGCGGCGGGTCTCAGTGTCGCCGTCCTGTGGACAAAGCGCGGTGCTGCACCCGGCCGCCCCAATGCGGTGCCGCGGCGCGCCTCAGTGCTGCCGCCCTGTGGGGAAACTCGGGTACTGCAGCGCACGGCCAGGGGGCAGAGACGCTGTTTGCCTCGAAGCAGCCAGAGGTGCCAGATAAGAAACACAAGCAGTCAGAAGTGCCAGATAAGAAAGAACCGTCAGAACCGGCAGGAGCTGCGGCTTCAGAGCTCTGTCAGCGTTGATCTTATGACTCTGATTTTGATGCGAGCCATTTTGACTTACATTGTGCTACAGTGTTCTGTTTGGCACTGCTAGCGGGTAACAAATACTTGTGCTGTACCACAGCACGAGGTGATAATATTTTGTAGATTTGTACTGCCAAAGAATTTGCAAGTATATTGCAAAGGGGGGAATTCAAGAGAAGCTGCTAAATTAATGTATAGTGTGATTAAGTTACAAAAGACAAGCCTGTCATCAGGCAGTTGACATAAGAAATGCTTTCTGGAAACGTGCAAAACGAGGGGCTATGTTTCAAGAACTCTCCTGTGGAATTGCTGTGTTTCAGGGGGAGCTGTGACCGCCCCATGCTCAGCAGACCCCCAGCCCCGGTGGGGGGAGCAGCGCCGGAGCGGGAGACGCGGCACCGTCGTCCGTCCCCAGCGTGCCGGGGGGCGGCTGCCGGCCTGTGGGACGAGGCTGCGGCTGTTCGGGGCGCTGACCCCCGGGTTTGGGGGCTCTGGTATGTACGTATGTGAATGGCATTTTAAAGTAATGAGCTGCCCGCTGGGGCTGTTTTCCTTTTCTAACTTTTTTTTTTGGAGTGAATCAATGGGGGAACTCGGGGGATGACGATGATGTTACCGGAGGAGCAGGCCAGCGAGAGATGGGGGCTCACAGCCCCAAAATGCCTGAAGAATCAGGGTGTTCAGTGGTAGTGTGGGGAGGAGAAATTTCTCCCTGTCCACTGCAGGGAAAACAGAACAATCCCCCATCAAAGCTGTCCTAGAGAAATACTTGCTGTTTGTCATTCAGGCTCTAGAACGGCCCAGTGTCCCGTTAAAGGTTGCGGTGGTGCGGGTCAGGGATCCCCAGGCTGCGCCGGGCCCACAGGACGGCTGCTGGTGGAACCCAAAGTCCAGGACAACTTGTCGGAGGTAAGAACCTTTCGATTTGTTCTCCTCAGGACACGTCCCTTTGCCTCTGGCCCCCTCACAAGCTTACTCGCCTAATGTCGCCATAAGCAGAAGGGACGAAAAAGGGCAAAGAGGACAAGATCCTCACGTTGTCCCACTTTTATATGAAGTATTCACGTGAATGGGATGTTATACACAGTCGGTCAGTTTCTCGGTCACCTGTTTCTTGTTGCCCCTCTTGCAAGATGTGAATCTGACCTTAGCAACAAGTTAGCATTCCATTGCTCTGTTTACCACAACACGTATCTGGTTCTCTAGGAAAATGCAGCTAATATGAAGCTTTAGCTGACAGGCAAATTCACTAAAAGAGAAGCTTGTTTTGTAACAAAACCAGCACAGCCCCCCACCGCGAGGGGCATGTTTTTTTCCCCCCAGGAGTTCCGGAGGGGACCCAGGAGTTCCGGAGGGGACCCAGGAGTTCCGGGGGGACCCAGGATTTCTGGGGGGACAGAAATGCCATTTGTGCCGCGGCGGGTCTCAGTGTCGCCGTCCTGTGGACAAAGCGCGGTGCTGCACCCGGCCGCCCCAATGCGGTGCCGCGGCGCGCCTCAGTGCTGCCGCCCTGTGGGGAAACTCGGGTACTGCAGCGCACGGCCAGGGGGCAGAGACACTGCTTGACCCGAAGCAGCCAGAGGTGCCAGATGAGAAACACAAGCAGTCAGAAGTGCCAGATAAGAAAGAACCGTCAGAACCGGCAGGAGCTGCGGCTTCAGAGCTCTGTCAGCGTTGATCTTATGACTCTGATTTTGATGCGAGCCATTTTGACTTACATTATGCTACAGTGTTCTGTTTGGCACTGCTAGTGGGTAACAAATAATTGTGCTGTACCACAGCACGAGGTGATAATATTTCGTAGATTTGTACTGCCAAAGAATTTGCAAGTATATTGCAAAGGGGGGAATTCAAGAGAAGCTGCTAAATTAATGTATAGTGTGATTAAGTTACAAAAGACAAGCCTGTCATCAGGCAGTTGACATAAGAAATGCTTTCTGGAAACGTGCAAAACGAGGGGCTATGTTTCAAGAACTCTCCTGTGGAATTGCTGTGTTTCAGGGGGAGCTGTGACCGCCCCATGCTCAGCAGACCCCCAGCCCCGGTGGGGGGAGCAGCGCCGGAGCGGGAGACGCGGCACCGTCGTCCGTCCTCAGCGTGCCGGGGGGCGGCTGCCGGCCTGTGGGACGTGGCTGCGGCTGTTCGGGGCGCTGACCCCCGGGCTTGGGGGCTCTGGTATGTACGTATGTGAATGGCATTTTAAAGTAATGAGCTGCCCGCTGGGGCTGTTTTCCTTTTCTGACAGGCGATCGGGAGGGGGAGAAGGACAGAGAGAAGAGAGCTGGAAATATTAACAATGTTTTACTAATGCTACTGATAAGAATAGAGAAAATAATACAAAATATACAAAACCAGTCTTGAATGTCTCAGCACCTGCAGAGCCGGCACCCGAAGCGTGGTGAGCCGGCACCCAGCCGTGGGGCTGGTTGGGCGCGTCGTTGGCGGAGCCGGCACCGACGATCTCTGGACGCGTCGAGGCGCTGCGGTGGGTTTTCCTGGAAATTCCAAGGCCCTGGTGTTTTATGATTGTAACTACTTACTTACTGTAAGACATTTAGAATGAAAACGTGAATAAGAGTAACCAGAAGAGTCTTTGGGAGTAAATAATGCCTGTCATCTACTCTAGCTGTTACTCAAAACTCTGCAGACAGTAATTTTCTCCAATTGATGTAGTAAAATTTAAAAGAGCGGAATATAAATACTGGAGCACTAATTGGAAGTAATACCTGTGGAGAAAAACTCTCTAGTTTATAATAAAAAATAATGTGTGCTAGTTAATCCGGCTGGTAGTAATGTAATGATAAAAATGTTAAAGTGTAAATAAATGAAATTATTTAGGCGTGAGCAATAACTGAATTTAATTTCAGCTATTACTTGTTGGTGAACTAGGCAGCAGTTATTCCCAATCTGCATCCTAGTTTAAAAACCACATTGTTTGGAATTCCTTTGAAATGGTAAAGGCAGAAAACTAATGTGGAGTCATTGGTAGCTCCATTTGCACAACCGTTATGAAATAAACTGCAGGCAGGCACGAATGAACTCGTCCGTGGTGTCTCGGCGCGGGTAGCAGGGGTTAACGGGGAAACGGGGGTCGGGGCGAGGGGGGGGAGGCTGTGGAGCCCTCATTTTGGCCTCTCCGTCCCGTTTGCCTCGCTCTCCCTCTCTCTGTGTCACCTTGTCTGGCTCCCTGTCACTGTCTTTCTCTGATAAGCTGACCTGCTCTGTGCCGTCCCTTTTTGTGGAATCACAGGCTCATTCTGCTTGGAAAAGACACGTGCAATTTTAAATTTGGGGTTGACTTCTAGGGGTTTTTTTCCCCATTAGTGTAAATCGATGGCACGTTGTCCCGTGGCTCAATCCCCGTTCTGTCTGTGGAGTCTTCAATTTAGGATGTTCAGGTAAGAAAGTTTGTCCTTCCAGAAAAGGAGCAGTCATTGGTAGGACCGAGAGAGGCTTTGAAGTGCACGATCAGAATTGAAGCCAGATTGCACTTGCCGTTGCTGCTGTCAGTCTTGTCTCTCACTGGTTTCCCCACGGCTCCCTAGTGTTCGGGCATGTTTTTTGCCCAAGGAGAGGCCGTGCGGGTGAGGATTGAGAGGATTCAGAGCGGGCCAATCAGATGGCGCGGGAGGGCAGGAGGGCTGGAGGGGCGGAGCGCTGGTTGGGTGCCTAGGCACGTCAGTTGCCACTCTGTCCGCCTATCAGGTTGCCAGAGGGGCGGGCTTTGCAGGGTCCGTACTGCGCATGCCCCAAAGAGCGAGCGCTGATAGGCGGAGAACATGGTGATTGGCGTGCGGCCGGCAGCCAATGATGTTGCCGAAGAGGCGGGCGTTGCGGTCTCCCTACTGCGCATGCTCCAATAGCGAGCGCTGATAGGCGGCGAGAGAGGTGATTGACGTGTCCTAGGCAGCCAACCGGGACGCGGCAAGGGGCGGGTGCTGCGGTATCCCTACTGCGCATGTCCAAACCGCGAGCGCCTCGGTTGGGGGGGGGGGGGTAACCGGGATCGAACGGGAACGGGGGTCGGGGCTGCTGCGGAGCGCTCGCTGCGGCCGGCGGGGTCGGTGCCCGCGGAGCCCGGCGGGAGAGCTCGAGGGGAACGGAGCGGCGAGAGACGCGGCAGGTGAGTGCAGCCACGGGGACCGTGCCGTTGGAACGGGGGGAGCGGGATGGGCTCCGTTTCCCCCCCGCCCTTACGGCCGAGCTGGCGAAGCTGGTGGGCGGCGTGCGAGCCCGAGGGCAGGTGCGCTGAAGGCTTGCGGTCTGGAGCCGCGTCTCCCTCCGGCGCAGCGCCCGTGCCCGGTCCGGCAGTCCCTCCGGGAGCGGCGCAGCCCCCGTTAGTGGGGGCGCGTTTAAAAGCGGAGCTGAGGCGCGGTTGCAGGCTCGGTGGTGGGGCGCCGCTTCGGCGGGAGCTCGGGGCGAGGCGCGGCGGGTTCCGTGTCCTGTAGGCGCGGCTTTCGTGCCGCGGCTCTCCGTGTGCTTTTTTGTTTTGTTGCCTTTGTTTTTTGGGTTTTTTTTTTCGGGATTCCCGCGACACGCGGCGCGACCGCTCGCCCGGGGCTGCCGCGGCGCGCCTCAGTGTCGCCGCCCTGTGGCGAAACTCGGGTACTGCAGCGCACGGCCAGGGGGCAGAGACGCTGCTTGCCCCGCAGCAGCCAGAGGAGCCAGATAAGAAACACAAGCAGTCAGAGGTGCCAGATAAGAAAGAACCGTCAGAACCGGCAGGAGCTGCGGCTTCACAGCTCCATCAGCGTTGATCTTATGAGTCTGATGTTGATGCTAGTCATTTTGACTTACGTTATGCTACAGTGTTCTGTTTGGTACTGCTAGTGGGTAACAAATAATTGTGCTGTACCACAGCAGGAGGTGATAATATTTGGTAGATTTATACTGCCAAAGAACTTGCAAGTATATTGCAAAGGGGGGAATTCAAGAGAAGCTGCCAAGTTAGTGTATGCTGTGATGAAGTTAAAGAACTCGTACTCTCATTAACCAGCTGATGTGAGGTAAAATGCTTTCTTACCCCCTGCACGCTGAGGGGATATTTTTCACCTTTTAGATCCTTCTGCATGACAAGAGGGAGAAAGAAGATTAAATAACACGTTGTTTAGAAGCAGAGTGCTTAGTTTCTATTTAACTAATGGGTGTATTGTCAGTGTATTGGCCAGCGTGCCGCAGAGGAGCAGGAGGCGCCAGCCGGCCGGGGGCAGATGCCGGGTGCGTCCCCAGCTCGCCAGAGCTCCCCCTGAGCCTCCTCCCGCGGCCCCGCTCGCCCCGTGCAGCCGCCCCCAGCCGCGGCAGCTCCTGCGAACCCGTCCCGTGTTCCCGGGCCGCTCCCGAGCCCCACGGTGAAGGCGGCAGGCCGGCCCTCGGCACCTCTCCCGTGGCCCGTGCGGAAGGAGCAGGCTCAGGCAGGGGTGAGCTACGGTGCTAACGGCTGCTGCTTCTTCTTTCCCGCTCCCAGAGGCCACGCTGAGGATGCGGCCGTTCGCTGCCACCCCGGGGATGCCGTCGGCTGCGCCCGCCTCGGGCTGGCGAGGCTCGTCTGGCAGCGCGTCGGGAAAAGGGACGGGTGCTGCCGCGGCTGGAGCCGGAGAGGTAAAGAGGAAGAAATGCGGGGCCGTCGGCCCGACGTCTGCTTCCTGCGGCGGGCAAGAGAGGGAGCCCCTCTCTCCGGGTGGCGAAGGGTCCCTCTGCGTGGCGTGCAGCGGGCCAGGCCGTCAACGTGCGCGGCAGGTCCGTGCGCGTATCCCGGAGCGGGACGGCTGCGTGGCGAGCGAGCCAGCGAGGCTCCGTGTCCCCGAAGCCTCGTCTCGTAGCAGCCCTGACACCCCACCGTGTTCTCCTAGGCTGAGGACAGCCGAGCGCCCCGAGGGAGGAGAGGAGGGGACAGGAGCGTCTGAGCTGTTAGAAGCCTCCTGGCAGCCACCGAAAGCGAGAGCCGCTGTGAGTCCCTGGCCCTCGGGCCTCGTCCCCGGCTTCTGTGTCCTGGTGCCTCCCTGCCCCTCCGTCTCCTTTTTCCCCACGCTTTCTCTGGCCCGTTCTTGTCCCCGCTGTTCTCTTGTCCCCGCTGCGCTCTCGTGTGTGTCCGTCCCCCCGCTGCGCTCTCGTGTGCGTCCGTCCCCCCGCTGCGCTCTCGTGTGTGTCCGTCCCCCCGCTGCGCTCTCGTCTGTGTGTCCCCGCGCTGTTCTCTTCCTCTCTGTGTCTGTACGTGCTGCTCTGTCCCCCGACCTTCCTGTCTTTCTCTTTCCTTCCTCCCTCCCTTCGTCTTCTCTCTCTGTGCCTTTGTCGTGCTCAGCGTTGCTGGCGTTCTTCGTTCTGTACGGCGCTGTTCCCGTCCTCGTTCCTGTTCTGAGCCTTCGTGCTGCCCCCCGCCCCGTTTTTCTCTTTTTTTGTTGTTTTTTGCCTGCCCTCCGTCTCTCGGGGGGGCTCCTCATCCCTCTCTTTCTTGCTCCAGCCCCCTGTGCTCCCCGCGGTCTCTCTCGCTCTGCCATCGGTTTTGCCTGTTGCTCTCCCTCTTGCTTCCCGTTGATAGGAGGGACAAAAATCTTTTAGAAAGGCCTCGGCATAAGGTAGCAAGACCAGGCCTAACGTAACAGAAACCTAACAGAGAAAAACTGGCTCTACAGGGACTGGAGGTGGCGCAAAGCGGGATGTGGTTGGCTCGCAGGCTGGGAAAATGGAACGTTCCACTGAATGGAGAAGGAGCTACTTGAGTAGCAGCACAAAATGACAGTGGGCGTGCTCAAGAAATGAGGTCGAGAAGCCGACACCGGGGCGGGGGGGCACCGGGGACCGCTGGAGACCCTTGGTGGACACGCTGGCACACCAAGGATGGACTGCCAGTGAAGGGTGGGGTTATGGAAAGAGCTTCCGTCTAATGCATTAACTAAGTGCTGGGAGCAAATGAATATCCAATAGGTAGACGTAATAAATACCAAGAAGCGTGAGTCACGTGCACGCTCGATTACAGGGGCGATCCTTGAGCGTGCGGTGCGCTGTATTGAAATTGCCTGCCGTTTAACACTTTCAGAACAGTGTTCAAGAGTCTTTTTTGCCGACGTTTTGGTACCTCCCCGCGTCCCGTGGTTTCTCGCTGCGTCCCCGTGTCCCGCTCCCTGCCCGTGGCCGCGTTCCTCTCTGTCCCATTGACCGTGCTGGGCTTTTTTCCTCCGTCTCCGCCCCGCCGCGCCGATTTGTTTCTTCCTCTGCCCTGTTCCTCGGTGCTCTTCCGGCCTCTTTTCCTCTGTCCCCCCCGCTGCTGTGTTCTCTGCCTTGTTTTTTCAGATACCTGTCCCTGTTTTCTCTTCTCGCTTGTGAAGAGAAGCTGCCAGGGGGCAGAGACGCTGTGTGACCCGCGGGGTTCGCAGTCAGGTCTCCGCGTGTCAGCGTCCGTCCCCCCGACGGGGGTCAGGTCCCCGTTTGTGTGCAGACAACATCCCTCCCTCGGTGCCTCCTTAGAACGTTTAATGACGTAAATATTGCTACTGCTAACGTTGTCGGCGCGGCTTCTTTCCTCAGCGGATCCGTCCTGCAGTCGGTGGCCCACGAATGCTTGGCAACAGCAGGAGCGGATTGAAAGGACCGGCCGCCGGAGGATGCCGAAGACTCCCGGGTCACCGATGGAAGCAGCTTTGCGTAAAGCAAGGGGTACGTGAAGGCGGGCGTGCGGGGACGGCTGCCCAGCACGTAATGGGAGCTGAACCTTTACCTCCAGGGACTTCTGCCCAGAAAGCTGAAGAACTTGCTCTCCCGCGAGAGAGCGAAGGGGGGTGTCGATATTGGCCGGCACGAACAGCTCCCTGCTCAGGTTGGCCAGCAGCATTGCCGTGCCGGGGGGCAGCTGCCGGCCTGTGGGCCGGGGGCTGCGGCTGTTTGGGGCGCTGCCCCCGCTTTGTTTTCCTAGGGGAGCCCCCCACTTTTGGGGGGTGGTGGTACGTGCACGTGTAAATGACACGATGTTCCTTTTGTTGCCATTTCAGGATCTATAGGCACGGCTGAGATTTGCATGGCTTGGAGTACTGAATGTATTAACCGAATAAAGCACGGGATCATACACGGTACAAACAGCTCCCCCAAAGAAGTGATCCCACCAATGGCCGGTAAGTATAGAATTCCATTTCTGTACTGGGACATGCACAACTCGTTTTATCTCCTCTGCTATTTTCATGATAGCTTCCCCATTACCATCTATTTCTAAACAACACTCAGAAGTATTCCATTTCCCACAGACACCCCCTTCTTCAGCTAAAAGATAATCTAAGGCTACCCGATTTTGGTCCACTGCAGCCCTGGTCTGAGACAACTGTCTCGCTATGAGATTCAGTGCCTCAGCTGTCCGGTTGCTTATTACTTAAGCCACTGCTTGCAACCGGATAATTCGGTTTAGCGTGTATATTGGGGTACGGTATCCCCAGCTTCCATCTTGGGCCCAGGTGGCTGGATCATAGTATTCAATTATCCTTTTCGCAGGCCATTCATCATCTTTCCAAGTTTGCGTTCCTCCTATGGGGACATTTGTTAAACCCCTCTTCTCTCTCTTTAAAGTTTCGTACAGAGGTTTCCCCAGATGACTCCCTTTTTCCTTTGGGAAAAGGAAAAATGCTGGTTGAATTATCCCTATTGTACAAGACCCTCTCCATTTAGGCATTAACTCGTTCTAAGCTCTATTCCCACATATCCAAAATAATCCATCGGGGGCTTTCTGTGGTTCATTGACATCGGTAGAGGCAGGATTCTGCCAAGATCTCCTTAAATCCCCCATTTCCTCCAAGGGGTTTGCTTTGCTTCGATTCTTCCAGCATATCGTTTCATTTCCCAGGCTACAATTTCGAGACCAATATCCATTATGTGGACCTGGCCACCGAGTGGGAGGAATAGAGGTATTTGATGAATTTGCCCGTAACGCTAACTTACAAGGGGTTTGTCCAGCGTATTCAGTAAAATCCAGTTTACCATCATCCCTTGACAGGCATAGCTGCCCTATTATTAAGTGACTTAATACCCATCCTTCTGGTCTTTTTTCTCGAGTTACGTGAGTTCTGTTCCGTACCAGTAATCCTTCTGGGCTTACGCTCTCTCCTCTCCAAGGCCACCGTTCTGCCGTTGGAGACCCCCCACATATCCAGCTTGACGTGACATTTAATTCCCGGGCTATCTTTTCCATAAGACCTATAAACAGGTTTTTCCCTACTGTTGGTAATTGTAATCTCTTGTCTTTTTTCCTTATTTCTTCATACTGATCGCTATTTTTCGGTACCAGTTTCTGTTTCTCTTGCCTTCTTTTCGATTCCTGAGTGGCACTCTTAACTAACTCCTCCTTATACTGATCTTGCGCTCCCCCTCCATCTGAACAGCCCCACATAGCAGCTTGTGTAAAACAGATGCTCTGTTCTCCCCTAGGGCAGGAGACAGAGCCCACACCGAGTCCACCTTTCCCTAGGTGAGTTGCTACCCATAACTTCTGCCCTTGGATTTCACATTTTTCCAATTTTGTTCTGTCATAACACCCAGAATTAACATGAGTGTGCTAACTGAGAACATCCTGTGTCAGTCGTCCTATTCTCACGCGCTCATAGCATTTGGTACAGGGGTTGGCCAGGCTAAGTTGGGAACAGTAAGTCCCCACTCCCAGCAAGAGGATCAGGTCCAGGTTTCTACACCCTCTGCCTCTCTGGCCGACCAGGTTGCAGCCGCAGCCGAGTTCGTCATCTTCTCGGCAGCAAGGGCGGCGCGGAGTCGAGGACGTTCTCGGCGCGCCCCAGGGATTTCTCTGGAGGTGGCTCTGGTATGTACGTATGTGAATGGCATTTTAAAGTAATGAGCTGCCCGCTGGGGCTGTTTTCCTTTTCTAACTTTTTTTTTTTGGAGTGAATCAATGGGGGAACTCGGGGGATGACGATGATGTTACCGGAGGAGCAGGCCAGCGAGAGATGGGGGCTCACAGCCCCAAAATGCCTGAAGAATCAGGGTGTTCAGTGGTAGTGTGGGGAGGAGAAATTTCTCCCTGTCCGCTGCAGGGAAAACAGAACAATCCCCCATCAAAGCTGTCCTAGAGAAATACTTGCTGTTTGTCATTCAGGCTCTAGAACGGGCCAGTGTCCCGTTAAAGGTTGCGGTGGTGCGGGTCAGGGATCCCCAGGCTGCGCCGGGCCCACAGGACGGCTGCTGGTGGAACCCAAAGTCCAGGACAACTTGTCGGAGGTAAGAACCTTTCGATTTGTTCTCCTCAGGACACGTCCCTTTGCCTCTGGCCCCCTCACAAGCTTACTCGCCCCCTGGTTCCCTCAGAAACCCATTTCCTTCCAGCTCCTCTGCGATGACCCTGCCTGCCTTTGGGTCCCTGCAGGCTCTTTGGTGGCATCACGGTGCCCGTTTGACCTCTTGCCCCATTAAATTCCCCTCTTTTCTCTCTTCCCCTCAAAACTTCCCCATTTGCCCTTGACACATCCCAGAGGCCTCATTTTTGCCCTCTTGTCTCCTCTCAGGACCCCCATCTGTTGGCGCCTGTCGAGGGCTTAGATTGCGGGTGACAGTAAAACCCTGGCAGGTGTATTGTTAACCCCCTCTCCCCCCCACTTCCCCCTTTTGCCCCTCCCTCTCCCCCCGTCCCACTCAGGACAGGCGATCGGGAGGGGGAGAAGGACAGAGAGAAGAGAGCTGGAAATATTAACAATGTTTTACTAATGCTACTGATAAGAATAGAGAAAATAATCCAAAATATACAAAACCAGTCTTGAATGTCTCAGCACCTGCAGAGCCGGCACCCGAAGCGTGGTGAGCCGGCACCCAGCCGTGGGGCTGGTTGGGCGCGTCGTTGGCGGAGCCGGCACCGACGATCTCTGGACGCGTCGAGGCGCTGCGGTGGGTTTTCCTGGAAATTCCAAGGCCCTGGTGTTTTATGATTGTAACTACTTACTTACTGTAAGACATTTAGAATGAAAACGTAAATAAGAGTAACCAGAAGAGTCTTTGGGAGTAAATAATGCCTGTCATCTACTCTAGCTGTTACTCAAAACTCTGCAGACAGTAATTTTCTCCAATTGATGTAGTAAAATTTAAAAGAGCGGAATATAAATACTGGAGCACTAATTGGAAGTAATACCTGTGGAGAAAAACTCTCTAGTTTATAATAAAAAATAATGTGTGCTAGTTAATCCGGCTGGTAGTAATGTAATGATAAAAATGTTAAAGTGTAAATAAATGAAATTATTTAGGCGTGAGCAATAACTGAATTTAATTTCAGCTATTACTTGTTGGTGAACTAGGCAGCAGTTATTCCCAATCTGCATCCTAGTTTAAAAACACATTGTTTGGAATTCCTTTGAAATGGTAAAGGCAGAAAACTAATGTGGAGTCATTGGTAGCTCCATTTGCACAACCGTTATGAAATAAACTGCAGGCACGAATGACTGCATAGGAAACAAAGTAAGGAAGCTTTAGATTTTAAACAGCCTTGGAAAGTAATGGGGAGTGTTTAGTATTTAAATTATAACAGAGCCATGAGATTGGAGGCAACAAAGCTCAGAACCAAACGGAGTCAAAACGTCACTTTTTTTTTTCAAGAGAAGTAAAAAGGAACCACTAAATAGTGGCTGTTTATAAACAGAGGTATTAAAAAGTTCCCAGGCAGTAATGATTTGCAACAGAACAGTAAAAGATATTTAGATGTAAAATAAAATTAGAAAACAGTGAGTTATGACAGTCTGAATTTAACTACAGTTTTTCTGGGGTTCTGCAAAAACGTGACCGGTATTAATTACTTCTGAGTTAAAATAAAAAGTCAGCAAACTCGATGTGGTTAACAACAGTTAATTTTAATTTTTCAGTGTGCTGTCCAGTCTGGCCTCTCCCTCCAAGGGCGTGGTCTGAGAAAGCCACTCCCCCAACTCCACCCCGTCCAAGCTCCGCCCCTGCCCGTCTGTGCCCTCCCCGAGGCGCGTGTCCCTTACAGACCCCCCCCCTTTCATCCCGCCCACCCCCCAGCAGCATGATGCATCGAAGCCCCGCCCCCGACCCCACCTTCAAACTCAGCCCCTGTTAAAACACGCCCCCTCAGAGCACGTGCTGTACAGAGCCCACCCTTACCTCGGCTCCACCCCTCCCTTCCTAAGCCATGCCCCCTTCGGGCGTGCCCCTCTCCCTACCCCAAGAGGGTCCTCCTATGGGGGCGTGACACACGGAGTCCCCAGCCCTGCCCACTTTCCCCAGGCTGACCTCCCAATGGGCGTGTCCTCCCAGTCCCCGCCCCTCAGCACTGACCCCACCCCCGTGGGTGGGGCCACACTCAGCTGCGCGCGCGGCCCCCCCCCCAATAGGTGACCCCTAAGCAATGCCATGGCTGCCCTATGGCTGCCCCACCGGTACCGCTATAGCAGCCCCGTTCCTGCCCCATAAGCTCCAGACACGCCTCTGAAGAGCCCCCACAGCAGCCACTTCAGTGCCCCGCAGGTTATCACCACAGCCGCCCCTCCCGCCCCACGGCCGCCGCTCGGGACCCCCGGAGCCCCGGCCCCGCACCCGCCCGCAGCCCCGCAGCGCGCGGGCTCGCGCCCCCGGTGCCGGTGAAGCCGCGTCCTGGCCGCGGCCGGAGAAGCCGCCGCTTTTCGCCCCCCCCCCACACATTCCCCGATCGCTGCTGCTGCCGCGGCCGGAGAAGCCGCCGCTTTTCCGCCCCCCCCACACATTCCCCGATCGCTGCTGCTGCCGCGGCCGGAGAAGCCGCCGCTTTTCCGCCCCCCCCATCCCCCGATCGCTGCTGCTGCCGCGGCCGGAGAAGCCGCCGCTTTTTTGCCCCTTCCCCCCCATCCCCCGATCGCTGCTGCTGCTGCTGCCGGAGGAGCCGCCGCGGCCGGAGGAGCTGCCGGTTTTCCGCCCAGACCCGACTCTCCGCCTTCCTCCTCAATCGCCGCCGCACGCCGCCATGACGTCTCCTTTTCCGCCATCTTGTCTCCCCCTTCTGGTCTCATTCGCTATTTTATACCGAGGGAAGAGGAGGCGCTCGCTGATTCGCTGACGGTGTCAGGCACGGAAGTTGTCCATTGGCTCCTCCCCACGTGGGGGCTCATCCCCCCCCCCTCCCAGGGGTGAGAGAAAGGCGCTGATTGGTCATCGTGTGGCTGAGGGGAGGAAGGCACTGATTGGTTACTGCCTTTCTGCCTATGTTCGTTCTCCCAGTAACAGGCGCTGATTCGCTAGCGCCCCTGAGGTACAAAAGGCGCTGATTGGTCGCCGTTTTCCCGCCGACGTTCGCCCATAGCAACGAAGCGCTGATTGGGCAGCGCGGCCGAGGGCGCCGCTCGTCCATTGGGCGGGGGGCGGGACTGGGCGGGACAACGAGGTGATAAAGGGGGCGGCGCAGAGCGCGCGCAGGACCAGACACGTGGAGGCTGCAGCGGCTGCGCGAGCTCCTGAGCGCTGACGAACCGGCTGAGCACCGCCCCCCCCCCCCCCGCGGCGGGAAACCCGAGAGCGGCCGGAGTCGGGTAACGGGGGGGTCAGGGCGGTAATTACCGTGCGGGTGTTAACTGCGGCTCGGCGGGTTAGTGAGCGAGCGGCGGGCTGGGGTGGGGTTGGGGGTTTTGATGGAAATTGGGGTTTTAAAGCCGCGGGTTTGTGTTGGGGGGGGGGGGGGGGGGGGCGGTTAAGGCTCCCGGAGCCGCTTTAACGGTTCGAATCGTTGTGTTGAGAGCGGGAGGAGCCGGGTCGGGGCTTTTCTCAGCAATCGCGGCTGGTTTGGGTCGAATTCGGCTTTTAAAAGTTCTTTTACGTATTTTTTGGGTATTTTGGTGCCGATTTGTGCCAAAAGGCGCCTTTAAAATCTGTTTATTGAGGGTTTATCAGGAGAGTTAAAGTTCAAAGCTCGGGGGGATTTGGGGCTTTTCCCGGGATTGTGAGTCCCAATCAGGGTTTTAGAGCCCTTGTTTATTTGAATTGTTGTGTTCAAAGCGCTGTTCGCGGTTTTGTTCCCCGCGGGTCGGGCCGGCTCCCGCAGCTCTGCACTGTCCATCGCTCGGCGCTCGGAGCCGCTCGGGCCGTTGGGCTCCATCGGCTTTTAAAGGTTCGTTTATCGCGTTCGGAGCCCGAGCGGCCGATTCGCCGCTTTAGAGCTTTTGAATCCACTTTGATCGGAATTTCTGCAGTAGATTGATGTTTAGAGCCCGGGGGATTCGGGGCTGTTTCCAGGGCTGCGAGTCCAAATGCGTTGTTTCCTTTTAACCGCTTATTAATTTAAATTATTATATTTAAACGGGGCTTTTTGAGGTTTTATGAGGGTTTTTTTTTTTTTGAGCATTTTGGGCGGTTCTGAGGCTCCTAAAGCCGCTTACTTGTTTAAATTATTAATTGTTAAAATAATGTAAATAGTTGTTGAAATCAGTGTGTAAATTATTGTATTTAAAGTCGGGAGGCATTTCGGTGCTTTTTGGGGGTTTAGGGCTGAATTCACTTTATTGAACGTGTCTGAGCTGGGGGTCCCAGATCTGGTGCTGCTTTACGCCCCAAAAAAAGCTTTAAAAATCTATTTATTTACAATTTACTGAATTAATATTTAAGCGGGAACAAATTCGGCTTTTTTAACGCGCCGCCATTTTGTCTCCCCGTCCCGTTCTCCCCCCACGCTGAGGGGCCGAGGAGCCGCTCGCTGATTGGCCGGTGCCGCCTGGGAACCTCCCGCTGGCCCCGCCCCCGCGCTGTCTCGAGGAGAGGAAGGTGAACCCGCTGCATTGTTACATTGGGTTACATTGGGAACCTCCCCTGGCCCCGCCCCCGCGCTGTCTCGAGGAGAGGAAGGTGAACCCGCTGCATTGTTACATTGGGTTACATTGGGAGCCTCCCCTGGCCCCGCCCCCGCGCTGTCTCGAGGAGAGGAAGGTGAACCCGCTGCATTGTTACATTGGGTTACATTGGGAACCTCCCCTGGCCCCGCCCCCGCGCTGTCTCGAGGAGAGGAGGGTGAACCCGCTGCATTGTTACATGGGATTTTACATTTAGTTATGGATTTTAATTTAATTTAACTTAATTTTAATTTAATATATTATTTAATTTATTAAGTAATATATTAATATTAAATATATAGATAAAATCCGTATAGTAATATACTACTATAAGATATAATATGATGAATAGTAAAAATATATAATATATAATCTGATATAATTAACTGATCAACTAATATTCATTGATATTACTTAATGTAATTTATAATTAATATATAATGGC